>NC_135505.1:119064595-119364595 GCF_052857255.1 Amblyomma americanum | reverse complement strand
CGTCCTGGCGGTACGCTTCTTCCAGATCGTCCCGACGCACTCTTTGAATCAATCAAAAGCGATAAAAGAAGGCGATGGTTAATAACATTTGTTACCATCACTCTATTATCGATTTCAACAACCGGAGATTTACTGGTGATGAATTTTAAACATGGACAGCTGCACAGTACATTCGTTCTTTTGCGTTCCATATCTTCCCCCAAAATATGTCACCTCGTTCTTTCAGCCTTGTATATAAAACCGGACATTGTAATATCACTGCTGTGAGCTGCTTCGTTTAGTCCTGCACTTGCCTTACATCCAAAATGCAGATGCCCAAGTTGTACAGCCGTTGTCAAAAATATACAGCTCAAGGAGTTAGCTTCTTAAGTCGGACACAACTCAAGAACGCAGCGGCAGATGCCTCTCAAAGCAGGCTCCCCTCCAGCCAATGGCTACGACCGGTTTTCATGAGGTCGTGGTTAATCCGCTAGCGAGAAATCGCAGCTGACTGACAAGTGTCTGCGTGCAGTCGACCGAGGCCATTGGATGGAGGCCTCCTTTGTTGGGTACTTGCCGATGGATTCGTTACTTGTGTCCACTTATAGGCAGCGAGATGATGTCTGGTCTTCACCACAGATGAAATCAGTATTTGCACAGGTGCTACAGCAGTCCAAGAGCACAACTTCGAAGCAAACCCCTTTTAATTGTGTATTTTTACAAAAGGTCTGAAGCTTTGATTTTGATGTGGAAATGAAGGTTGTTTTCAGGTACGGAACTGCGTATTCCGGGACCGAGTTTGTCGGTTTTCCGCTGCAGCTAATACTTGTAGCCTGTTTTTAAATATCCTAAACCGAAATGTAGGTTTCTCAAGTTTTCTAAAAAAAAACTGAGTAATAATGTCTTACTCATAATACTGAGCAAACAACCTATTCAAAAACCATAATGTAAGTTTCTCTTTAAGTTTACCTTCATTCCTCTAAAAAAAATGGGCTTATAGGTATCGTAGAAATCCTACATTCGTTCTTTCTGCATGCGTACAATTCCTTCTTCGGCGCATTCTAGAGCCGGCATCTGAGTGACGAGAATTCTTTGTCGTCCCCCGTCACCTGTTTTAGAAGGTACAAAAGTACAAACTGTTTTACTTACGTATACTGATTTCTTGTCCTTTGGCCCAACCTCAGTTGAAAAAAAACGAAGAAAAAAGCGAGAGAAATTGAAAAGCAAGTTTTCGAGCATAACATATTGACAGAGCCGCTTGTAAGGATTTTTTCATTTCCAAGCAATAAAAAATGTGTGGTATGCAGTTTAAAGAATGTTGTGGATAAAAAAAGAGTCAATCAATGTTGCTGGGAGTTGCTTGTTACTCTCAGTAATTATTTCTTGCTTGAGCTGGACGCTGTTTTGCTCACATCGTGACAGAAATATTGAGATCAGAGCATACGATATAGCGAAATTTTTGCGCCCTACCGGCTACTGTGAATATCCCGAACCTGGCAGAGTAGAAACGACGGGCTCTGCTCACGAACTTGATAGAGCCGCTTCAATAAAATTCTCTAGCATTACTAGAACATTAAGTCACCTAAAAGACTCCAGTGATAGCGATTCCGTAAAGAGCCGTTTACACTGCGGTCACTGGTTTACAAGGTGATGGTTCGGGCTAGTGGGTATGCGTTATGATCCATAGCGCAGCAACAAAACAGGGGACAAACACAGGTTAGCGCTTGCGTTTGTCCACTGTTTTGTTGCTGCGCTATGGGTCACTGGTTTAGTTTTATTATCACCCCGTTCCTTTTCCCCACTTCGCCGCGCTTGGCAGAGATATGGCTGCCGCGGCCAAATGATGCGAAAACAGATAGAACTCTCATTTGCAGGAACTTTTCATATAGCTGACGGCTTTTTAAGCCCCTGGGATCTCTTCTAGGACCACCATACATCCGCAAGTGCTGCTTCAGCGAATTACGAAACTTCGTATTTCCCGTTCTTCTTTCAGTGTCCGTTTACGACAACACCGAAGCAAGCTATGTCATCTACGCGGAAGTCCTTGTAATTATGATATTACAAAGTTGCAAAGGTGAATGCACCGGAAACCACGGATAAATTTGCACCGTTGGGAACACCAAAAAAGGCAGCCGTGAAGTTTACCAATTACCCGCCGTGGTGGCTCAGTGGTTAGGGCGCTCGACTACTGATCCGGAGTGTCCGGATTCGAACCCGACCGCGGCGGCTGCGTTTTTATGGAGGAAAAACGCTAAGGCGCCCGTGTGCTGTGCGATCTCAGTGCACGTTAAAGATCCCCAGGTGGTCGAAATTATGCCGGAGCCCTCCACTATGGCACCTATTTCTCTTTATCTTTCACTCCTTCCTTCATCCCTTCCCTTACGGCGCGGTTAAGGTGTCCAACGATATATGAGACAGATACTGCGCCATTTCCTTTCCCCCCAAAAAAACCAATTATTAAGTTTACCAATCATGAAGAGGGAAGAGGAGGATTGCCGTAGTCTTGAAAATTTCTCCAGTGACTCTAGGTCGTATTTGTCTAGAGCGTGTGAGTGCTGGGCTGCCGAGCATGTCAAGTGAAATATAAACTTAGCCGGCCTTCCTGCGGCCAGTTGCTTGAGGCTGTGCAGTTTTCTCGTTTCGGTGGGGCTTGAGCCCAAGTGTCATCATTGAAAGTCAGCGCCTGCTTCAGAATTTCGCTCTATTTCGTCTGCACAGCGCCGCTCGAACGCTGTAGAGAAGTGTGGTCGGTTCTGTATGTCACAAAAATTTATCACGAAACGTTTGAGCACAAGGTTCACCCTCGAAGGTTTACAGTGCCGAAAAAGAAGATAATTATTAATGGCAATGCTTGACACTTTATTAATTGCCAATAGCCATTGCGCAGTGCCGCCGCGGTGGCTCAGTGGTTATGGCGCTCGGCTGCTGGCCCGAAAGACGCGAGGTCGATCCCGGCCGCGGCGGTCGAATTTCGATGGAGGCGAAATTCTAGAGGCCTGTGTACGGTGCGATGTCAGTGCATGGTAAAGAACCACAGCTGGTCGAAATTTCCGGAGCCCTTCACTACGGCGTCCCTCATAGCCCGAGTCGCTTTTAGACGTTAAGCCCCCATAAACCAAACCAAATCAATACGCACGCTAATGAACAAACGAGTCCCCTGTGGAGCATGCCACCTCGTCATTACAGTTTCTACAGTCGTCCACACACATCTAGATCTCTCGAGTGCTCCACCGGAAAGTACACTAGCGTCATGCACGAGTGATGTGGTCAAGAATTAAGACCTTTTCATGCATCCACATTCCCAAGGATCGTGTTTCACTCCCAATATCTTTAAAAGTTGCATCGGTCACGCCAGGCATCGGCAATCATCATAAATGCCCGGCAGAGCGCACCGTTCGAGCTCGCCAGATAAATTTGTGGTAGACTGTACATTCGATTCAGATGCGTCTAAAATCAAGACTTCCGCAACGACTCACACCCGGCAATTCTGGACAAAAACATTTTTGAGCGAGAAATCGTTCGTGAACGCAATTTTTTCATATAATGTATTTTCACTGCGCAATAAATATATCTGCAAATAACCTGATGGCCGTTTTGTATTTTTTTTTCATAATAAAGTTTTTGCTGTCGTCAAAATCGTTCCCAGTTTGTTTTCTAAGGCAGTCTTAGCTGTTCCATGCGATCGATAGAAACATTTAAAAAAAAGATTTTGCTACGTGTCAGAAGAATGAGCCATTACCTTCAATATTCCTATAAGTGTCCTACAATTTTCTAATTTTGAAAATTTTTGCCTGAGAATGCAAGACATAGCTTTGATTTTCAGAATTTTTATGCCATCCACGCCCTATGACGAATACCGATCGGTCGATTTAAGGAGTTCAGCACATTTTGTTGGAACTATAAGAACGAGAACACATGCTTCGAGTTTAAAATGCAGGTGCTTACGCAAATGTCGATGACAACGAAATGCATAAAAGGTCCCTGCCTTCGCTGCAGCAGTACTCACTGAACGCGGGCTTTCCTTTGTGCACGTCATTGGTCTTCATGACAAAGTTTCGAATCTTTTACTTACCCCAACTTGAAATATTATACCACGACTCTAATGATCACAGTTTATTTGGTTTTGCTTATTCACTTTGGTGAGCTTTAAAATTTTTCGATTTGTTTTAACGTATCGTTACACGGCCCCTTCATTGTTTCCTTCATGGTCGCTGGGCACTGTAGTTTTGCACTCGAAGCGTAATTGAATACAAACATCCTTCTGAATTTTACACTCTTGTGCCTTGTTCGATGTTTCTTTTGATGTTTAACGACTTTTATAAAAAACCGCTTATACAGTCGAGGGTCTCCGAACCTAAACGAACAGATAACTTTAAAATGCATGATTAATTAGTTGGGGCACACCACCATTTGACGACATAGGCGAGAAGAAATAATGTTACTTGAGTTCGGCTCTAAGCAGCTGAACCGGTGGATACGCCCACCACATGAAGCACTGCAGAGATCTGACCGGAGTTTGTGATGCAAGCTGTGCTTACCTCTGTAGAAGGAGCTTGGCCTAGATCCGGCTTTGTTGAAGAAAGCCGTGCATATCCCAATCTTACTGGCTCGTCAACCGCCTTTTCGACTTCCCTCCTAAACTGTTGGAACTCTTCTGACTGGAACGGGTCTTTTGCAGGTAAGCCGTCAATGTTTACAGAAGGAGACGAATATCTTGCTACGGAGTTTGGAGCGGAATCAAATATATTAATTGAATTGCTTCGACCTTCACTGTAAAGGGGCCGTCCGAGCGCATTCACAAATTCTGGAGAAAGCGAACTTAACTTGGGTTCGGTTCCTGCCAAGTCTTCAAGCTTTTCGTGGCGCCTCTTCTCCATGTTGTCGGGCGAATCATACTTTGAATTGCGGGAGAGGCCGAAATTTCCACTTCGTCGAGTCAGTTCATCTTGCATGCGACGACTGAGAACGTTATCTCCGCTTCTTTGCTTCGATGCCTGGTCCGTTAGTTTGAAGCCAAAGTCGTCATTACGGGCACCATGCTGTCCGGCTTTGCCAAGCTCAGCTTTGGACAGGATTTCGTACAGCTTACGAGTTGCGATGTTGTTAGCTTGTAGGTTTCTTGCTTTCGACAAGCGGTTCTTATATTTCGCCAAAGCGGCCTTTCCGAGCATTCTTAGGATGGTGGTTTTATCTTTCAGTTCGATTTTCGAATGTCTCGCTATGATCTGCTTGCAAGTGGCCTTGTCAGCGTAAGCGAGGCAAGCCTGCTCAATATGATTCCTTCGTGGAAACTCCCATTTGCTCAGTTCGCCATCTTTGCTGTACGTGTTCTGTTCGAGAGAGTAATCACGGATCACTGAAGGAGGTTCTTGATCGTATTCTTCATCAGATGCATCATAGGCAGCAGAGTGGCTGGCAGGCAAGGCGTCGGCCAAAGGTGTCATGCCGGCCAAACGCCGGTCCTCATTACTCAGGTAAGTGCAAGCCGGTCTTGTAAAGGTCAAGAACACTGCCACAGATACTACGGCAGCGCGAAAAATCTAGAAAGGCAAAGAAAACAAATCAAGACTGCCAAGGAAGTTGATCAATATAATGGGCATAAAACTGCGCAATGACTAGGGAATGACTAAAGGGGGTTGGGGGTTCACATTGACATCATGCTACACAGGTGTTTGACTTGTGAGAGCACTAACTTATAACTAAACGACGCCGGTGTAACTTATTTTTACCCTAAGGTACACCTTGAAGTGGACTTTGTCAGAGTACTAAGCTGGGGCCGGCATAGCACAAAGACTAGCAGATATGTAGTATCACGCTCAATATGACTTGCATCACATGAGCGTGCGGCAGCAGCGCTCTCCGGACGCACTGTGGTGCCAACAAGCGGCGTGCTTGAAAACAAAGTGGAAAGGATTGTGGTGTTCCACCAGTCAGCTGCATCCCCCGCGCCATCTGCTCTGCATAATCTGGGATCAACTGCGACATGCGCCTTGCATTGTCGCACAAATGTCGCCGCGTTAGCGCTGGCGATGCGATAACGCTATGCTTCCTTAAAGACCAGAAGGCACAGGGGAGAAGGGTCACTGTTGGAACAGCAAAATCCTTTCCCTTTCGTTTTCAAGCGCGCCGCTTGCCGGCACCACCATGCTTCCGGTAAGCGCTCCGGCCACGCGGCCGAACGTTGCAAGTCATATTGAGCGCGATAGTACTTTTTCTAGCGCGGCGTTCCCGTTATAGAACGGTTTTAAATGTAGTTTAAAGCTCGTTATGCACGGCAGGCCTAGTATAGACGAGAAGCGTTTCATAAGAGGAAGGTAATATGGGCGAAGAAGTAGATTTAATCACAAAAAATATACGTAGACTCGACGTGCGGAGCACCTTCTTGGTGCAAGGTGTCATATTTAGACAGCTTTTGGTTGTAATTAACGCAACGACGCAATTTTGCCTCTAACAATAGCATGCGATAACAATTACTCATGTTTTATTGATAAAATATACCTAAAATTATTAAATTCTGAGAATTTTTTTTTCAGTAGCCCGATTTCTGCCCGAATTTGAGGCTATCAAATGGCGTCCTATCTTGAGGTTACGAATTGCCAGAAAAAATAAATATCAATAACAAAGGGCCTTTTGTAAGTATATTAAAATACGTACCACGTTCATTACTGCTAAAAGTCGCATCTTATAGAGCGGATTTTCCCAAATAAATGATGATATATTTTACAAAAGCCACTCAGCCCGGTTTTCATATGTTTCCTTGATCAAAGACAAGATCGTGTTTCGCCCGTGCGCGGTTGTTCATGTTGCACGGATATTTTCTTGAAATAGCTGTCTGTCAACTACATATGTGAAGCGCCTGACTCAAAAATAACCATGCAAATAGTGGCCATTTTACTTCTGCTTCGTTGCAAAGCTTTGATACTACATATTCTGCTTTGAACTGAACGCACCACTAATTATGAAAGCTATTCCTAAACTATACAGGGCACTTTATTTTCTATGTGCCATCTCTGATGAGGCAAAAACAATACATAGCAAAATGCACTGAATTTGTCACGTAGAAATTATCTATACATAAAGTTTCCTCTTTTAAAGCTCTTATTCTAGTAAAAGGGCCACATCTCAGCTTAAAGAAGCCGACCAAGCAGAGTCTAACTCCGCGCAGAGAAGCAACTCTGACGTCATAATCGCGTTCCCTACGTTCATAAAATCAATGCAGGCTAAGAGCGAGCACCCAACAAAACCGGACTCCAGTCCCCCAGGTAAATAGTCGCACTTTTTTACATTGAATTCGAAGGATATCGCGAAATAGCCCGATACGTAGATAACCCGACCTATAAAAATCTCAATAGAAAAGCTTATCTTCAACCCAGAATCAAAAATTCATATCGCCAACATTACTGATACTTTCAAGGGATATTCGATCGTTCGATATAAATAGTAATTTGATATATCCTGCTTCGATATATCCGGGCTCGACTTAATACGTAAACTACTGGGAACAAGCTCGAATATACACCAGAGCAGATAAATTTCTAGAGAAGTCCAAGATGCGGAAAAAAAATCAAGCTACCTTTCTGAACGTCTCCAAAGGCTTCATGCTTTCAGCGCGGAGTAGGCAGGAAGCCCGAGTTGGGGCACTCAGTAAAGCAGCGTGTCGTCCCCGATCAGCCTGTTGCGGCCAGGAGAAGCATAGTGTTGAAAAACAGATCCGCTTCCCTGGAGCGATGAAAATGAATGTTCCAGTGAGCTACAGCCTTAATGGTTTTATACTCAGCAGCGGAGCATCACCCCTTTGCTGTGCACGGCCCATTATTCCCCAGGGTGCGTCCCTTTACTAATGGCTTCTTACTGCGTTTTAATTGGCAGGGTTTTCCGTAGAAAAGTATTTCTTTTTTGTTTGCTGACTCATGCGTAAGAGCTTTTCTTGGTTTATTAAGTGGTTTTAGAACCCGAGACCGACGCCGCTTCGATACTTACCTAGGTTCTGCGCTTTACTCTTTCAACTCCTGATGCTTGACGCAAGGACCCTGTGCCCATCGCCGGTGCGCTGACATTAGGAGTCAGTTTGCAGGAGTGAAGATCATGTCGACAAGAACTTACAGACTACGTTTGATACCGTTATCATAGATAATTTTTCAAGAATATACGTCTTCCAGGATATGCATTCTCTGCAGGGGTATTCCCTCGCGAGCTCGTTAAGAAGTTTTCAGAGTGGGGACTAATTAAAAGGAGTTGCGCCCGATACTTTTCCTTGGTCTCATAAGGCTCTTATGATTATATCAAGGCATTTGTGTACTGAAGATTTTGATGGTTCTGAAGATGTAGCTTTGAGTATTTCTTTTTATTTAGCAGAGAATAAAGGCCCTCACGAATTTCAAGGCTGAAACTTGATAGTGCTGCAGGAACTAGAAGAAAAATCGACCTTGATGCAGTCCGAGTTCAGTGTTAAAGCAAAAAAACGAAGGCGACAGGCTTATATTTAAGTTAACAGCAAGGCTAAAATCTATCTAAATATTTGAATGGGTTCACGTTCACTGTTTGTTTTGCTGACATCTCCACTCAGGCAGCCACGATCTGAGGAACAAAGCTTTTTGGGACCAAGTGCTGCAGTTACTCGTGGTAATTTACTTTTAGGGTAAAAATTCGTGACCCAGTTGTGTTTTTAATGGCGCGAAAACATTTATTTCTTTATGCAAGCCTTTAAAGGGGCTTTGAGAGGGGCTCTAATAAAGTTATGGTATGCCTGGTGTGTTAAACCTCGTCGTTTCACGAATAATATCCCGTGTGAGACTGTGGACGGAGCGAGCTTTATTGGCACTCGAAAGTACGACGGCCACTCCTTTGAAGACAAAGGTGCCGGATGATGATAAATATTTACAGATTAAGACGAAGGTCGCGCATTGTGCTTTCACCAGCGAGAATATTTTTAATGCGCTTTGTAGAGGCTGAGTTATTTGTAGACAAAATTTGAATTTCAGCGCCTTCGCGCCTTTCTCTCTCTCGTCACTTTTCGCACTCTAGGAGGTCGATACTCCTCCGTCGCCTCCACCTCCGGAGGCGGAGCTTCCTGACCCACCGGAGCTACGCGGCTTACTGGCCGCGGCAGTGGTAGCTGCCTGATTTCTGGAAGAATCTAACCAATAGCCAGCTCCCAACTTGTAGACGCAGGGGCGAGTGACGGAGGAGGGTGGGAGCATAAAAAAGTGGCCGGAAAGGGCTCGCCAACTTTCGTGTGTAATTGCTGGTTCTCTTCTGCGTGTAGAATTGTATTATTTCGCTCATGTGTTCACGACAACACAATGCAGGGGTTGCGAGAGTTCATGTGCTCTCCTCGGAAAGTGTTTCCGAGCCCCTTTCAGAAACACATCCGCTCAGACACACAATTGACAATCTAGGAGCAAAGTGAATTAATTTCAATTAAATTACAATTCCGTGACCAACAAAGACACTTTCTAGTCTTACCTACAATGCTTCCCGTAAAGAACAAACCAGGTGCCAGCGCATTCATGAGATTGCCTCGCAACGAACAGAGATTTTCTACGGTCTTATAATTTCTAGTATATCTGAAACAACCTTCGATTCGTACCAACGCAACAGCTTTCTTTTTACGCCATAAAGGAAGCATTTTAACGCTTACACTGTCCACAGCTTCATTCACCGTAATGGATACTCCGCGCTACAAAACAAACAGAAGAGCACTTTGATTGCAGGCATTTAAAATGTTCTAACTCATACGAGCTTGAACAAATTTTGTTCGTCCTGAACAGTACAGGAAAGAAAGACAAAAGAAAAGAATAACGCAGGTTCTAGGCCTGCCATTTTATTTATTGAATAATTGCGAAGAGTATTTGCGAAGTCATCCATGGTCATGTATGTACAGAAACAAAACAGTTCCAGTACTAGATATACGTAATAGAACACACATGAACAGGTAAGCATTTCGTATCGAGACACTCAGCCAGTGGCATGTGAATACGCTGCTGCGCTGAGGTACCATGGATAAGAGAAAAGTTAATTGCAACACTTCGTGTCCTAGCGCGCCAGATATGCCTTACGAGAACTGTGCAAAGCTGCTTGCACTATTAGTAATGTGCCCACGCAGTTTCGAAGACAAAATTAAGTATATTTATGCTACAAACATCGCCACACATGATGAAACCCGTAAAAAGTTAGGCGGAAAGTTTGGACAAATATAAAGTTTCATCAGCCGATAGGAGGCCCTTGAATAATTACAGCTCCAATTACTGCTGATTAAATTATTAATGACGCCACGAAATGACAAACATTGTCAGGTAAGCGACAATTTTCCTTGCATCCATAAACCGCTTAACTGTGGTCGCCAGCCCGCTGGTTCAAACGCATAGAATATCTAGTTCTTTCAGCGATGTTGGATGATAACTTCAGAAGGAAGTTAAGCACTTCCAAATACTATTTTCACTGAGGCAGTTGAAGCAAGCGACAATGAAGACAATGCTTCAGGCTTCCCGTTATGCACCGATAAACAAGTAACACCACGGTGACTTAGACTTCAGAACATTCGCCCAAATGGAGTTTTCAAGCATGAAACCGGACCACAGCCACACGCGAGGACAAAACAGAACCAAAGGAAATCACAAAACTCGCACAAATGAATATTTTCTTCCTTTACTCCGAAATAACTAATGTCACACGCACAAACTTTATTGTGTAACCTGACTTTTTGGATTAATATAGCCGCCCCTGTCAAGAGCTTCTAGCTCCGTTACATACCCCAATGCCATTTTAATCAGTGCAGGGCTGCTCAAGCCTGTGATTTAAGAATCTTTTTATGTCGTCTTGACAGGGGTTGCTGGTTTTTGTACGAAGGGGGGGGGGGGGGGTCACTTTTGTGAATTCAGAAACGTGCGCCCCGCGCACGGCCATCAAAAGCTTGTCAACGAGTTTTTATCACATGTGCGTAGCCGCAGAACGATTAAACGAGGACATGAGCATTACATTTCTTCCTCCAGGGTGAGTGATGACGCATCAGGTAAGCGATGTTATTTAAATTATCTTCACATACACAAACATACTACACTAGCATTGGCAACATTTGTACAAAAAGTTGGCAAGTGTTAACAGCACATTACAAAGAGTACACTGATTGTAACGTCTTCAAAAGGCCCTAGAAAAACAGCAGCATTGAAGCTTCGAAATATAGCCCATAAAAACTGAATATCATTTTTCTCAAGCTGTTTGAAGTAGTTGGTCATTCGCCCAGCCTGTACTTACCTGAAAGCTGGTTCGAAGTTGAACCGTTTGAAACTGAACGTGCAACCAACAGCGTTGCTCTGCCTATCGTTTAGCCGCAGCTTGTACTTTGATATTTAACAGGCCTTACAACAAGAACGCGCTATTGTAAGAAATTGCTAACAAGGAGATGGGCTTTTCATCTAGACAAGCGCTGTGTTTCTGCTCGTGCTTGAATGTTCCCGGCTTTAAAACTCAGTTAAATTATGAGATTAAGGAGAAGCACACGCCGTTGAGCACAGGCGGAATTTGAAGAGCAATTTGAATGGGGCGGAATCTGCCACGATTTCGAGATGGCATTCGCGCTCCTTGCACAAGTCCTGGGCTTAGTCACCATTCCATCGCGTAGTCATGGTTCATGCCATTGCATACTTGTGGAAAGGTGGCCTCGGCGGTACAAGCCCGTGCCACTCTCCTGCAACATTCCTTGCTCGCCACTGTAAGAACTGGCGGTTGCCTGCACATTCAAGCTGTCGCGCACATTCCTATTACTGCTGCGTTACTTTCTTAGAGAGACGCTAAATGGTGGCGTCCTCTGAAGCTTGGTTGTCTTCGAAGCATTAGGCAGCTAACAAGCAAAACAAGCGCGAGCTTTTTCATTCTCGCCTTGCCAGCTCCGGCGCTTCAAGACACACCACGCCGCTGTCCCTCCCCCGCACACAAACTGCTTCCTACAAACGTTTTTCTTCACTAGTCAAACTGGGACTGCCATCTGTATCCACTGCCTTCCTGAAGATGACTTCCAGAACTCGACGACCACCACAAGTAGCTAGGATTACTGTTCACGTGCGATTACCAGAAGCAGCAGCAGCAGCAGCAGCAGCAGCAACGGCAGCAGCAGTAGAAGCAAGGCACAGGGTCACTGTCTTTTGCACTGGGCTTCACGGCTTCTGAGTCCCTGCGGCGCGCAGTGCCCTGGCGAAGTGAGCAATGCCTCGGTAATAGTCTTTGGCAAGAGGGCGTACGGCGCTGGCTTTCAACGCCGGCGCCTCGCTTCTATCGGCCGGCGGTGGTCACCTCTTGCGCTTGGCCGCCTCGTGCAGCTGGTGACGGAGGCTGTCGTGGTGGGCCCAGTCAGCCTTGACGATGTCGGCACCTTTCTCGCCGATCATGATGGACGGCGCGTTGGTGTTGCCCGACACTATAGTAGGCATGATGGATGCGTCGATAACCCGGAGTCTTTGCACTCCTTTGACCCTGTGACAGGAGAGAAAAAAGTGGCCAAGGATCACTTGAGAAGTCTATGATGAAGCTGTCTCTAGCTCTGACCAAAACATTTGCCGCTATCTACACTACCGAGACGCTGGCAGCTTCTGCTGAGAAAAAGCATTCTAACCAATAGCACTTACGATTAACGATGGATTACCACGGCTTCTCTCTGCTCTTGTTCTTTTCACAAAGATTTCCATAAAACACGAAGTATTCTATCGACGCTGTAGAGATTTGCTTCGCTGCAATGTTGAGAAGGCTGAAGTGTGTTTATTTGTCTCTGAGTGGTACACAGTATCACAGGGAGAGAGGGGACACGGGGAAAAAAGCTGGCTAAATGCAACTTGAAGGGCACGCTGCGCCCACTGTTTACAACACAGCTCGATGCACTCGATCTCGATACACAACATTTTACGAAACACGCCTCCACGTTCCCTGCTCTCTACCCGTTTGTCGCACCAAACACGAGAGGCAATCAGTGTCTTTTAGCCTGCCAAGGTACCTGAACGCTATTAAAAATATCAACGTATCAAATAAACACATGTCAAGGAGAAGCATTGTATATATCCGGTACTTCGAAGACAGTTAGGTGCATGCTGCGTTGAAAAATCTTCATGAAATATGTTGCTGTCTGTAAAATCTGTAAACCGAGCTCCCTGCTTATGTTGCATGTGTAGATAATGTGACAATGTTGTTGTTTTGTGTATTTGTATTGCTATGTTTTTTTTTTCAGTTTTCAGGGGTGTGATCACTGAGCGTTGAAATACTGCTTCGGGCACTGTTTATTCAAACTATGGGAATTTATTTTACAGCGCCATGTTGTGTGGCTTGTTGCCACCTCCATCTTTTCAAATGTTTTGAAGGTAAAGGGAACAGGTGTCCTCAACATCCCGAAATTTAGGGCTCCCACACGTGCTACTTGAGCCCCACTGCACAGCTCAGAAGCGTGCCTTTTGGATTCTATACTTCTGAATGAGGCTGTATTCTAAACGTCGCCGTGAATGCAAGCGACGCTCGCATTGATCCCAGGCACGCTTGCCCTCGAGAGTTTGCAGAACACACCTACTACATCAATCTTGTTGCAACTTTCACGCTTCTGCTTTTCTTTTCCGTTCATGCACAGCTAACTTCCACATCTGCTCCTTACGCTATCTGCTGTACAGATGATGATATTGATGATGATGATGATGTTAAATTTTTATGGCGCAAGTACGTCAGTGGCCAAAGAGCGCCATGGCACAAGGTATTTTTTCGTCTTCTCAAGGTGGGGTGAAAGACCCATTTCCCAAGCATTTCCACCCTAAGGAAACCGAGCACCAGGCAGGGGAAAGCTTGTACCCATTGTATCACCGGCGGGTACCCGGCGGCACTGGGGATCGAACCCCACACCTCCCGCAAGCGAGGCGGATGCTCAAACGACTAGGCCACCGCGGTGGTTTCTACTGTACAATGTAGCCACATCCATCACACTCTTCAGTAATTGACGTTATGGTTAAAAATTGATTTTAGGATGTTGAATTGCAGTTTTTAACGATTTGGTTTCACCGTACCATGAGCAACGCTTGCAAAAAAGAATACTTTACAGCGAATACGCTCCAAAATATCTTCCAACGTCCATCACGATGTAAAAAAGGCAGCATAAGGTAACTTTTAATGCTCGTAGTGCTTTCTGGCTGAAAAGGACGCAGTTGCTTTTCTTAATAAAGATTTTTCCAAGGATCTTTTAACCTTTTTGTCTTTTGCACGTGGCCTAAGGAAAAGTAATAAATTTCCAGGTGCTTATCTTGCAAAGTCTCGTCTCTCAATTCTTTTTACTTAAGCGATGGCCAGCTGAGGCCTCCTATGCGTGGACCACGGTGTAAGGATATATATTCTTACACCGTGGTCAGGACTAATGGCCAGCAAGCAATCTTTTTCACCGCCAACATTTTGAGACGCCAGGCTAGTTCACTGCAAACAGGCTGGAGAACACAGCGAGGAAGCATCCCTCAGAAAATACAGCATTGAAACACTTTACAATGCTTGCAATTTTGGAAGAAAAAAACAACGCTTGTGCAGTACTCGGCCAAAGCAAGTTGACTCTCTGGCGCCGTGTTCTCCAACCGGTCTACCGGCGAGCGCTTGCTCTAAAAAGACGCTAACGTAAACCAACCGTAGCCGTGGGTCGACGACGGTGGTAGGGTCCCACACCGGTCCCATCTTGGCTGTGCCAACCGGATGGTAGATGGTGTTGGTGAATGTGCGCGCCATGCACGCTAAGTTCTCGTCACTCAGGTGCTTGTAGTGCTCACAACCCGGGAAAGGCAGGTCCCACATGCGTACGCCGTACTTCTTGAAAGCCGGTGCCTGGGCCACCGCTAACGAGACCTTCATTCCTGGAACGCAGTAGGAAAATAAAATAAAGGGAAATGATGGAGGCTGGTTAAAAATATTGCCGATTAAATATTGAATTACAAAAGTCTACTTTATGTTTCAGGTACTGAATTTTTCCACGTTTACACACGGTTAGGAACATTTCGTTAATGATCACTTTATTTTTAATGATGCAAAGTCATCTTGGTCAAAAAGCGCCATGGCGAACGTACTAGTTCTGGCTAAGCAGAGGGAGGTGGGATAGATACACCGAATTTTGTAAAGGCCGAATTTTGCCACCCACTTCGTCCATAGAAGCCGATTCCTTATCATCGTCATCAAGACTAAAATCAAGACTAAAACTTTTCTTTCAAATAATTCAAGGGCACTTCAAGATAAAATCAGATAGATATGTTCAGCCTCCGGGAAGACGGAGAGCGAGAACAAGCCACACTCGATCGATCAAGCCTTACGACTCACGTATTGATGTTTTTCGTTACTCTTTTTTTCCTGATGTCATCGAAATATGGAATGCTTTGCCTGTTGAAGTTGTCGAACAATCGGAAGTGCACAAGTTCGAACGTTCTATCGATATTTTGTGTCGGGGGCACCCAACTTGATGTTATGAGACATGAATTTTTTCTGATGTACATTGCATTGTATTTCCTCCCTGTAACGACCCTCAAGCGAGGGTCAACAGTATCAATAAAAAAAAATCATCATCAGCGTGACTACGCCCACTACATGGTAAAGGCGTTTCCCATGTCTCTGAAATTAACCCTGTCCTTTTCCAGCCGATTACCATTGCAAACGGAAGCTTGCACCCATTGTAACCAGTGGGTATCCGGAGGGCAGGGGATTGAATCCTGCGCCTCGCACATGTGAGGATTGTTTTGTTCTTTTTCACTCTTACTACCGAGAGTAGCCAGTGCCAGAACCAGAACGGAAGTCGTCATAAAACGATCCTTAAACATCACTGAGGAGGCTGATCCTTTGTCAGAGAATGTGAGAGACTTTAGTCCCATCCTTCCTGCATGAGCCACGGCAGGACGAAAATTCATTAAGTTTTGTAATAAGCATACATTTTGAACTCTGACAGATATTAAAAGCAGTAATTACAGCGAGAATACCCTCCCAAAGGGCAAACTAGTGTTTGGCAATAAGATGGCAGTCCGCCTTGTTCACACAGCTGCTGTGCGCATGCGCGCCTTTCCTTCACTAGAGCCACTGGTTAAAAACAAATTAACAGCTCCTAATGCGCATGCCAAGTCTTTGTTAGCTACAGGCGCGATCGACAGATGGCAGCAGCTGTTAAGCAGACGTGCTTGCCACTTTGGATGCACAGTTGCAGTATAGTGGATAGGATCACGCCTGCATCAACCACGTGCGTTTGTCATCAACCAGTTTCCGCAAATTTTCCAAAGGACGCCCATCTCGTGGAAAAGAACGCAATATAGAAACGCGCCCTAACGCCGACGCCATTCTTGAAATTATGTCCACATATGTTGCTTTATGAAGTATCTGCTTAAAATGCACTTCAAGAAATTGCCACTATGCACTGTGTATAACCTTTTCACGTGTCACACGAGTGCAGAGTTTCACGTAACGCGTTAGAAGTAATTGATTACTTGTACTAGGTTATATTTTGTTCGCATGTTGCAAACTATCGAAAATTGTTTGCCGTGGGCAACATTCTTAGCAGTCCAGCTTTTTCTTTTCAGTTCTCGAATACTAGTAACCAGTTACATTATATTCGAAAAACAGTTGACACTACCGGAACCAATTCGAAAATCAGAACTCGGTTGCAAACACTGGTGCTAGGGCAGAACAATGCGTCGCGATAAACGCAATGGCAGAGCCGCGCGACAGCCGCGTGCGCAAGGATCTTCGGACGCACAAGCTTGAACAGCCTGCGTTTGAGTAATCCTGTGTTCCAGGCATCGCATTTCTTCACGACGGCGTAGCACAATGCCATGTTTACGGAGCTTGAGCTTATTCCCATCAGAGTGGGAAACAACAACGAAACACAGCGCTTTGCGTAAAACGAGCTGGTGCACAAGCTCTTCTCAGCCTTCTCTCCAGCGTGTACACCGAAGAGTCTTCAGTATTACTGCTGATGTTTTCTGAAGAAAACGTGAAAAAAATACAGGTGGACACATAGTGAAACAACCGGTTAGAAAAATAAATAGTCTATGAATTGCAAGAGGCAACAAATTGAGGTAACCCCACCAGCTCATCCCATTTTGTGTATATTTGCCATAAGATAATAAAATAGTGGTGGAAACCAAAGCAATTTTAATCGATTAGTCTTTTGAAAATTTTTGAGTCACTTTTTGGGTGCAAGGCTCTGATTCACCACTGAATTCTCTTACAATCAAATGATGCAATTTTAATCGGTTGCTGTTTCTTCGTGTTCAAGACTGTTCATTTGGTACACTTAGAAAAGCAGAAAGTTGATCAAGGTGGTTGAGATTCATGGCTGGTAAAGCGCGAAATGAAAACTCGGACTGTCTAGTGCACTTAGAAAAAAACCGCCGGATGCGAAGTAATGCGTCTTGCGATGGGCGGTGTTTTTTCGCAGCATCTAACGCACCATCAACCATGGTCATGATGTCGTCCGGGTGACTCAGGTACTTGGGGTCCAGTATGGGTGGGTCGTGTGGGTTCCTTGAGCGCAGCTTGATATAGCCTCGCGACTTGGGCCTTAGCAGCACAGGATAGACAGACATTGTGTCCGCATACACGTATGGCGCGTACACTTTCTCCCAAAGCTGCAGAAAAAGAGAAGACAAGTGCTCAAGTTTAGTAGGTAAGCAGGACATTGAGACTTAATTATTTTTAAAAAGAATCTATGGAAGCAGTCAGAAGCCTATATGCACAACGTAATTACAAGCAAGACGATGTGACAAAGATAATGTTGTAACTATTGAATGGCCAAACTTAGTGGGTGAGAACATCATGCTCAAGCACATGGCGTATTTTGTTCTTGCATGTTTAGTGCAGCCGATAGCGTTTGTACTGGCAAAATAACTTTCAGTGTGGAAGCTGATTCATTTGTTGTGTATACTACGCTTTGATGCTGCGCAGTGCTGCCTATATTAGATGTTTTACTGCCAAAGCGGTGTCACTGCCGCTCCCTCGGAATTTCAATGCCTGCTCAAGTGAAGCCTCCAGCCCAAGCGATGAGCCTGCACCCTCCACCTTCTAGCCACCACACCACCGCACCCCTTATCTATGCCCAGCCGAGGTATCCACCACCACCCACGTACCACCGCCCCACCTCCGCCCTCCACAAAGCATCCAGCCAATATAAGCCTACAATGAAAGGGAAGGAAAAAGAAACGGTGAAATCGCATTCACAGAAGCAGGGGAAAAACCAGCTCATCTCCAGAAGCTTCCGCCACAAGCAATCTCCCCCAGACATCCCGCTACCTGGTTAGGGGGCTACCCAGCCACCGACACCCTTGAACAAACTCCACCCACCTTCATCTTCAAAAATTCTGTCATCAATGTGAAGCCTGGACTTAGAGTAAAAATATTCAGTAGCGTAAAAGAACGAAAGCAATCACCGCAGGTCCAACTGCTTTCACAGAACTTTCGCATCAGATGTGAGATTGTACCGTAATATGTTTCTAGGTGGCGCATTCTATAAGATCTCCATTCTCCGTTGTCCATTTTGCTTTCATTCGGTCCTCTTCCATTGGTCACTCAGATGCGATCCGGCTATTGGGCGCTTGGCGAACGGACTTCTCCAGTGGCTGCGTATAGCAGCCGTTGCCAGCCAGTGGTGAGGTCCGGTCGCCTGCTGTTGACAGAACGCTGCGATGCACCCCACCACTGGCTGCATATCGCAGCCAATAGCACCCAATGGTGAGTTCCGGCGGCCGACCACCCAGTGGTCGGGTCGTTTCCCACGGACGCTTAAAAGCGGCGGGTATATCTTAGTTACAAATGACAAAGGGCTAAATAGACGCGAAATAGACAATGAACAGCTTATAAGGTACGGCCCCTAGTTTCTTAGTGTGCGCTGTGAGTGGTACACATCTCATTTAATCACTACGAGAAGAACGCATATTTACATACAAACGCAATATTTAGAAAAATTCTCACTGACACACATGTATCAAAAAGAAGGCGCCCGCTCTGCCCGTGTCACGGATGCATAGAAAAACTCCTCGATAATTCGATCACGAATTACTTAATATCTCTTAGGGGCTCAAAGAATTGCAGCGCTCATTACCTCGTCACTGATCCCTTCAGTGCGCCTGAATATCTGGCCACCGTCGGACACTGGAGACCCGGACAAGTAGTGGATCTCGATATCTGGCCAGTCCATACTCTTGTTGGCGTATTTCGTGTTGACGAACGCCAGGCCCTCAACGCCACCAAGAAGTGTTAGGGGACCTGCAACAAATACGGTAGTTGAGAAAATGTCAATATATTGCTAATGTGATGCCCCTGAACCATTCCCTTCATATTCATGTCTACATATGGAGTTCTCAGATCTGCCTTAGATCTTAGGGACCAGATAATTTGTGGGTCATCATCATCATCATCAGCCTTACTACACCCACTGCAGGGCAAAGGCCTCTCCCATGTCTCTCCAATTAACCCTATCCTTTGCCAGCTGCATCCACCCTTTGCCTGCAAACTTCTTAATCTCATCCGCCCACCTAACCTTCTGCCGCCCCCTGCCACGCTTACTTTCTCTTGGAATCCACTCCGTTACCCTTAAGGACCAGCGGTTATCTTGCCTTCGCATTACATGCTCTGCCCAAGCCCATTTCTTTCTCTTGATTTCGACTAGGATGTCATTAACCCGTGTTTGTTCCCTCACCCACTCTGCCCGCTTCCGATCTCTTAACGTTACACCGATCATTTTTCTTTCCATGGCTCGCTGCGTTGTCCTTAACTTAAGCTGAACTCTTTTCGTAAGCCTCCACGTTTCTGCCCCGTAGGTGAGTACCGGTAAGATTATGCTGTTGTACACTTTCCTCTTGAGAGAAATTGGTAAACTGCCACTCATAATCTGCGAGAATTTGCCATATGCGCTCCACCCCATTCTTATCCTTCTAGTTATCTCCCTCTCATGATCCGGATCAGCTGTCACTACCTGCCCTAAGTAGACGTATTCCGTCACAACTTCCAGGCTCTCGCTGCCATTTGTGAACTGTTGTTTCCTTGCTAGGCTGTTGAACAGTACCTTGGTTTTCTGCATGTTAATTTTTAGACCCACCGTTCTGCTCTGCCTGTCTAACTCATTGATCATGCTTTGCAGTTCGCCTCCTGAGTGATTCAGCAAGTCAATGTCATCAGGGAATCGCAGATTATTTAGGTATTCTCCATTTATTCTTATTCCCATTTGTGGGTATACCTGGGTTTTTGCATAAAGACATTAGTGTACTGCGCAAGTGTGTTTGCTTCAAACGTTTTCTCAGAGTCCATTTCATTGTGTTGAAATTGACTGTCACACCAATTGCTTGTGCTGGTATTGTAAAAGTTGAACTCGCGATTTTTGTGTCCTCAATGATGCAATCCTTTAGTTTAAGCTGAAGGGCTCCAAAAGGGCATAATCTGCTAACGCCTGTATGAGACTGATCGTTTTTAGAGCCTAGCAAGTGCACGTTTGTCTTCAGAGTGTTTGCAGCTTACCACACGTACACGCTTACCTTTCCCAATGGTGAGGTAACGAAGAATCTGCTTCAGGTTGAACACTCGTGTCTGTACCATGGACACGGGTTCCTCTACCAGAAAGTTCATGCCGCCTGGATAGATATGGTCTTGCAGATTGTAGCCGACGGGGAGATCCGCGAGACAAGGAATCTGCGCGAAAAAGCATCAAAAATTGAAATAAATTATGCTAAAATGCTCAGTGAAAAAAAAGTGATTGCCAGAAATGCAGCGTGGCTTTCGCACTAGATTTATTGCTGGTCCTGACCAAATTGATGCCCCTGCTTATATCACGTGACACTGGCACAATGGTTGAGCGTGAAGAAAATTTGCGCAGAACACAAATGTTCTCTCTTTGTTGAAAACAGAAGCCTCGAAACCTGAGACCTCAGGAATAAATCCTGGATACTGGCTGGCCTAAGGGCAGTACAGAAAACATATTAGCGACGCAAATCTACTAGCAAAACCGCTTCGATTGTTTCGATGGCGTCCACCCTAGTGTGCTGTGAAGGAACTAGCAATTACATGGACGGCCTAATTAAGCATTAGCTCCAGTGTTACGACCAAGTATGCTCGGTTCGTACTGTTTGAAGCCTGTGATAATTATCGCGTCCCAACCTACATGGATTGCGTTTCTGAGTGGGCAGAGCATTTAGCTAGGTGCCGAGACACAATATTGCCATACCCTCCGTAGACCCACACAGTGCACTACATATGGAGGAGAGTTAAGATAATTTCGCAGTGTGATGCCGTATGTGCCGACTGTTTTGGCCAGTATAGCAAAGAATGGCGTTAAAACTATGAGTACTTTAGTCTGGACGAAGGAGCCGAGAGGGCTATTGTTGCCCTGTGCAGTTTTACCAATAAGCTGGTGCACTTTGAGAACAATGCTTTAAAATTGTGTGATTGGTTCACTTAATTAGACAAATGAAAACTGAATATGCACTAAAGCAACAAATATTTAATTCAGGAAAAGGAGCTAGATGTCGCCAGAAATAAAGTATGGTGCCCATGATCTCAGTGCCCACGACTGAGAGAAGGAAGAAATGTATGGCGTGTCAGAGTAGATACAGGAGTGCAAACTGCTGGGCTAGTTGGTTCATATTGCATAGAAAAGGAACCAGCGAAAATAGACGCAAGACAAGAACAAAGGAGGCACACACCACAACGCTGGACTTACAACTGATTTATTGCGATGAAGACTTGCACATTTTAAAAGAATTTCCTGCCTGCGCACCCACCCTACAGACAATACACTTCGCGCACCACATGATGACATGCCTACTATAACGATAAAAACTTGTACTCCTTTTCAGTGATAATCACAGACGGCTCACTGACGCATTTCTGCTTATTCTTTCTGATCCTGAATGCCTCCAATAGCTCACGCTCACGTATAGATTTCCCCCGCCCGATAATGCTGGCAATGTGAAAACTAGGAGAACATTTGCAGTCCTTTACATGTAAGGCTAGATTGCTGCCTGTGCCTGTGCCCAAAGTTGTGCGATGTTGCCTCAGGCGCTCATTGAAGCATGCTCCAGTTTGGCCTATGTAGATTTTCCCGCATGACAATGAGATTGAATACACCACGCCCACTGCGCATGTGGTGAACATAGTCTGGTGTTTCGTGTTGCAAACATCAGTTCTGCGCATGTCTGCAAAGGTTTGGGCGCACAAACCGGACAGTTTGCAAGGAGCAGAAAATGCCATAGTGACACCAAACTTCTGAGCCACTTTTTTCAGACCATGTGAAGTCTTGTGGAAGTAAGGCATGACTTCCAGCTTTCTTGTTGGCACTTCTACTGGCCTGGCATCCTTTGAAGATAGCTTCAGTTTTTTCCCCAAGGATTCCGCCACCGCCAGCAAAACCGAGGGAGGAAACCCAGAACATTGTAGCCGTTTTCTTTTAGGTCATACCTTTTAGAGATATGACCTCCAACAAATGTAAGTCAGGGATTTACTCAAAGGAGCTTGGGACAACGCTGAATTGGTCAAAGCAGTCCGAAGTCAGTCACTCCAAGTAGAGTCTAGCGCTGACATATGGCAATGCGGCTCGCGCGAAGGCCCATCTGGATTACAAAATTAATGAATGGTTCATTCTTTATAATGATAACTTCGGCGAAAGTGTTTGCGTTTTATGCATTTTAAAACATTATTAGCTTTTTAAGCTTTTCAGGCTTTCCTTGAATTTTACGTAGAGTGGTGCCCTTTGGGATGTTTATTACTTTTTTTCGGGAAAATTTCAGTTCTGACTTCAGCTCTGCACTATGTGGCCTTCGTTGTCCAGTAGGCCTAGTTTTTCGCCCTGATTTGAACCATTGTTCGTCGTATAAAGTGCAGAAAGAGAGCATGTCCTCTTACGCCCAGCTTGTGGAGGTCGTGCTTGGGTCCAATGCCAGAAAGGAGGAGCAGCTGGGTGCTGCCAATGGAGCCCGCGGACAGGATGATCTCCCGCCGGGCGAAAACCATGTGCGGCACCTTGAAGCGCTCGAACTGGACGGCGCGGGCATTGTTCCATTCGTCGAAGTGGATCTGCGATTGACAGTTTGTCGAAGAAAGCGTATGGTGAAAGAGCCGCTAGGTTTTTAAAGGCATGCCCCGCGGCATTGAGATGCCGCATGTTGCGAATGTTGAGCAGTAGCAAATAAATCTGTGAACGAAATTCTAAAGAGATATTTATCGACGCATGCGGCTCTAACGAATCTATAGAAGTTTCTCGGCCGAGATTTTATTCTTGCAAGCCCAGCAATTTTGGGCAAAAGCATTTTTGAACGGAATTCCATTCATCAACGCATTTCTTTCGTATAATGAAAGATTTTACTATAGCATCAACATATCTGCACATCATCCGATCGCACTTTTGAAAAATTTTTTTTCTGTTAACGTTTTCTCTATCGTCAAAAGCGTTCCCCATTGGTTTTCTATGGGAGTCTTAACTGTTCGATGCGACCGATGAAGAAAATTTAAAAGAAATATTTTTCAACATATCAGAACAGTGAACCATTACCTTGAATATTACCACAAAATTAACTTACAGTTTACCAGTTTTCAAAATTTTTATCAGAAATTGCTGAACATGTGTGTTGCAAGTTCATTCTGATGGGGAAATAAAGAAATCTATGAGTTAAGATGCCCAGCAGTGCACTCCGTGACGCGGACAGAGTGGGTTCTTATTTACCTGTTCTGGAACAAACACCTAAATAGTAAAAAGAAAACACTGAAAAAAGGGGATGTACCCCACTTAAGCTGAGACAAAAACGAGAGCCCAATTTTCATCGACGTGATCGACAGCTCCCTTACAGAAATGCCATATGTGGGCCTGATATATTTTATATGCGGACATATATAACTATATCAGGCAGCAAACAAGGCCATATCTGGACAAATCTGGGCTTAAATCAGAGCAGATAGTTGCTTACCTTGGTGGCGATCGAGTAGAGTGTGATGTGAAGGTTCTTTCGATGTCGAGCTGGCTTCATAAACGCCTTGCTTGTGCTGCACCTTGCGCTTCTTCGGATCGTACCTTGGGGTATGGCAAAACCTGCAAACAACGCGGAAAACAAAGGAAAGTTTTGTAGCGAGAGCTGCACCGGCCACGAACTTACGATTTCGCTCTGGCGGTGCTCCGAGGACGCACAGAGACAGACCTTGAGCGGTTGCCTAGCAACCGCCGGAGCTGGGCGGACGCCGCGCGCTCGCCGCGCCATCTGGCATGACGTCACACCATGCGCCTCTCCGCGGAGCCATCCGTACCCTTACCCGCCCTTACGCGCTTAACCGCCAACCAACGTATTCGGTGGCGGCATTTATGAGAGCCACTGAAATTACCGCACACTCATTGAATAAAGAAAAAAACTTCGCGGCTGGGAATCGAAACGAGACCTTTGGCGTTTGAGGTGGAGACGCTACCACTCCGCCACGACGGCTAGAGGTTTAGGCATGAATAAAGGCGCCTCTAGAGAATACACGGGTTTCATATATTAATTCTTCCGATCCAGAAGTCGCCGCGCTTTCGCTACGTATACCCTTTCCTAACAGAGCTAGGCCATTAGCAATTTTTTTACGTCTCAATGGGTAACATTGTTCTTAAAGCCGATAATAAAAAGCATGCATGTGAACATAAAGGTGCGCGATATTAGAATGTTTAAGCGGCAGACTTTGACCCAACGTTACTTCAAGTGTACTCATATGTGTTTCAAATTAATCGATAATAGAACCAGTCAAACATACGCCGCTACGGCCAGTGTGTGAAGACTGAGCGGCAAGGCGGATGCAATTTACGTGATACAGGGGGATCAAAAGTGAATACATTTACAAAAGTTATAACGATTAACTTGTTAGCTTTGTTTGTTTCGCAAGATTTATAAACAGGGAATTTCGTAGCCGTCGACATCCAAAGCAATACCGTTTTTAAAAAAAAAATTAAATTCGCTCTGACACATTGCACAATTCTGAAATGACGCAGCTCCACATGCTGTCCTAACGGAAAAAAACGTCAACGTCTTCTGCGTTATGGATTCCTGCATTAAAAATAGGGCCGACGTCATTTCCTCAATGCGAAAATCGGAATGCTAACCTAACGAGGTTTATAATGTGGGTCTGAGGCTTTCGATATCTAGATCGACATTTCTGATTCCAACTATTAAAGAGCTGAGCTCGCCTTCGGTGTTGGCGAACTTCATTTTCGCAATGTAATATTACGCCAGGAAACCAAACATTTATGTATTTGTAGTTTGCTGTAGTTAATTAATAGACATTCATTTTCCACCAGCAAAGGCTAAACCGAGTATCTTTTGCCGGTTTTCAAGAAAATCTAGTGAACAATTTCCCACACCCAGTATACTATAAGGCAAGCCCCAGGCACGCTAAAAAAAATCTATTCTTTATGGCTAGAACGAAACACAGCAATAATTCTAAGCTATATAACTGACACTGCACTAAAACTCGGTGCTTGCCTTCGTTGTGCCGAACTACGCACAAGTTTTATGAGGAAATAATTTCAGAGATATTTTGATAGAAAAAAGTTCGGAAAGTTTTCTCACGCTCTACCTGTTTGTTGTGGTCCGTTGAGATCGACGTTAGGGTAGCCGAGTTGGAGACCAGCCTCAACGAAGGCATGACCCAAAAGTGTTGCATAGGCCGGAGTAGACACCGTGAGGTAGCCACCGTGATTGTGGTGCCCTATGGAAGAAAATGGAACACGTGAGCGTTCGTAGCGACCGCTCGCCACACGACTGACACTACCACTTTGCCCGCTGATCATTCCTTTTGCACCAAGGAGGGGACATTTGTGAGGCCCCTTTTATTACACAAAGATTATTGTTAGTTGACTTTACAACGTACACAAACTTCTGCATGGAGTCTGTCAAGTCACACAAGTCCATCCTAGACTAATTGAGTCAAGCTCACAGCAAACACCCATAGTGGGGGGGCGGGACGAGATAAGGATGGCTATAAGCTATCATGTACCTGCATGAGCATGGTACTATTTCAAAACTCGTTTCCCGATTAGGTCAAAAATCACATCAGATCAGGCTGTAGACGTTTGTAGGCAGCGTCTGGGTTCTCTGCCGAATACCTTGAACGTTTTACGATGGTTCAATGAAGCCAATGGCTCCCACTAATACTCATTTGCTTTCCATTGCAGCCCCGACTGCTGTTGGCAGATGAGGTGTTTGCCCCGACGCCCTATCCTTCTGAGTGCTAGACGAACACAGACGCCACTTGTAAACACATAGTTCAATACTGGGAGACCTTTTTACTCAACCCCGAAGCAGAAGAGCAACGCAAACTCATCGGTCTATCCCTGACCGCCGCCGAGTCCCAACGGATTCCGGCCAACGGTGAGAGGAATGAATGGGGGTTTAGGCTGAAGCCTTCTCCCCCGTCATTTTTGTCTGGTGCGAATAAGTTATTTCTCTCTCTCTCTCACTCTTGTAACGAGTTTCTTTCAATGACACACATGTCCAAAATGTGAAAAACAGAGAATTTCAATTTTCGCCTACCGTCGAATGCTAATCGCAAAAGCTAGGTCGATCTCTTGTACATTGCATTGAAGATCTGAAACATTTTCATTAAATTTATACATGATTACCACGTCACATTTTGAAGTTTGAAGTTTATTCTTATAATTCTGACAATACAAGATTGTCATGGCGCCGGAGCAAAAGGCGAGACTATACCCGCCTGACTAGGCCCCTGGCGCCACGAGCACAGCAGACAACAGTGCACAAAAAAAAATGTATACATATATACAGATAATACACACATATACATACTTATATATACAATAGACACAATTATACATACAATAAGTCAATGCAACTTAATAGGTATAAATATGCAAATGAAGAAATAAAGATACAGAAAGGCCCCTTTCATAAAAATAGTACTGCTAGCGCTTTTAGGTAACAGAACTGAATGAAGCCACGCTTACAGGTGAGATACCGGTCTGAAAAGTGCACAATAACTGCCCTACCACTGCAGTGCTTTCAAGGAATTCTGCCTATTAAGGCGGTATTAAGCCACATGACCAATACAAGCAGAACAGTTCTGTTAAGGCAGGCAATAAATCCTGAACATGACACACACCATACAATAGATTAAGCTTTATAGGCAGGCAGCACACTCCGAGTTATGTCGATCTCTGGAGCGTCAGATGACGACGTGTCTTGTAACAGTCCTTCGTTTTTATATTTTCATAGCATAATAACCGTTTAGTAGTATTTTGTCATAGTCGAGTTCTAGCGAACATTACTACGAGGCGGTTATGGTAAAAATTTTCTGGCGATTTACCAATGCTAAGTATGAAATACTGTGCGAAAGCATGATATCTTCAGGTTGGACACCACCGCGACGTACCTCAAAGCGCGATTGATGTGTCCACTGACTCATGGATCCAGTTATGCGCCTTTGATTTCATTAGAATCAACGGAGTCTAACCCTTCCGCTTGTTTTGAGAAAAGCAAAGGCACATAACTTCCTCAATTTGTGGGCGGACGCCACGGCCTACTCACCGCATAATTGAACTGCCCACTGACCCAGCGAGCCAGTCACAATTGCCACTCAAAGACTTCACATAGACCCACAACGCTGAAACCCGGGGAGGGCGGCTAGAGGTGATTTCGCGCTAGAAAATCATTAAGCAAGGCAGGAACGACACGGTTGGGCACACCCTGCTGCATATGCCGGGGCTCCCGGTATTGTGTGCGCAGTGGGTATGGCGATCGCATTCAGACAGCAGGGCTACCCTACGACTCGAAAAGCCATTTACCTTCACCAGGCTACCGTCAGATGCTGACCAATGCCTATCTTCTCAAGATCAAGGCCCACTTTGAATTCTCAGGTGTGCTTAGACCTCCCTCGGCTACTAACCGTTCGCGAGTACGGATGGATCTCGGTTGTCCTCTGACTTGAGGAAGTAAGGGAACACTTCCTTCCAGGACCAGCCCTCGCATCCCTGTTGCGCCCAGTGGTCGTAGTCATGAGGGTTGCCCCGGATGTAGATCATGTAGTTAATCACGCTAGACCCGCCGAGTGCCTTTCCTCTTGGCCATGGACTCCGCTGCAACAAAGTGCAAATAATGGCTGAAATATAACTGTTATTCAGTAATTAAGCGCATAAAAATCCCAGGCTATGATCTACACGTAAAACAAGGGTCGGCGAAAACCGAAGCAACTTAAATGCGAGGTGTGAAACCCATCCAGTTTGACTGGCACACCGGCGCCAACGCTAGTTACGGATGCGGGGCAGATATCCACCGGCTAACGCCTCCATTTTCATTACAGGGCGAGTTCGCGAATGCGGGACGTGTTGAGCCTACATGCGCTTTATAGAACGTGTAAAAGACATTGTATAAAGGTATGAATTTGGCGCTATATAAAACTACGCGCACACAGGTACCCAGAGTAGTGTTCTCATGATTGAATAAAGGTGTACGCAGAGTCATTCTTATCTTTGTCCCGGAGACGAAAGAAGAGCTCTCAGTGCACTCTGCAACAACAAACACCTAAACAATGTATTTTGATGCATACAATGTGGTACGGCGCTGCAGTCATGACATAGGAGCCAGACGCCCTGTTCAGGGCGTGCAGACCATGCACTCCCACAATCCACAACTGTGGTCACGGAAGACGTCGAAAGAAACTTGTTCCTTTGAAAGCAACTCATCATCATCATCATCATTTATTAAACTAAAAGGTTTTTAGGTTCCATAAAGAGGGAGGGGCATATCCGTAAAGTACTACAAATTATGTAGGCGAAGCTCGCGGGCCATTTATCCACTCATGCTAATGCTTTGATAGCCTCACCATGTTGACTTTGTGGCACGCTTATAAGCATTTGTAATTAATTATTTGGTGTGGGGGCTATTTGGCTACGGCATCAAACTACTCAGCTCAAGCAGGTAGCGTCAAGTGCGGCCGCGGCGGCCGCTTTTCGATGCTATCAAGATACAAAAGACGTCCTTGTGCTGTTCGATGTCAGAACATGCTTAAAAAAAAAAACACTGAGGACGTATTGAATCTGGCCTGTATCGATATATTACTGCAGTCTAACGATATATGGAATACTAAATTCACCGAAAACTCAGCATTTGTAAGCTATAAAAGGCGAAAAAAATGAAATACGCGTGTCGCCTGTACCAGCCGATTTTAAGACCACCATTCATTTCAATGCAGTGGGCACGGAGTCCTTTTCCGTGTGGAAGTAAAATGCTGTCCATCGACGCAGTTTCCAGGGAACGGATCCCAGATGCGAGGGCTAGGTTACACCACCATCCACTTCAACGTAGTGAGCGCGGAGTTCTTTCTCGGTTTGGATAGGCAGACAGGAAAACATTATTTTTGCAAATGAGTTTTAGACTCAGCTGGGTCTCTGGGTCACTGCGCGGTCCTTCACTACATCAGGTCGTTCATGTCGAGACATTACGTCGGCAACCCGAATAACCTCAGCAAGCTGCGATGTCTGGTCCGCAGACGTGAGCAGGGCCTCTCAGTCCTCCCAGCTCGAGATGGCGTGCTATAGGCAGGGGCCTATTGGTTTACATTCTTTTTTGGCTGCCCCACCATACTTTTTGTCCTTGCGGGGGAGGGTCAGCAGGGCAGCCGAAAAGGATGAGGGAGAGTGTGGTGTGAGGGTCACTACATAGGGAGTATGAAGGGGATGTGCCACAGTAGCGGGATAACAGCTCAGGAAATGACTAAGAGCGGGTCTGGAGGCATCTGAAGAGGATCTGTTGGGAGTGCGTAAGAGAGGGGTGGGGAGGAGGGTAAGTCCGACGGTCCAAACGCGGTATTTGCCTAAGCTCTGCAAAGGCATGCGCCCGATCCCTCGAGAATCCTGGATCGAGACTGTTCTGAGCCCGGCAAATCAAACCTCCGGCCAATTTATTGGCAGCCTCGTTTCCAGGGTACCCAGAGTGAGCAGGCACCCACTGGAGATCTACCCTTCGAGGTAAAACTTGGTTAGGGGTGTTCAACAAGTCTCAGACAGGGGTGTGAATCCTGTCTCTGGCAAAGTTGGACAGAGCCGCTTTGGAGTCGCTGAAGATGTATTGGGGCGTCCGAAAGTGCAAGGGCTAGGGCGAGGGCGGCCTCCTCTGTCTCCTCAAGCGTAGAACCCGAGGAAAGGCGGTGAATTGGGGGGTGGGGTAGGGTTGGATTGCAGCCAACTGTTATCACTTCACTTCATGCGCGGTACATGCGGCGTCTACCCAAAAGGCATCGTGGTCTTGCATGTTATGCTGTTATACTTACGAAGGGCGTTAGCGTGAGCTACGTGGCGAGGGATATGATATTGGGAATGAACGTCTCGAGGAAGGGGTTTCACAACGAGAGGTGTATGGATGTGTCGAGGGATGGCTGTAAGGGTTCACTGATTAGCGGGTATGTTGATGCGAAGGGAGGAGAGTATATGGCGGACAGTGGCGCTTGCAGAAAGTCTAAGGTACTGTGTCTGAAGGTGCGCGTAAACTAGTTCCTGAAGGGTGTTATGCATGCCTAGTACAAGATCCCTTACAAAAACTTCTTTAGACAGTCAATAGACTGTCCATAGACTTCTGTCTGTAAAGTCTGTATACTCTCTATAGACGAGCCCTGGGTAACAGTTTATAGGCAACACAAATCCTATAGACAGTCTGTACACAATCTATATATTTATGGCCATACACTTTTAGTAGACTTTTTTCTATAGCAATCTGTAGAGTATTATTAGACAAAAAGAAATATCTATAGGAACGCAATGCAGTCTAGAAGCAGTCTACAGACTGTCTATAGATCATTTTTATAAGGGGAAGTTCGGCTGTGCTAATGCTGCGAGGTAGGCTTAGGGCTGCCTTAGTCGCAAGGCAGATCATGGCGTCGTAAAATGTGTTCCGTTGACAGTCTTCGAGGGCAGATCTCAGAGGCTTGGTTAGACAAACATATACTTCAGTGCAGTGAGCACGGAGTCCTTTTTGTGGTGCACGTCCAGAGTTTGAATCAAAAAGGGTCGGAAAACTATTGAAAATTGGTTTTCAGGAAGGGAAATGACGCAGTAACTGTCTCATATATCTCGGTGGACACCCGAACCGCGCCGCAAGGGAAGGGATAAAGGAGGATATGGAAGAAGAAAGGAAGAAAAAAGTGCCGTAGTGGAGGTCTACAGATAATTTTGACCACCTGGGCATCTTTAACGTGCATTGACGTCGAACAGCTCATCGGCGCCTTTTGTGTTCTGCCTCCATCGAAACGCGGCCGCCATGGTCGGGTTCAAACCCGGGTACTCCGGCTCAAGAAACAAAGCGCAATTTTTTCGGCAAAAAATTCTTCGTTTAATGGCAGACAAATATCAACATACCGAAAATAACCATAAAAAAATCTGAAAGAAATTATCGTCAGTGTCCTATTAAGAACCCCAGTTGGTCGAAGTTAATCCGGAGCCCTCCACTACGGCGTGTCTCACTGCTCGTGTGCAGCTTCGGCACGTACAGTCGTTAAAAATATAACAGGGAACAATCTTCTTGCTCAGAATTGCTAATTTTCTTGTTATAATTCTCTTCTAAATTTGAGAATGATTTCCGGATATTTATACGGCAAGAAAAAACAAGCTATAAAAAAGAGAAAAAAGGTGCTTGTCACACATAATTGCAATCAATAAATGGATGATGAAACTTTGTTTCCCTCTCGTACTGCTCACGACTGTACGTAGAGACATTAAACTGTACGGTACTGACAGCTGCGTTTTCGCAGCCAGATCAGAAGTGACAAGTGAGGTCTGTAATCGTTATAGTGAGCATATGGTAACTTCTTCGCAGGAGAGAGCGATACCCACGTGGGATAAATACTGCAAACGTGAAACGACAATATGGAAGTGCAAAAATTGAATTTTAATTAATACATTGGGCGCGCCACACTTGCAGATACGAAACAAAACATCAATTAAAATATATGATCCGTGTTTCTCACCTAAAGGAAAAATATCATACTAAATAAAGAGCACGTAGATCACGAGCTGTAGAAGTGAAGGGCTGAAGTCAACCACTATAAATGTAGTTCATGTATATTTATGCTAGTTCATCGTTATTAATTCTTATTAGTTACCCGCATCGGCCACGTACAGCATTACAGCAGTGGGCTTAAAAGTGCTAATGTCCATTGAAGAACAAATACTTCATTTAAAGAGAGCTTCATTGGAAGAGGTATCAACAGTGCTTGATGACGAATTGTTCCTATCTCGCAGCGTTCGAACAAAAATATTATAATAGCGATCGCCAAAAGAAGGTTCCTTGCTTTTCAAGTTGAGGTAAAGACGACTCGATAAGTAAGTTGTCGACTGAAAATAGTTTTCATGGTTTATGCCAGTTTCATAGTAGTAAATGTCAGATTTCTTCCGCGGTCACTCAATTCTTGCCGTTTGAGTTTGTCTTTGTTTCCTGCCATTTTTTTAATGATCATCCTAGAATTGCCGAAGCTGGAAAATATAAGGTCGGAGTGAGACTAGTCAAGCATTAAAATGTATAGTGGTACTCACCCTTCCCTCGAGACCGAAACACGACGTCTTCTGAGGCTCTGTGCGATAGGCCCAGTCAAGTGGCGACATCTGCATGGTGGCTGCGATGAGTGGTATGTCCGACACTTCATTCTCTATTCCACCCGCTTCTATCAGTAGCACGGTGACGCCTATGTCCTCCGAGAGCCGGTTGGCCAGCACAGCGCCGGCAGACCCGCCGCCCACTGCACATAGAGAGGGTGAAAAAAGTTGGCAAGGCCGCCACGTAATGTGACACAAGTTTTACCGTAAGCTGAAGAAGAATGTGACAATAGAATGCGTTGGGGAGTTCACTTGATTAACGAACCACGTTACTCATTACCTGCGTCACAAGACACATTAAAAGTCAACAGCTCACATGACGATGACGCGTATTTCTGGTCAGCAGTCGAGCACCACGACCACTGAGTCACAGCGGTGGATTGATTCCCAGTTGACATTGCCTTGCTGAGTAAGCTAGACGGAAGAATTACAAAGCGTTATCGAGGACCTAGAAAGGCAAAGCCGAGTGCTTGGTCTACAACTGTCTACAACAGGCAGGGAAGCAGTGGAAGTGACAGGGAAATACATATACTAAGGGCAGATAGAGACACCTAATTCATACTACGAGAGTAAAATAACCGGGAGAATAAGAACAGCTAGGGCGCAGTAGATTTGGCACGTACTCTTAAGAGAGAGAGAGGGTTTATTGATAAGAAAGGCAGAGAGGTTGGCCTGAAAAATAAATATCTGGCCTGCTACTCTGCTCTGGGGGACGGGAAGAGGAGATAAAAGAAGGACACGATGGGGGACGATGATGATGGGAGGAGGTAGATGAAATACTACTTAAAAAAAAACAAGGCACACTTTCTGACATCACAAACGCGAGACAAGGTCCGTGTCACTCAAAAAACGTGAGAGCGCTCGCGTTACCTTTACAGTTCTAAAACTATCTGGCCAAGCGCCGAGGATCAAATCCTCAGAGAGGAGCGATGTGTCCATAGGCTTCAGAGCAGATGCGAGTATGAGTCTTTCACGTGCATACGCTGGACACGCCACTAAAACATGTTCTATAGTCTCTAGCACGCCACAGCCACATGTGGTACATTCCGGGGAGTCCGCTTGTCCTATTAAGTGCAAGTATTTGCGCGTGAAAGCCACATTTAAACGTAGTCTACGGATAACGCATGCAATAGGGCGAGGTATTCCGCGAGGAACTGAAAAGGTCCTCGTCGGATCTAGCCGTTTAAGGCGGACGTACTCTTAAATCATCAATAGCAGTTTACGGGAATCTCTCAAAAGGAAGGAAACATTACTTGTATTTTGCCGCCCCTCACTTGTGGGGTGGAAACACTTAGGCAAACGAAACTGCTTGAAATTCAACTAAAAACAGCACAACGAGATATGGAAGGGAAGCTGATAGGTGTAACGGAAAGGGATAGGAACAGAGGAGAGTGGGTCAGGGAACGAGAAAAATTAAACGACGTCCACGCTGAAATCAGGAAGAAGTCGGCATATGCAGATCTTATAGTACGAGAGCCAATCAGCCATCGTAGTCCTCCTCCCCCCCCCCCCCCTTCCACTGTAATGCTGCCAGACGACGCAGATATCCAATGAGAAAAAAAATAAAATATGGATGAGGCATTTGTCCTGCAGTCGATATTCTTAAGCTGACGATGACGATGATTAAAACTGTCATAATTTCGACTGGAAAATCGAGGAGACTTGCTGAATTAAGCGGAGATTCACTGCCACTGGCAGCTAGATGTCGAAATATATCTCAGGGTGTCAACAATACCATATTTGTCAGAAAAGCTATCAGCCCTTGTATAGAACGATCGGAGCTTTTGCGATTCTTTAATGAATTACTTATGGATATTTATATATTTAATTGCGTGCCAAGTAAACAATCTAGGCTCCTAATAACGCCTTAGTAAAGGAAAAGGATTTATTGCAGCAACCTGCGTTTACTTTATACCGCCAAAACTCAGTGCGCAACTGGTTTCGGAATTTGCCTCAATCGAAATGCGGTCGCAGTGGCCGGGTATCGAACCCGCGACTTTGGGCCCAGCAGCGGGATCCGCCTCACCGGGAGAGCTTCGAAAGCAGAACTCTTACTAGCGCAGAGCAAAAATACGTCGAAGCCTAGCCTTGACCGCGGCACACATTCCGCTCATACGGGGCCCAATTTCTCGCACCCGTGGCCATTCGACGGCTACGCGCAAGAGAAAGGGAGAGAAGGAGTGCGTGAGAGAGAAGCGACCGGGCGTAAACTTGAGGTGGCTTGCGCTACAAGCACGCTCCAGGCCCAAAGAGGGTCGTGCAGTGTATAACGGCGCGGCTATTCGGGCAGCCCCAACCCGAACGCGGCGCTGATAAACGATGAAGCGACCTCGAATGCCGCTCAATATTTCATGCCATCAACACGGGAGCACGTGGATTTGGCAGCTTTGGCGGCCGCCGGTGCAAGCCTACGCTTGCGGCCTGCCGGCCTCCAGGCCTGCCCTGAAGACTTGGAAGCGCTTGATGCGCTCATAGGGAGAACGCTACGCCGGAGACGCGAACAAGTAAAAGAAGCGCGCAACAGCGACTTGCTTATGGCTGGGTGGGGGGGGGGGGGGGGGGGCGCATCCGCGCACGCCCCTCTCTTCTTTAACCGGTCCCTGCAGCGCGAGCGCGTGCTTGGAGCATAGATGATGCCGCTTGTTCTGAAACGCGTCGGGTGCGGCGCACTCGGCAGAGCATTTGGAGCTACTCTTGCAGGCCCGTTTGTACTCTTTCCTTTGTGTATTCTTCTTTCTTCCTTTCTACTTTCTTTCTTATCTTTTTTTGCTTTTTAGCAGCTCTTTGGTACGTTTTTCGCTGAGCAAAGTACGCGCTCCGTCTTCGGGGCAGTGAACTAGGATAGTCGGTTACTATGGTTCGCTCTAGCATCTGCCTCGAAATGGCGCAGTCGACAGGATACGGAGAAACACGCGCACTGCTGCAAGGCAGTGAGTTTGGACGGCTGCTAGCCACTATCAGCTCACGATGCATAAACCACATATGGCCACTCTACTTGTGCGGGCCAAGACCTGTTTCGTAAACTGGGAGAGACAGAAAAAAAAGCGGACTGCGGAATCGTGCGGCAGCTACAAAAACTACGGCGGGGGCGCCTTTTTGCTGTCAGGTTTCCTCGCTGGAAGTTCAGCTCGCACGACAGCGCTATCTCGCTGAGAGCCGGGAGGAGCTCACCCCGTCTTTGTGACTTCCTCTCCCGTTCTTTCCAACCGCCGTTGTTGGAAGCAACTACTGTTAGAAGAAAAAAAATGTGCGCAAGTACTCTTGAAAATTTATAGTCAGATATAAGTCAAGAACATAGCATCAGACACCTCTCAAAGGAGGCCATTTAGCAAATCGCATCGAGTTTCATGTTTTCGCGGTTAATATCTCAGGGGCTGGCATGGGATGGGTGAAATAGGATTAACCGCGACGTAATGACAGTCGATCCAGGCCATTGGCCTGAAGGCATCCTTCCAACGGTGTTTACCGCATTGTTGGTCAGTTGTAGTCAACTACAGTGGGCATGTCTTTATATGTGTGTGGAAAAACGACGACCAGACGCTGTGCTTGCAAGCTCTCGTGAAATCCATGCTGTCGCTGTGGCACTCACCATCAACAACCTGACTACGCCCATTGCATGGCAATGGCGCGGCCCATGTCTCTCTAATGAACCCTGTCCTTTGTCAGCTGTGGTCACCATATCCGCGCAAACTTCTTAACTTCTTTTCTGCTACAAAACTGTGCATTCCGGTCCAACCGTACAGTCAGCAACGAAATCACTCACGTAACCCTTGGTTCCATGTTCCATTTTCACAGACAGCCATCAGAAATATCCGAGGCTTACCATATTGGTAAGGGTGGTTAGTCGTGTCAGCAAACCATCATTATCACTTGACAACCGGAAAGTGGAATTTTACGAGGGTGCCTTCGCAAAGTTGTAGGTATTGATCCGCATTGATAAGTTTGGTTGCTTTCTTAACTTACTCTTAGCAGGAAGGGTATAAATGTATGCAAATCTACGATAAACTTTAGTTGAAAGTCAGCGCTCTTGTTCTCTGGTTCTACGTTTGTCCTCGTTTTCAACGCCTTAATACTAAGGATCGCAATCAACTTGTCCAGCTTTCTGTCTTTATTTATAGCGGGGGCCGGTTTCAGCCAACTGCTTATCTGTGGGTCATTAGATTTCAGCCTTTAATAGAAAACTTTCGCGACAGCCGAAATTGGTTGAAATTTTTCACTACCAGCGCTGTCGTGTAGTGTCCGCACTCGCGTACATTTTTATCTCACCTCCATTTTTTTCTGCATTCTTGTTTCCCCTTCATCCTGAAGCATGCAGACAAAAGTATTGCCTTTTCCTGGAGTGGTGGTCAGTGTTTTTTTTCCTGTTTATAAGCGTCTGTATCGAGAGCAAAATAGCAACAGTATAACGTGAAAAGCGACCAGAAGACTGCGAAAAACTCTCTTTCCCTGGCAACTCTGCGCAACTTACCAAGTCGAATTTTTCATGCAAGAACGCGCAGATTTCCTCGTCAAACAGATAAAACATTTCTTTTAACATTTAACCTTATTCTGCCATTCAGTTTCAGCGTCTATTAGTCTATCCATCAGGTTCAGCCTCAACTCAGAAACGCTGCAGGTTACAAAGCTCTACTGTTGCCGGAATTGTCGACTTTTATTAACGTATCGCTGTAGTTATGGCTTTTGCTGTTAATAGCGGCACGCGTCAGCGTGCTCTCTTCATGGATATGTTGCTATTATAGTTGTCCTCTGCTGGAGTGAAGGGTCTGTGCCACTTTACCTTTCCCTCTTTTCATCCGAAGTAGACCGGTAACGGCGTGTGTGGCCCGTCTACCATATCCTGTATCATTAAAGAGATGAAAGCCAGCACCATTTGAAGGACGCCATTATCTCGCGAGCATTGAAATTCCAGGGTACTGACCCTTCGCGTTGCGGTCATGAAGAACGATGCCATTTAAAGGGAAGAAGCCGGCGGATATGGTTACGTAACACCGCAGTCCCCAGGCGGGGAGCCTCTGGCGGGCCAACGTCCCCGCCAGGAACTGGTTGCCATCGCTTACAGCAGCTCGAGCTGCTGCTGGCATTGACCTCGACAGCATAGCTGATCCCTTGCCTTAGTTCCGGCGGTGCGCACGTTCTGCGCAGACCCTTCACCTCGCAGCATCCCTGTCTTCTTGCTGCCAACGACGGATTACTGTCTTTATCACTCACGAAGTCGAACGGATGCGTGCAGCTAAGGCTGTCCGGGACATGAGAGCGTCGGCTGCACTGGGAGCTGAGGGGAGCGCGCAACGCATAAATGCTTATACTTTGTCTCAAAATAGCCTCGCGCTCATCTGAAGCCTGTATCTGAGGCTAGAAAATCGCGAATCAGGATTCACGCACAGAGGAGTGAAACAACAAATGGAAACGCAAATGATAGGTTGTAACATAAAATGGATACGAAAAGAATGGGTTGGATTGTAGGACAAACGCATGTCGAAGATTTTCGAGCTAGTACTGAAAACAGGCTGCTGACACCGACAGGACGTTTTTCATTAGAGTGTTAGAGCGCACAGCGGATGTAAGAAAGTCTACTTCAGGATGGACCCGAGTGATGTGGAGTGATGTGGTTTTATAGCTTGCAGAAACAGTGTGTCAACGATCGTAGCTATACAAGCATATCAAGAGGTCATTTGGGGAGGGTTTTATCTCGCAGTGAGTTTCCTTCGGCACGTTAACGAAAATTGTTTCTCGAAGCTGGCAGCCCGTTGCAACGCCGCGTGGCTGGTCAGTATTTTAGGTATAGCAAAGAAGGTGTTCTCCATCTGGTTTTACTTACAGGTTTCGTAAGTTTGCGGTTTTCTCTCAAAATATTCCGGTTTATTTTTTGTTTTTTTCTCTTCGCTTCCTTTACCAACCTCACAATTTTGGCCTTTTCCCAGGAATACGTAAACGCTTCTTAAGGCTACTGCTTTAAACATTAAAAATTGATATCACAGGTCTGTATACTATATAGCAAAGAACTAATTCACTGTCTTTCATTATGATACACCTGAAAATGTGATAGTTTACTACAAGGCACTGCTACAGACGAATAAGAAGAAAATACACAACAAAAGAATCAAAACAATGAGCACGCATCGCTATTTTATCCTTAACTTAACGTGGTTAGTTAATAACACGGTAAGCAAAGGCGTTACGTGCACACCCTTCAAAAATACATATGTCTTTAGGACATATGTTTTAGGAGTGCCTTACGGGGCGTCCTCAGCCATCTGATACTGCCGATAAAAACTGGTAGGGTTTTAACGTAGTTAAACCAGTTAGACGTGCGAAAGCATGTGTTTAGCCTGATTTGGTGATAGTTTACTTTGCTGCTTCGTCGGCACGTCTGGCGATGATATTAGTTCGATAGTAGTATAAGTTGGTGAAGACGACGATGTGCAATGCACAACTGTCAATATTGTTCTGTTGTTTTTATTCATTGATTTTTCAAAATTCACGATTGGTGCTACAATTTTGTCGTCATCTTCCAAGGAAACTTCTTTGTTTATTCAACTACACCTTGGCCAATCCCCCCGCGTCGGTATGTGCCATATACCTGGGGTGAAGAAGAAGAAGAAGAAGCGCAAGAGAGTGTATTACACAAAGGGGCACTTATTCATGTAAAGCCTTTGTTAAAAGTAACGAGGCAGCATAGTTTGCCTCTCATTCGAATAGTAGACCCCCTACGGTTTTCCTAAAGATCATAAAGTTATTGGAAGGTGAGGACAAGGGTTCTCCTTACCATAGAGAGATTTATTAGTTCGATAGTAGTATTAGTTGATGAGGACGGCGACGTGCAACGCTAAAGCTTACAACAAAGCGTGATAGGCTGCGACGATAGCATACTGCTCTCGTGCAGTGGCCAGCGAACCTGATATGTTCGCCCTGCCACTGGTTCGAATCTCAGTCGCGGCAAAATTTATCTATGGTTTGCCAAAGATCACCCTCAAGGTCGAGCTTCATACGAACTCGGTGAGCTGATTAGACAACGTTAAGCAGTGCTTTCGCACTACAAAAGGAAGCCAGCATCTAGCCAGTATTAGTTTATGAAGACGGCGATTTGTAGTGCACAGCGCGAGAGTGTGTCGCAGTTTAACGTGACGCATGATGGTCTCCGGCGATAGCATAGTGCTCTAGTGCAGTGGCTAGCGAAACTGATCTGTTCGCGCGCCGTGGGTTCTAATACCAGTCGTGGCATAACATATTTAATTTATTTATTTATGGTTTGGCTTAGATCACCCTCAAGGTCAAGCTTCACACAAACTCGGTGAATCGCTTAGACCACGTGATGTAGTGCTCTCGTACTTAAAACACTGCACCGAAATACACGAGGCCAAAAAGGCTAAGGCTGCTCGGCTTGCAAAGAAGAAAAAGCCGGCTCCGCTAAATACCACCTCCGTCTCACTTGAGCCTAGCGAAAGTGCCAGCCGTCCCCGTCTTCCAGAAGAGACGACGCGCTGCGACCGGCGACGCCCTGCCTCTTTTGTACTGTCAAGCGACGACAGCGCCCCTGGCGTGTCACGCGAGAGGCTGACGGATGTATAACCGCCCACTAAGAAGACGAAAAGTAGCGCGCAGGCGGCGGCAGTGAAACGAACAGCGGTAGAGCTCGGCGCACAAACGGAGGGCAGGGTAGGTGCTCCAACGTCGGCTGCCTTGTTTTCTTTTGTATTTTCGGTGTTTTCCTTTCCTTCGCCACCAGACGCTGCAGCGAGCCGTGGCGTAGTAATGGCGACTGGCTACGCTTCGCTGCTCCGCTCCGAAAGAGTAACGGCCGACGATGAGTTCTCTAGTTTCCCACAGAAACTTTCTCAACCCGCGGGAAATCTTCGTTGCTTGCATTTTCCTTTAAGCTCCTGTGCTTTTGTTAGTACTCTTTCGCTGAACTCCTAGTTTGCCGCTTTGCCTATCCAAGAGATCGTTTGCTGTATTATTTTTCCCCTAAAACTTACAATTTCACCCACGAGGGAACACTTGCGGTTCGCATTCCTCGGACATGCATGAGGACATTAGGGTATGTGCATGTGTTTAATATCTTCTTTCTTTAGAGACCTCCATCGTTTGCCCAGTATAGCATGCGGCCATCCGCTTGAAGAGTGCAACGCACCGACCTTGTAACGCGGTGTGTAACAAATCGAGCTTTTCGACAATGACCTCACGTAGCAGTGGTCCTTGTCCTCAGTACTGGAAGCGGGCTGTCAGCGTCATCGCTACGAGTCAGCGCTCACCTATTTACCAGAGTTTTGCGTCCCATCGCCCGGAAAGAATGTCAATAAGCTTGGCCTTAGGCTTTATTTTGACTCATTCATTTTAATCGCCCCGCTTGCCGTGAACACTTTCTTACAGTGGATCTCCGAACTCATGCGCGAAGACACAGCCGACAGTTATCAACCGAAAAGTACTGGAACGCGTGATTTGGAGCAAGATAATAAAAAATAGAAAATGGAACTCTGGCTGCCCATTTCTCGCAACTTCTGCTGTCGCTCGTGCCCTGACTGTTGACAAGGAATCGGTTCTTATTGTTATCACCAGGTGCCGCGCGCAACTTTGACAGTTAAGATATCTTTAATGCCATCAGTTATAATGGAAACTGGAATTCTTTATCCGAGGTATATCGCATGGTGCAAACTCTCTGATGCCAGAGCTGTCAGAAAAATAAGTAATTTTTCGTAGATATGAATAAAAACATCTTTCTCAGCCAGTCATAACCGCACAACAACTTCCATACGTTGCAAGGAATAAGTTGGGTGCCCATTGAGAAACTGAAACCTTATTGCTTTGAGGCAAAGAATTTTTCAGCAATTAATACAAAAACACAAATACTTATCGAGCTACCACGGTGGCTCAGTGGTTATGGTACTTGGCTGCTGACACGAAAGAGGAGGCTTCGGTCGAGGTCGCGGCGGTCGCATTTCGATGGAGGAGAAATGTTAGAGGCCCGTGTACTGTGCGATGTCAAAGTGCGCGAATGAACCCCAGGTGCTCGCAATAATCCAGAGCCCTCCACTACGGCATCTTTCATAGCCAGAATCGCCCACAAAACCAAACCAAAGCAGTGGCCGCCACTGAGTAGTATCAGATGGCAGTATGTCCAGCACACAACAAAAATGCCCGAGTGGTTGGGAAAATCTACTCATCATATGTCCTGGCATGAATCTGCAAGCAAGCATTCTGTACACAAACTTGACCCCAAAACAATCCACTGATAGGAAATTTCCAAGCCAGAGTCGATTTCAGTAAGGACGTGATTACATATCAGCATCTATTTGAATGCAGCCAACGATAGCATTCTGCATAGCTCTCCTTAAAGCCGTTGTCTGAATTCGCTTGGTGGATGCTGTTTGGTTATAGTTTTTAAGTCACCTGAAAACGTACTAAACGGTTCCCGCTGCTTTATGTAGCGTACATCCGGACTACAAATCGAACGTTTATGTTTCAGGACAATTCAACAGCATGGACGCGACATTCAGTGGCCAGACTAAAGCTACGCCTAGAAAAAAAAAGAGCATACACTAAACGCCATGCCTCTAAAGGAACTTCCTGTCATTCTTCATCGCCATGGCCCTGACGTTGCCGGCTACAATAGCACAGGTCGAGCGCAAGAGCGAATGAGGTCATGACCTTGAGTTCACACGTCTCAGAACATTGGCGAGGAAAGGTTTACAGCGTTGTGGCAGTGCACCCTGACATACAGCACCTTCACTCTGCAGCACTGCATCATGGGAGATAAAGGAGTGCATTGAACTCATGCGTAGCACGGAGGTATTTATCACAGCGAGCCAGAAGCAACACCTGTCACGCTCCAGCCACCTGACAACGACCTACGACACGCAGTCTAATATCACGGCCGAACAAAGCCGTGCGAGATGTCCCACAAAAGCACAAGCCACAAGCAAAGACCCAAGAGAAACGCAACAACCGGTGACGTTTCTCATGCGAACAGAAGCCGCCCTGCTACAAGGCAGCAGGCCTATAGCTGGGTCTCACGATGCATTCGACTCCAAACAACTCTCTTGTGGCGTACGCAGACTTACGTAATACGCAGTACGTACCATACGCAACGGTAACCGCCAGGAATTATGCGCAGCTCCATTCATTCGCGGGAAAGCGAGATGCTTATCGTGAGACCAGTCGGCGAAAACCGATTTGGAAACAGAGTGGAACGTCTCTCATTTCACATGGCGCACGCGAATGTGGGTCGATAAAGTAACACGGAAACGAAGGTTCGCGAGGCACAACAAATCTCTTTGATATCTCGAGCCACATTACAGGCATCAGAAGAAATGTGAAAAAAAAACTACGCAACATCATCGACACTCCTCTGTGGAATAGGTATGTTTTTATTTCTTGCTTGATCCCCGTTCGTTCTCTCAGCGTAGCATATAGGATCACCTTTGGAAATCTAGAGACGCCCTGGATTAATTCGTTTTGTTGATTTTTTCTTGGTTGTTCTTGCTTTTGTAGTTTCTCCTATCAGTGGAAACAGCGAAAAATGGCGTGCAGGATTCTTTTGAGTGCACGATAAGGTAAACTCGCAGCATATTACCGAAAGAAATGTAGCAATAAGTTCGTTCTTTGGGCAAATGTGGATTCTAATAGGAAGAAGAAAAAGGCATGTCGGGCGTTCGCCGATTACGACCTCCAGAATGGCGACACAGGTTTTCCTGACTGAACAAGAAAAATAGGTTATCTCTATTGAGCGGCAAACTAAAAGATCGGGTCCATGCTTCCAATCTTATTCGAACTCGGCGCACTAAGCCACGTTTGGTTACTTGAGTGAAATGGCATCAACTCGGGACCTGAAAGAAACAGTGAAGGAGTAAAAAAAGAGCGGAAGAAAATGTCAAATAATATCGGAGATGAACCGGTGGCGATTTTGACGGTATAAACTTCGCAGTCACCCTTGAAAAGGTACAGAGGAGCCATTAGTGTGAAACTTTCAAAACGGTGACCTAATTTAAGCCTCACCGGCTCTGCGTTGCATTCGCACGTTTCGTATCTGTGCCAGTTGTGGCTTAAAATCGGCGTTTTTTTTTGTTTTTGAAATCAGGTATAAAAGAACCAAAAGCACCTATTTTTATTTTTCTTATCGCTAGAAAGTGGGGCGCACAGGCAGTTTCAGTGCAGCGGTTTCAAATGTGTTGCCTCTGCCCAATAGAGTTAGCCTCACACGACCTTTCGACCAGCCGTCATGGCCGATTCGGCTTGACTGCCAACGGCGGCCAATTTTCCCCGTCGATTCATTCGAACTTCGCAAGCGGTCCCTTCTTATTGCCTACGACACTTCAAACGTAACAACCTGTGTAACGACGTCGCTGGGTGTGCCCCGTAACGCATTTTCTTGACACACGTCACGGGCGCCACCAAGCGGTGATCAGTGAAAGCAGCGCCAGAGAGCTAGAAACGCTGAAGGTGTAAGATCGAGCACTCTGAGCTTGATGAGCAAAAACCGCGAGCTGCCGATTGCGTTCAGCCCAGATGTCATCCATTTCGTTGACACGGTTTCCGAACGGCAGTTCCACTGCCCTTGAAAATGAACTTCGGCGGACATGTGGCCTTTCGAGGTCAGCCCCATCTCGGTGCCCACTGACTTTCATGTCCACTCGCATTCTCGCTCGACTGTTTGGTGGGCATTCGCGAAACTGGGGCTTCGCCGCGTTTTCGCGAGTCTGCATCGGCAGTTTGCCGATTGGGTCCGTAAGCGTCTCACTGTCATGGTGGGCACAGCGGTCCGCAGACCGTGTCTTCGAGGTGCGGCGTCCATGACAGAAAGGCACTCCTCTCCGTTTGTCGAAGCACAGAGATATATGCGGAACGAATGCTCAGGCCTGCTGGAAAATCACGTCGCAATCCTGCGACCCAGTGGCGGTGGACGATGCCGTACTGTAGCCATCGCAGCGTCAAAAAAAAAGCGTTCCAAGCATTCGCTCCACTCAAGGGCCTCGGATTCGTGGTCACATCCAGAATGCCCGATTCGTTACGGGGGGGAGGGGGGGGGAAGGGGGGGGGGGGGGGGGGGGGCTTGGAAGCGGCGCCGATGTGCCACCGCTACGAACTGACGGAGTCCTATTTTGTTGTTGAGTTGGAGGCCTTATTCCAGTAAGGGCGTCGATTGCGGAATGCGGGTTGGGATGTTGTTGAAGTTGGAATAACGACTGTCGAATGGGGCGTACGAAATGCACAAAGCCCACCGCTCATAGCACCTCCTGGCTTATTCGAGAACACTTCTAGGGAACGCCGCAAAGTACACATGCTTTACCAAATTCGAAGCTTGATTAGACACAAGCATGGAGAAGGAAATGCAAGGGACCACCTGTCGAACACAATCAGGGATCGTCTGTATACTGCAAATGGAAAAAAAATGCCCTGCCAGGCTGTACAACTCGCTGTGTCCGCACATTGCAGAGAATTATCCCTGTGTGACGTCATATGCGCATCATTTGCTGCATCAGCCGAAAAATTGGGTACATATAACTGAATTCTCTGCAAAAGCTGAAACAAGCGTAATGTGCACCAACGTACGCGATTACGTACGCCATTAAGTCAAATTAAACAAAAAGTAGAAAAAAGCACCTTTCTTTCATGTCATACCACGTGTACACTCGTTTCATTGCGTATTTGAGCGCTAGCAAAATATTCGCTTAAGAATATAACCAGGCCGGCGCTCAATGTGCAAAATTACAGGGTACTTAAGGTGTTATGCAATACACTTTTAGAGTTAATGCTCAGAAAAACGGTGTTCTACATGTTGGACGCTAGGCATATGAAGGTTCAGCAAAAATTGACTATTCTCAGAGCATCTGGTTAATAAATGAATTAAGATATTAAACATACCTTAAGATGTTTTTAATAGGAGTGTTGCCTTTCTAAATTCTGTCATATAGTCTGCTTGTAGCCCTCCTTGCCAAAAATTGCAGCATAGACGTATTCTATGGCAGAGCTGTTTGTGTCTTAATGCACTGCAATAAATTTTCATTTGCACAGGCGCCTTTTCTCCATATGTTGCTTTTACTTTTTTTTTGCAGCTTTCCAAATGAGTAACACCATTCAGAAGTCACGCTCAGTGCTTCCGAACGCTTCAGCGCGTCTAAGTGCTACAAAACCTCTAATTTAACATCATAAATTTATTGTTCTCCTGTAAACATCTACGCGAGAGGCCAGCAATATCAGACAATGCGCGGCAAAATCTCACGTATCGCCGAATCGTTGCGCCGAAGTTTATTGTCCGTCTTCATTGCGCCATCGACGCGGGCGCTACTCAGTATAAAAGAAAAGAAAAAGATAATCGACGCTCACTGCTCACCTATGGCCGACATCTTAATCGCCTCGCATCAACAGGCTACCGCGCAGCGCGCGCGAAGTTGTCAGAAGCGAATTAACCGCCTCTCGTGTGACAGCTGGGACCACGATGTGTACTACACCCATTGTCCCGAGAATGAGCGATGTTACGAAGTGCTCAGTTTTAAAGCACAAGCCACGCAAGAGATCTGGGTCACAGGGCAGTTTCTATCACTGGAACGAAACAATGATAAAGGCGCTAACGGCTGCCATACGCCGCTAAGAATTGACAGAACACGAAGATGAAACACCGTATGATGCAAGCGCTTGCAGCGATGTAATAGTTTCTCCTGAGGGCCATTTATAAACTGCTCTTCGAACGCCCGTGATTGCTGCCTCCTTTGGTAGCTGCATACCCTTCTTTTTCACTAGCCGCATGCTCCATTGGGCTTCTGGCTTGCAACCTGCTCAAGCGCGGAAGGAACTCACTCGGGACTGTCTTGACGGCAGCTTCAAAATGGAGGGGCGGGATCCTTTAAGAGCGTGGTCGTGATGAATGTGGGAGTCCTCTACCCACCTTTCACTCGGTTGGTTTTATTTGTTTCAAATATGTACGCTTTCTCTGTGTTCGGGTGAAGAGGACAATGTGTCGGCCAAGTGCACGGAACTTGTCTTGTAAACTCGCTCTCAGATGTAGTGGGATGTGGGGATGTAGTTGGAGTTCTAAAGCACGAAGGTCGGGAACTGCAAAGGAAAATAATAGGGCAGTTAACAATTAGACGGAAATTGCAATTCCAACAGAAATCATTCAGTTCGTAGTTCTGGAGTATCCATGAAGATGTCGACAAAAATTTCCTTTTCATGAAAGATTAAAAACTGAGTGAATGTAATCAAAAGTGTTAAATGCGGAAGACAGAAACCGACTAAAAAGCTTTAATAACCGAAAGGCCAGGAATGTCACCCAAACAAAATTGCCTGTTACCTATTTCGGAAAGAACCCGTCAGTCGTAGTATACCTTTGGAAGAACACATGCTTTCACAAGAATGCATGCTGGAGGAATGAACAATATCATTCTTGAAGAAGGGAAAATGCTAGAAGACCACGCACTCGTAAGAGAACATTATGAGTTGTGAGGAACGTTTGTGTGGAATGCATGCTCGCATGCAGTTGGTGGCAGTAAACACGGTATTGATCCCCATGGAAACGAATAACCGTTCGTCCGTTTCACACGGTCAGCTCCTTTCGGCCTTAAGTTCTTCGCGCAAAGGAGATAACCAATCAGCTCAGCCCACCGTCCTCCGTCGGCTAGAGGCCCTTCCACCAGTCGGCAGTTTGATGCGGCTGGCGTTACGTAACGGAAATCCGTGTCTCCCAACACGACGGTGCCGAAGATATATACACAAACAGAGATACTGCCTGTGGTGCCATCTGTTGCAAGTATTTCCTTCCCGGACAACACGCCGCGGCAGCGTTCGCTAAGAATCTGGAACGGAAAGCTACGCGCCGATAGGAACAAAAAGAGTTCCCTTATCCTCCTTTCCTCCTCTCTAACCACTCCCCTCCTTTTTTTCATCTACCGCGCAAGGCGGTACACACATAACTGCCGGCCAGTCGTGTTTCCTCCTGGCCGCCGGCTCTCCGCACGGCCCAGACCTACTCCAGTGCGGTAAGAGGTCCGCCGCGAAAAAGGAGCGGCGCCGAACGAGCCTGGATCGGGGGCGATGCTCACATAAACACGTTCTTGCGTAACTGCGGTCAGTGACTGGACGGCACCCTTATCGACGGTTGTTATGATTAGTCTATCGTAATGATACGTCATCGTCACTTGTCTAGATAGAGAGAATGCAGTTTGTAACAAACCCTGACAAAAATGGTCTATAGACAGTCTATAGACTTCTTATGGACTCTATTACCTTCCTTTAGATATTTCTTTGTGTCTGTTCGTAGTCTATAGCGTGTATATATACAAAAGTCTACTAAAATTGTATGGCCATAAATCTATAGATTGTCTATCGACGGTCTATGGGGTTTGTAATGCCTATGCACTGTTCTCTAGGGTTTTTTCTATAGAGAGTCTGTAGACTTTATAGAAAGTTTGTAGGGGCAGAAAGAAACACCGTCAATATTGTCCGGGGTCGTGATATATAGCCCCAGTTTGTCTACTGTCTACGGCGGTGGCCTGTCGTCTATCGTCATTGGCTGTCGTCCAACGCCAAGCTTCCCTGCTCTTTCATCTGTCATCATGATTTATCCGAACGATTTATTCCTCTCAGGAAACAGTGATGTATTTTCATGATTCTCCTATCGCCTGACGGCATACCATGGACTGCCTCGGTTCTGCTATTGAGACGGTCTGCACCAGTGTAAGGACAACTCACGGGGTGGTAATACGTACCAGAAGCTTTGGATACTTGTTGGCTACAAAGGGGCCTTTTGTACTTGAAATCTTCGTACACTTTGTCGAGTACAGATTACTGGAGCTCTTTAAAATCTTGGTTCAAGACGGAGTAGTAAAAATTTTGGCAATATCCTTGCGGAAAATAGAAAGTATCTAGCGTCTTGCTAACGAGGAAATAAATGCCCATGTTACAGCTTTGTCGATGTACTTTGGATGAGTGAAATTACACGTATTTTGCGGCTTTAGGGTGGGAAACTTTTTCCTGGAAGCCGCCTGTGAAAGTTCTATTCCACATTTTCTCTTCGAATGAAAATAAAGGCCCTAGACAGCCGGTTAATAATTAGTTAGCTGCCTCGATGCTGACCCTATAGCAGATACAAGTGGAGGTAGCTGTTGATGTTTTTAAACAGTTTAAACGCAGCGTGTCGACGTTTGAAAATGGTTCGAGACAGGTACAGAAAAAGATGCTTCAAGAAGTTATGCAGCTTTGATGTTTTTTTCTTTATTCTGAGGAATTTGGCACTTGCTTGACAGTGACAGTATCAACCCAGAAATTCAGGAAAAGTGCGTTCTTCCGCAAAAAATAGTTTATGAACGCAATGTTTTCTCAGATGGTGAATTTTCACTAAAACAAATAATTTATCCGCGCATCTCTCCTAGGGAGGCTTTTTTTTTTCTATTAAAGGTCTTGCTATCGCCAGAAACCTTCCTCATTGGTAATCTATGGCAGTCTTAACTGCTAGATTCGAGCGATGAGATAACTTTAAAAGAAAGATTTTGCTGCGCATCGGAGTATTGAACCATTACCTTCAATACTTCTATAAAATCATCTAACGATACTCTGCAATTATTTCACAACTGAAATTATTTCAAAGAACCCTGGACATGGGCTTGCACCACGTTCTATTTCAATGAGAACGATTTCTTTGCACGCCTCTCCTCATACCTGAAACCTGACTTTTGCGTGACTTCATCTATTTCATACTGATAAATGGGTTCACACCTCGTTCTGGCTGACTCAATCCGTAGACGTTATGGGTTTATTAGGTCTCCGTGCTCACGCAGGTAATGCTGAAAATGGCACTTCTTTTCAATATTCCACTCTTGACTATTTGAGAACAACTATATTATCTGTGCGATAAAAGAAAAAAAGAATACGACGCATTCTTTCTCTTTCGCGTGTTTTCATTTTTTTTTCTCTCAGAAAAATGAAACACCAAGATTAAATACAACGTAAAGGTAAGTGGCTCTCTCTCGGGTCGTTGAACCCACGGCGTCGGGAAGATGCAAGACACGCCATAGCAGCAGTAATGCATGACCTTGATAGCTACAGTCACGGGAATTCCTGCAGTGTTAATGTAGGCATAACTACAATGGCCTATAAAGGGCCTTCATAACTTTTCTGCAACCATAAAGACTACATCACATATCATCAGGCTATTCACATTGGGAAGAAAGAGCGGCCCTATCTTGTGCTTGATCGGGGACGATGATCGCATTTCTGCGCCGGCGACACCAGTCACGACCCGCTGTATGAATATTCTGAGCTTTCTTTTTTAATATCTGAGCTTTAGCTTCTCTTCGTAGTGCCGTGGACTCCTCAAAAAAGGGCTCTTTGAGACTATTGCCAACTTTCAGCGCGGAAGCACTATTGGCCTCCTAACCTGGAAAATGCCGGCGTGTGGTGAAGCCTCTGAACTTAGTCACGCGATGTAGCAAATGGCGGGAAATAAGCGAGACTTTGAGTGAGGGTGATATTGGCAAAACTGGTGAAATAATTGATATTGCCGTAACTGGGTTCCGAAACCCGCGAAGGCGCAAACAGATCAGCTTCGCTGGCCGCCGCACGAGAGCACTATATGCTATCGCCGCAGACAATCACGCCTCGTGTTAAGCTGCAAGACAATCTTGTGCCTTGCACTGTTTGCTCGTTGTCGTCTTCATCAAAGTCACGAAAGGAAAGGAAGCGCGCTTTCAATCGCGCTTTCAGAAACGTGGCATTCGTGTCCACCTGCAAAAGCCTGCTTTTGCACAGTATTTCGTGGCTAGCAATGCTAACCCGCCAGCAATTTTTTTTTAATCTACGCTTTAAATTTTCTGCGCACTTCCAAGGACTACTCAAAAGAGGGCTCTCGGAGACGATCCCATGTGACTCTAATCTCAAACTTTTTCATCTCGCCGCCCACTTTTTCTACGACTCTTCTCACCAACTCTCGAGCCTAAAGGGTGCGTTGACTTTCTTCAGGAATGCACCTGAATATATACTTATATGCGCAGTGCACACCGTACTACGTCGGACGCTCGGTGAAAAAAAAACTCGGACCACACGCTAGCCATTACACAAATGGCTGCCTCTCGCTCCGCTGGCATCATATCTCAGAGCGCGCGCACGCGCGAATACGCAAGCTATAAGCGGACCCCTTTTCACGTACCACGTACAGCCTGTTTATACGCGTTCGCACAAACAAACGCATACATACGATGCACGCAGGAACGCGCAGTAGATGCCGAGAGGCGTGCACACATAAATACATAAAGAGGAGGATGCGTAAACGAGGAACTGGTCGTGGCGGGTGTTGGCTGGCGAAGATGGGCTTGCTTGAGTATGTGCGTGTGTACCTGAAGTGCCTGCCGGCTTCTAGGGGAAACGGGAGCACGAGCCAGACAGCGCGGCACGCCGGCGACTGGAGTCGTTCTTGCGTAGTTCTTTCCTTCCCTCTCGTTGTCTCTCTCTCGCTCTTTCACTCGCAACATTGAGGGCGAATATGCGCCGCGAGTTTTCACTACGCTTATGGCGGCATCGCTGTATGCCCCTTTCGAGCGGATGAAAGAGTTGCCTTGCCTCTTTTTTTTTTTCATCAGTCGATCTTCAAAGTACCGGTGCAATGGCGTGGTATGTGCGACCACTCATGTTTTAGGGCTCTGGATCTACTGAGATCACCCGGCGGCTCCTCGATGTGCACCAAAACCCTAAAAGAATTTTGGCGGTCAGCACTCTTGCTAAACAGACATTAGTTGGAAGTGGGGGTCGGGGTGAGGCCTCTGATTTGTCCGGTATCACGGAGGGGCTACTACCCATTAGTATTGCTGTGATTAGAGCGAATATGCAGCCCTCGGGAAACTTCACTGATGGACCGACCAGAGTGAAAGGAGATCTTGTTTCAGCCTTCCTGCAATGAATTAAGTAATCTAAAAAGAGATTTCACTTTCGCTATAACTGAAGAAAAGAGTTGTAATGGGAGAATTGGAAGGACTCCTCTGGAAAGAAGTGACCTCTCGAAGGACCTCATTTCAATTTACTGTACCGCATTCAGTGCTGCTATGCGAGCAATGTGCATGGAAATCGAACACGATTCGAACTCTCGCCCGTTCGAAGAATGCTGTCACTCTAAACACGAATGCGACTACATGGGAGTAAAGAGGTAGTAAACTGTCATCTAGCACACTCCCTTTACTCTTTTCTGTTTAGTGTGCAGATCGTGGTTGTGCCCCGTTTAAGTGATAGTCAACATACAGGGAATTCATGACGTCAAGCACAACTCGGTTCTCGGCCTGCGAAATGGTTCTCCTAAAAGAAACACGCATACAGCCTTATGTGGCAGAGAAAAACAAAAAAAGGCTTACTGAACTCATTAGACCGGCATAAGTAATAGGGTATAGTTCTATACCGCTGCCACTGCCGTGCTTTACACCGTTCTTCACGCTTGAGCAACTGGCCTTTAGAAAAAAACAAAACTAAGATGAACGTGGAATCCGACTATCCGGGCAAAGCGGAACTTTGAAAGGAAGCTTGCACAATACCTTATGCCGACCTCAGAGCACCACGCTTCGGCTGCCGTGGTAGAAATCAAAAGCAAAGGCCCAAGCACGTGCTTTAAGTAGGCTCAAGACGTGCTGCGCGGGCGCACCTGGACACGGAAGAAGAGTGAGTTGAACGTACAACCCCGCGTTACCTCTCTCTCAGTTCGTTACGCTTACTGGCGCAAGGAAGGTCAACAGACGAGGCGGCGCGTCACGTTATGGTGCGTTTGTTGCTGCGCTTTAACGTTGTTGCTTGTTCTTTTTTCTTTAAGCGGCTGCGGCGTCTAGAAATGGGACAGGTCTGTCGAGATGCCGACGGGCCGGGCGTTATCACGCTTTTACGAGAGTGGACCTCTGCGCTTGTCTCGCCTGTATCTCACCTCTGGAATTTCGATTTACGAAGCTTGTGTTTTGTTTTCAGCTTACAGCGAGCTTAGACTGCACTTGAAAGGGCCTTAATAAACAGATAGTTGTTCTTTCTTGGTATCCCTTTTTGTGGTTCTGGTTAGCATGCATGCTGTGCTTATTCACTGGCTGTTTACACACGAAAATGAATGGGATACGCCGGAGCAACAAAGGAGGCTCAAAGAAATGGCGTTTCCGAAGGTAAAGATTTCACGAGCTGCTTGTTTAGTGGACAGCTGTAAAATGCAGGAAACACTGCGGATTTCATCAAGCCCGTTCCGAATACTATCAAATGAATAATGGCAGAAAGGAAACAAAAAATGGCTACCGAAGCGTCTTCGAAAACTCAAACACAATTAGCAGTCTTAATAATGATTATCCCATAGGACGAAAGGTGTACGGTGCGCGGGCCTCCAGTCTTCTACACTTTAAACACGAATACGGCTATGTGAGAGCAAAAAAGGGAGTAAGTTGTACTCTAGCGCAATGGGAGTGCACTTGAGGAAAACTTACCCCCTCTTTACTCCTTTCAGTTTAGAGTGTACAGTGTTCCTCTCAAAGTGGTGTCTCTGTCGTGTGGTTTCTCGCTTTTCATTAGGTCATTGTCGTGAGGGAGGAATTCAGTTCAGCCTAAGAAAGCATAATGGACATGTTCGGCGACTCTGAGCCTCACTGCGAATGGCGTTGACCTCCCAGAGCACAAACGTATACCTTATAATGCAGAGAGTCCTTTGCTTATCAGCTTTTGTCGTGTATATACGCATGAGTGATTCACCCGGGGTCGTGCGAAGACAGTGAAAAAGCTTCCTCGCTCCGGCGACGATGACCGGAGCGCAGCGCCAACGGCCAGTGAACGTCGATGAACGTTACCGGTCGGTGAACGCTGCTTTCCATTATCGGAACGATCGCCAAGCGAATATGGAATTAGTTGCTTTTATTTTGTTACTGCGGCGTCCCGGAAAGTCGCGCGTTACGAAGAGGGCCCGCACTGATGATTACGCATGTGTGCATGGTGCCGACCCCTGGCGCGCAGATCGGGTTACGTGAAAGTAGAACTACGCGTAAGGGTGCATCGCAAAACTGAGCTCGCGATTGCGTGCTGAGTACGCGTGCTACAAAGTCCGTACTCCTGTTCGTAGATAGCGTACCGTATACTGCCATGGCTCTTACCTGTCCTTAGTGTAACATAGGCTTGACTGCAATCACGTCCTCCCCCCCCCCCTTTTTTTTTTCCCGCGTGAATACGGGTCGGTACCCGCCGCGGTGGCTCAGTGGTTAAGGCGCTCGGCTACTGATCCGGAGTATCCAGATTCGGACCCGACTGCGGCGGTCGCGTTTAGACGGAGGTGAAGCGCAAAAGGCTCCCGTGTGCTGTGCGATGTCAGTGCACGTTAAATATCCTCAGGTGGTCGAAATTATTCCGGAAACCTCCACTACGGCATCTCTTTCTACTTTCACTCCCTCCTTTACATCTTTCCTTACGGCGTGGTTCGGGTGTCCGCCGAGATATGTGAGACAGTTACTGCGCCATTTCCTCTCCTCAAAAAAAAATCAATTTTCCCTTTTTCATACGGGTCGGTAACCTCAAGAGAAGAGCTCAGAATCTATAGCTTCTTTTTCAATAGCTCGTTTGTGATGAAACTAGACTCGTCGGCTTGTCTACGCGCCTTCAAATCCTGCATTTTTTTTTTACGTTTCACTTGCACGCAGGAAATGTTAAGAAAATTTGAAGAGAATCTATAGATTTCTAAGGTGCTCCACAGTTGTTCCATCAAAAGCTGTGCAAATGCAACAAGGTAATCTAACCCGCCTATAAATATAAGAGAAAAAAGAAGTTGACAAACAAACTCGTCCTTTGGCCTATTGCCATCGGTGATACCAGATGTTGAACCTGACCATCAGGATTGTTTCCGGCGGTCTCATCATTAAAAAAAAACCATCTCCCCCTCATACACCGATGATGATCATTCTCTTCAGTCGGTTCTAGCTGTCGAGACGTAACCTTCCCTTATGTACAGATGCATTCCTTCCCTCAATCCATTGCCCTTTTCCTCGATCTTGCCGTCGATGATTACTTAGAGAAATGTGCTCCTATTAATCAACTATAATCGTTGCATTAATTTCATATGTCTATTCCTATTGCTACAGAATCCACGAATGGCTTTGGCAACAAAGAGGACACAGCCCGGGTTCAGGAAATTATTTCGCAGGCGATGAGAAAGCCATGCGCGGACAAACGCGCAGCGCTGTGAAAGAAACTTTTGTAAGCAATAATTGTGCACCTTGAATTACTTCGTAGAGGCTGCAGCGTGATATGCGTAAGAGTAGTAGTTATTTTCTAACCCGTGTTCGAGCATGGGATCCACTATTGTATCGTGCAAACAACCTACATAACTCCAGGACGTAGACCAATGACGGGTGAAAGTAGGAATTTGGACTAACTTTTGGCGTCCTTTATTCTCTGTTGCACAAAGGGTAGTTATGTTCAGAAATTATCGATCCCCTCACTTGTTCCGTCAACTGAACCATACATTTTTAGCCAAGCTGGAGAAATTTCAGCAACAGGGTGTTTTAAAAAATCCCACGGTGGTGATACGTGCGGTTCTACATCCCTGAAGAGCACGCGGACTATGTGGGACGAAAGGGCTTCCGATTAATTTACACGTGGTTCTTTAACATCATCACCATCATCATCATCAGCCTTACTACACCCACTGCAGGGCAAAGGCCTCTCCCATGTCACTCCAATTAATCCTGTCCTTTCCCAGCTGCATCCACCCTTTGCCTGCAAATTTCTTGATCTCATCCGCCCACCTAACCTTCTGCCGCCCCCTGCTACGCTTACTTTCTCTTGGAATCCACTCCGTTACCCTTAAGGACCAGCGGTTATCTTGCCTTCGCATTACATGCCCCACCCAAGCCCATTTCTTTCTCTTGATTTCGACTAGGATGTCATTAACCCGTGTTTGTTCCCTCACCCACTCTGCCCGCTTCCGATCTCTTAACGTTACACCTATTATTTTTGTTTCCATGGCTCGCTGCGTTGTCCTTAACTTAAGCTGAACTCTTTTCGTTAACCTCCACGTTTCTGCCCCGTAGGTGACTACCGGTAAGATAAAGCTGTTGTACACTTTTCTCTTGATGGAAATGGTACACTCACGTACACTCACATCGCACATTCCACAAGCGTTTTACCATTCCATCTCCATCTAAATGCCACCGATGGGGTCCGGCTTTTCGTCTCCCGGCCTTGGGTTCGCCATCCGAACGCCACATCCACAAAGCCACAGCGGCGGGCTATGTGCTCGAAACACCGCGCTTCAGATCCTCGTTCATGGACCTGCTCTCATCCGCCGTAACCTTTCCCTTTGCCCTCCCGAAGGCAGCGCAGGTATACGTGGCCCCGGCCATGAACTTCGCCGCATACACGCGCCGTTGCCTCCAGACGCACCCTCACCTACTCCACGCACTGAATGCAAACACTTGCCTTTTCGAAACGAGGTCACGACCGCCTGCCTCCTGCCGCACCGCGTCTTCTTCCGCAGAGGCAGAACCTGTACTCAGATTCGCAAACAAGGCAGCGGCGACTGCCTGTTCTGTGCGCATTTTTATCACCTCTGTCGGGATCCGAAGCAAAACGCCGAGACGCAGGGCGATGCAGGTCCGGAGGCGGGGTGCCCCGTAGCCATGTAATGAAAAGTTTTTCCACGTCGGTGGCCCCGAACGTTACGGTCTTTATCTGCCCTCTCGTCTACTTCTGTGCTGTAAGCGGCGGTTGCGTGGCTTTCGAGAAAAAGGAAAAAAAATGTATCTGAAAAGCGAACGAAAGCGTTGATTTTCTGAGCACGGGTCTCAGAGAGACGTGAGAGAGATGCCTGCAAAGATGGCTTCTGGAGCAAAAATGTTTTCATGGGAAGACAGTATCTTCCAGTTAGTTTTATCAGTGGCTAAATCTATAGCGTGAATAGGACCACCTTTTAGATTCGCAGCACCTTCGAGAGCAGTGCATAGCTTTTATCGGGACTACAGGTAACAATGGAGGTTAAAGGTTAACGGCCTCCAAAGTTGACACAGTCAACTTCTATGAAGCTCCGCCTTCACGAAATCAGCGCGGCCATTATGTAACGTGCCTCAGTTTTACGGCTGGATGGGCTAACTTCTTCCAAGGTGGCCCAAATTCCGTATCTAGGTTTTTCCGATGATGTAGACCTCTCGAAGTGGAGTTCTTCGTAGTATACGTAAATGCCATCGCAACAACACTACACTTGCTTCAATCAGGGATGTCGATGTCTGCTACTGTCTCGGAACGAGTTCTGTGAAACCACTGGCAGTACCGCACCTAAGTTCTTGTCTGTAGTCACGCGTCCATCTCCATTTTTTTAAGCTTCAGCACACTATGATCACCTCGTTCTATACAGCACTCGCATCTAAGATCTTCAGCTCTAGACGGCATCGTCCAAGCGTCCAAATGACCGTCGTCCTCGACTCGGACGCTACGACGTGCCTTCCATGCCAAGTCACAGTATACCTCCTGTTGGTCGCATGTATATTCTGATGGATGAAGCCGTTCGGAGAGTATAGGGCTCAACGTTCCCTGACACGCCCCCTACAAAGCGCCGTTCCGTTTCAAGCGGTCGGGACCCGTCGGCTCCGCCCTGTTGGTGTCGAGCACAGAACGGCTCGGAGGGCTGTGTGTACACAACGCACGCTCGTTTTCTCGCCCGCGCACCCGTGTCGAAGACGGCCGGCAGCTACAGGCGTGCTTGCGAGTTTGTCTGTGCTCGCGTGTGTGTCTTCAGGCCTGGAAAAGGCGTTGACGAGCGGACAAAAGAGGACCTGAAACGCTCCACTGGGCGCGCCTTCTGGACGGCTGGAACGACCGCGCAGAAGCTTAGGCTGCAAGGCCACGAAGAGGGGGGGGGGGGGGGGGGGGGGGGGAGGGGGGTGCTTCTGTGATGCCTATGGATACATGTCGGCTCCCGAAACGACAGGCAGTCGGCACTTTCCCTTCATATTTGCTTGGTATTTTTTTTCCATTTGTATCTTTGTTCATTCGTGTTTTGAGAGCAAGTTGACGCTCGGCGCACCAGTCGGACGGGAACAGGAAAGTTCTTAACGACGCGCATCATTACGTCATTCCTTACAAAGAGCCGGTTTACTTCCTTTCGTCATGGTCGGCCCTTCGCGAGTAACCGTCGGGAGCCGAGCCGTGTGTATCGCATCGAAGTGGGCAAATGCGCAGGTTGAACTGCGTTAGTACGTGGACGAGTGATGTGGAAAAGAAACTAGAGTAATTGATGGAAGGCGGAGTTTTCTACTGAAGGTACTGAAGGTTTTATACTCAAGTTTTCACATTCGGCTGCTGTCTTCAGCGTGCTTTCTTGGGAAACTTGCCGATTCTGCATCAAAAATAGCCTTACTGTCAACGCCAAATACCTTCTTTATTTTTCTTTTAATTTTGATGGTGTCCAACATGAGGAAGTGGTGTGTAAGATCCGCCAGCTAGTCCACTTGAAGTCACAAAGAATTAACGCGTTGATTTCGGTGGTTTCCTGCGGTGTACCAGTGCCAGCAGCCATTTCAGGTCTCGCCATTACTAAGCTGTTCAATAAAGGAGCAGAAAATCCAGTGTATTAATGGACCCTGCGTCCACCACGCAGTTTCATTTGTTCCTGGGCTAGCTTAGCTATTTACTTTGCATAACTTCACAGATTCCAGGGCACTACGAGGCGAAGCAAGTCACTTAAATGCCGTCATCCAAGGCACCAGAGGCTTGGCCAGTTATGAACCTGACCCACTCATCCACCACCTAGTTTCAAGACATTAGTCACCCGAATAAAAAAATTCTCGTCTTGAAGTGAAGATGCCCAACGCAAACTGCAGCTAATGTTAAAGATGGAGGAAAATTAGCATGGTTGGCAAGGATACGTTCATAAAAATTTAAGACAGCAAGAACTGTATTCCCGCCCGAAAAAAAATATTGGAAAACATGGAGAGATCATACATTTAAGGAAACAAGGACAGCAGCTGTTTTCTTTGTGCCCGGAAACAAATTTACCGGTGAGAGTCAGTTCCGTCATCTGAATCAGTAAGCCACGCGATCCTGAATATGAAATAGGGCCGCGGGAAAGCTCCAGCTGTCTTACTTTTCGGGCGGGCTCGAGCCCTGAGTACACCCTCGGTGGAGAAAGATTAATCAGCTATAGAAAAATTATGCAGCACTATCGGCTGGGCAGGGTAGAATACCCGCCGGCGGATAAGAAATTAAATAAGATTCAAGAAATCTTTTGGAGGCGCTTACAGGCGAGGAGATATCCGAACCAGGTTAGCCTTAGCTAGTGGTACCCCGGACAATTCTCAGATAGATGCCGCCTGTGTCAGGGTAGGGAAGATTTCCTACACATTATATGGACCTGTCCTAAAACATACGACATGCAAACAGAAACTAAGACAGATGACCTTTGGGAGACTCTAATCCGCAGCTCAGACTCTAAGACTCAGAACCATCCGGCTGGCCAGACACACCGCCCGGGTCCACGGATTCCAGGCCGTCATCTAGGCGGATGGGCTCAAGCTTATCCTATATCTTTCGAAAAATAAAGTTATATAGTACTACCACTACCTACCTGGATCTGAAGAACTGAGAAAGCGATATACCCGCCAGAGCACAACCTGCGGACACATTCGCCACTACGCCACAGGCTTTCTAATGTCACCAGTCTCACTGCGAAATTCAAACCGAATCTAGACAGAGTTAAACGATAGGTACACTTGGATTGCTTCCAAGGTCCTTCACCCCCGCAAAAACAGAGCGAAGAAAGCCCTGCTCTTCGCTTTCGAGAACAGGCGGCGAGTCGCTCAGATTTCACTTTCCCGACGCGCCTGATGGACTCTCCAACAATAGGTCGTTTTAAAAGGATTCCCATCGCTATTTCGCCGTCTCAGCTTACTAGCCATCCATAGTCACAACTGTCCTGGATAAAGGTAGAGGCCCTCAAACAGAAAACGATGGCAAGAAAGGAAGAAATCGACAGATGCAAGCGGCAGTGGGGCGACAGTCGTTGAGAGGCTACCCGTCAATTAAGGCGCAATATTGTGAGAGGAGTTCCACTGGGTCGGCGAGGATTTTTTTTATTGGTAGTTGGTTTCAGGAATGGTCGGCATAGAATCTCCACGGCCGCGTCTCTTACCCTGCCTCGCCAGTGACACAATCGACCGCTGTGCTTTCACTGAAGGTGGAGAGGGGGACATCCATCTGTGCTGCCCTTACACAGATACGGCACTCGAGAAATGCAGGCGTCTCCTGCACGCCCCGACGAAGACATCGACCTTGACCGAATCAAGTTGTTCCACTCAGAGTCCATCATCCGTGTCCGCGAAGAAAAAGGCGGGCGTCTGAGGAAGCATCCATTTTCGCCGAAATCGGGGCCGACAGCCAGAAAATGTGTCGGCTTTTACAGATCGCCCTCCGCGCTCTAAGTTGTCGAGTCGGGACGAAACAAACAAGCAGAGCAAAGTATAAAGACAGACTGAAATCGAAGTGGGCCAGCAACGATCGGCAGCGCCCGGCTACCCAGCTAAATGGGGCTCAATATAGGGCGCCCAGAGGATGCAACCGGCATATCTGAGACTCCTCGCCTGATTTGAGCGACGGCGACCAGTTTTGCGTAACCTGAACTGAGCGAGGTTCGTGAGCGGCTAGGCATGTGGCTTGGCTTGGCTAGGCGAAGCAGACGAAGTCTCGTCGCCTGACTGCCCAGACCCAGCCGAGTTTTTTTTTTGTGAGATAATTGCATGCATATCTAGTGCTTGGCACGCGACAGAGTGTCTATGATTGGTTTGATGCTCTAGTCTTTGCTGTGCGCTCGTGAGGTGGAACAAAGTCACGCGATCACTCGCACCCTATACGTGGGTACAACAGGTACTTTTTCAGCGGAGCCAGCAGCAACAGAAGTCAATGTTTCGCTTTTCTCTTATAATCTTCAAGAAAACTAGGCTAGTACCGGTGCGTGTTGTGGGGTAAGAGCAGCCGGGCCATGTCGGAGTTGATAAATTCCGGACTGTTAGACTCCCCTCGCGGAGTGAAGGAAGAAAGTGGAACGCTGCTACGGCGAAGCCTTGAAGAGGCTTTTATTTTTTCCGAAGAGGACCAAAATAGGTTGCTTGCGTCTGGGAGGGAACGGCTCGCGTAACAGATGATGTGCACGGAACAGCTTCCCCAAGGTTGCGCGTGGCGTAAAGTATACTGAGGATCGAGAAGGAGAGGCAGTGTTGTTTATTGAACACATAAAGCAAAATGCTTGTTATTCGGGCAACTACCGCGTCCATTCTGTTCCGAATTAGCATGTTTAAATTCTCGGACAAAAAATTTGAAACGTTAGAAAATTGCAAGATAGTGTTATGGAAATGTTGAACGTAATGGTTCATTCCTCTGATATGTCACGACATATTTCCTTTAAAGTGTTTCCATCGATCTCATCGAGCAGTTATGACTGCCATACAAAACCAAAGGGGAAACACTAATAGAAAAAAATGCAAGATTGCCGTCGGGCGATCTGTGGATATATTGATTGTTATGCCAAACCTCACTTTATATTAAATATGGCGCTCACAAAAGGATTCCCGCTTAAAAATGCTTTTGTCCATAATGATTGGGTATGCCTGAGTCGCATAGGGACGTTAACCCCTTTAAACCAAACCAAGCAAACCATTCTCATACAGGCCCGCAGAGACGCAAGAAGTTATGACTTATGTGGACATTTAGGAACTTTAACCCGCCGCGCTAGCTCAGTGGTTAGGTGTTCGGCTACTGATCCGGAGTACTCGGGTGCGAACCCGACCGCGGCGGCCGCGTTTCGATGGAGGCGAAACGCAAAGGCGCCCGTATGCTGTGCGATGACAGCGCACGTTAAAAATCTACAGGTGGTCGAAATTATTCCGGAGAGCTCCACTACGGCGCCTCTTTCTTCTTTTCTTCTTTCACTTCCTCCTTTATCCCTTCTCTTACTGCACGGTTTAGGTGTCCAACGATATATGAGACAGATACTGCGCCGCTTCCTTTCCTCAGAAACCAATTTTTATTTTATTAACGTGGCAAGTTTAGAGACTTTTTTTCCGTGCTCTCCACTAAGTATCCTTCTTAAACAATTCATTCCTCAGATTGCTGTTGTTGTGTTGAGTTTGGCTTTATGGCATATAGGCGGCTAAGGCCATCATGCGCCAAAACGCAAGTTATAGAAAATTATCTTGTGCAAGCTTTTATATAACACAAATGTAAAACAACGGTGGTGTAAACGATCTAAAATGTTATTTCGAATTCCTCAGATTGCTATAAAAGGGCTCATTTTCTCAGTATACTTGTTTTTTTTTTCGATTTTCCGCAGAAATGTAATACTCTAAAGATAATCACACAGCCAGCGCCAACACTCCCTACGCACGAGCTTTTTGAAACAAGACAAAAATAAGGAAAAAAAACAAAACATGTAGGTTCTCGTCCACTGGGAACGAAAAATAGTGTTTTCGAGGGCCGCATAGCTTCAATTTCTTTTTTTTTGCCGGCAGGCAGGCGTGTCTTCGTGTGTATGTTATTCTATTTTGACCGATACGCGATTTTTCTTAGCGTATTTCCTAAACTATTTCCAACCCACACAATCTCAATCATCAATAAAGGCAGACGCCGGCTTTACCATTACCACTGTCGGCTCGCTCATACATTCAGTTCTCGGACTTTCCGACCCGGGTCACCACGCGATAAGATGCTCCCAAATAGGGCGAAGGTGTGCTAAAAACGCACCCCCCCCCCCCCCCAGAAAAAAAAAAGACAAAAGGCTGCCTGAATGCTTAGTGGGACGTAACAACAGCCACTTTGATATATAAAAGAGCCAGTGCAAGACTCAGCGCGAAGAAGTAAAATAAAAGCAGCGGCAACACACACACACACACATGCACATACGCATACACACACGCGCGCGCACACACGCGCGCACACACGAGAAGCACTCGGATCAACGACGTTTCGGGTGCGGTAATTGGCTGCGCCAATCAGGAACTTAGCGGCGCGAACTGCAAGCTCCAGCTGAAATAGTAGTGCGCTCCATTTTCGCCACGCCAGCATGTACATTCGACCGACATCCGAAAAGAAAAACAGACGATAAAAGTTGTCCGACATCTCTTCCACATATAGGACTGCAGGGTCGGATCGGATCTTCCTTCCTCGTGGCGACGCAACCTCGCAATCATTTACTTGCCACCTCACTTGAGCGCTCAACCCGTCAATTACGGCATACGCAAGAGTGAAGATTCTTCGGCCCGTCCTGTCGTTCCTGCTGCCTGATCTCTTGACACACAATCAGAGAACACCCGTTATTTATTTCTTTCGGCTATTTTCCTTCTACGAGCTAAATCTTGCCTATTATCCGGCCGTTCGCGAAAAAAAAACAAAGATTGAAAGAACAAACAACACATATTTATGTCCGTTCGCGAGGGCCCATTGCAGCGAAGTGTAATAAGGAAAAGGCAACGCTGGAATGCATGGCGCATCGCAAGATATGCTGTCACTTTTCTCGGCCAATCACAGTCGCTAATGTGTGCCACATCGAGCACTGCCAAGCATTGCTCTCAATCGCTTTCGTCCCTCCCCTATAATGATTCGGGCAGACCCAGTTTCACCCGTACGGACGCGTAGATCTGAGATGTATTCCTTGTATACCAGCAATATATTTACAGGTAGCCCTAATGACTTATTAGAATATTGATTAATGAGGTCGAAAAAGCAAACTGATTCAATTAGATAAACCAGACAGGAAAAGCCTGTGTTCTATGCAGTTTACAATATCTGAAGCACCCAGTTTTGAAAAAAATGTATTATGAGGACAAGAAACAGTGCGATGCAAAGTACCGCTTCTAATACAACATTTTGGCGACAGCATTTAAGTGAAATTCTTCTTCATCGTCAAATTTTATTAAAAGATCATTCAAACACTGCATAATTACTTCCATCATCACAATCATCATTCATTTGCGTAATTAAAGTGATCTCTAAGGCACTCTTATATGTGTGATCTTTCTACGCGCTTATAAAACCAAAACTGCAGAACAGTTTAAATGGCACTGAAACAAAGATAGTGTATTGTGGCTTGATGTCGTAAACAGATTAGGTGATTCGGTATTTGTTTTAGTGCGGTAGTTCGACAAATTTCGCGGCGATTACAAGTGGATGATGGAAGATGAAAGTTTTCTATGTATGAGTGTCTCGTAGGCTAGATCTCCAGTAGAAAGCACTGATGAACACAAAAAGATCCTAATAAAATCATACGATTGCGCGTCAAAGTAGCACAGCTTATGCCGCCAGCCATAGCAGAAAGAGCGAACGCAAAATGACCTCAGTGCATGTTACAACGAGCGAGGTTATGTTTATACGCACGTTGTATGTCGCATACTTATTGCATTGATGCGGGCGCGCAAATGAGGTTACCCTTTCTCTGATCCCACACGACAACCCATCATTTCATATTATAGCCGACACGACTGACTGACTGATCAGCGACACAGACCTCTCCTCCTAGCGCACTGTCCGAGTTCGCCTGGCAGCGCTGGCGACGGCTTCGGTACAGAAACGTGACTCCTCTGCTTCGGTCGCCGCGTAAGTTGCACGTGTAATACGACCTGCGCAATGTCCTCTCTGAGGCAATTAGAGGAAAGGAGGGGGGGGGGGGGGGGCGGCACGAGAGGGGTCCGCACGCGCCGTCATTCTAAAGGCCACAATGGCTCCACGTAGGGAGGCGCCCATTAAGAAGGCAGGCAGACCGGGCGACAGCAGTGATTGGAAGGCGGGGGAAGATAACGTCTCGGCAAGTTTGGGCAGATGCGCGGGGCAGAGATTGCGATCAGCTCGCAGGCACCAACGTAATGAGCAAGGAGTGTACTGGCTGGCGTAGGGCACGGGAGACAGCGGAGAGGGGGGGGGGGGGGGGGGGCGGAGAGTTGGGGTCTCATAAAGAGCCTGGCAGGAGGCGTTGCTACAAGAGCGCCCCTTGGCGGCGGAAATTGGGTCAATCCGGTCAGTACGCTATGGGTGACCGAATTGCGTGCAGCACCAAAGATGCTACGGTTTTCGAGTGTCGTCTGTCCAGGAACGAGAGAGAACGTGCGGATGACGTGGCGTCGCTGTGTTATATCTGCACTTGTTCATGGATAGCAAGTTTTCTTCTTCGAAAACCGTTGAACAAGTTTGCCCCGCAATAAATTTTGAATTTCACGCGGCTGTCATTGGAGATCTGAAAGCATACATTCTGATATCAGTGGTTCTGTAAAAGATTCTACTGTGGTGTAAAGTGCACAAAGATGCTTAATAATCCTGACATTAAAGGTTGTTTTGGCCGGTTGTGTGGAGCCGTGCTGGTATTTGGTCCGGATCTACTTATGTGTGGTATCTGCCGACAAAAAAAAAAAAAAAACCTTTTCTCTGCAACGCAGTGAAGCCTTTACTGCAGCCCAGGTCAATTCTGCCCATATGAGTATAATTTTCTGTTCCTGTAATCGTAATGGCTGTTACTTGATCAAACTAGGTTATGTTAGCGCTATACCGTACAGTACGTTGCGATGGTGGAGTATGCCCGTTCTCCACTCCATCACTGCTGCAGTGAACTGTAAAGACCGGATATGTCCTGCGTAATGTCTTCGTGCTGGGCCCGGCCGGAAAAGGAGGTAATTAGGCCTTGGCAAAGCGATCAGTTAACCGCCTTCTCTTGCTGGTGCAAACTAAACGCTACATTTTGTACCTAGTAGGAGGCGGGGCAAGCTTCTCGGCTCTTCGCTGTAGACGTCATTTTTCTTGTTAAATATGTGGGGCAAGAGGGAGCTGTCAGCACCGAATAAAATGCCCGGGTATTACCTCTTCGAAAGCACGCATTGAGGTTAAAATTTCAGTGTGGCATATCTGGAACATTATTCCATTTTTTTAATGATAAATACGCTGAGCATTAAGGAAGGTGACCTGTGAAGAGTATAGCATGGATACATTAGAGATATGCTTTTCTCTTTAGCACGTGATGTCGCAACTTCACAACCGGGATTGGACACTGAAGCTTCGTGACCATGAAAGGGACTCGAGATGTGAAGCATTAGGTGCCGTTTCCTCTTTTTAAACGTCACAGAAAGAGGTATACATTGCAGAAAACCCACCGTCCTTCCTTCTCTGGTTTCACTTCTTTCTGTAGAAAGGTGGCTGGCAGCTACCACATGGTCTGGGGGTGCCAGCAAAATCCTTCTCTTCCACTCCTAACCCCTTCCCCTACCCGAGAGGACCGGGAGGCGGCCCTGCTCAGCTGTCTGGACCTACCGGCCCAACAAGCCCTAGTTCAGCGAGCTCGAGTGGCGGCCCAGACCAATGGGGTCCCTGAATAAGGGACTCCACCTAGTACTGTAAGGGGAGCGGCCCTCTAGTATTGCTCCCCACGCAACCTCTCTGCAATTTTCAAATAAATGCTTTCACCACCACCTCCGTGATATAACTCGTTTTGCAAGAAATGAGTGAAACCCAATAAACCGCCATAACCTAGATTTTGACAATAAATGTAACCCTCTCTTAAAATGAGCGCTGGTGGAAAATTGATATTATATCTGTGAATGGTTTGGACTTTGTTGAACTGTCACCGGAAATTACCACGAAATCGAGATAGCGGCTAAGCCATATCAATATGGCGTTTTATAAGAGGCATGCCAGACTTAATTGAGGTCAGGAAATTTTCTGGGACTGAGGTGGTTCGTACCTGGCGCTGGGAGCAGTTAATAGAAGACCGATAGTGGAGTCGTTTTTAAGCGGTACAACTGATAGAAGACCAATAGCGAAGTCGTTTTTTCGCAGTACAGCTGATAGAAGACCAATAGCGAAGCCGTTCTTTCGCAGTACAGCTGATAGAAGACCAGCAGAAGAGCCACTTTTTTCCCGGTACAGCTGATAGAAGACCAATCGCGGAGTTGTTTTTCCCCGAAGTAGATGTAACGTACTCAGCGATGATGATATTATCGGTAACGACGTTACCAAATTTTCTGCCCGCTTCCGGCACTACACTAAAAAATTGTACTCACATGTACGAAACACCGAAGAGCAATTATCAAGGGCTTACTCTAACGCTGAAGGTACTGAGAATTGTAGTGAATATTTAGAACGGCCAGTGTTTGACACGAAGAGGAGGCGAAATAAATCATGTGCTAAAGTTCTCAAACAGCGGTTTAAGACTGAAGTGTTTCCAGTAGATTACCTCCTAAGCGTTCATAGCGAAATAAATGTTCAAGCTAGAGAATGTTTTGTCAGTAAAGCTTTGTAGGGGGCTAGTTGGTTGTACATACTGAGACTGGGGAGCGCTACAATCAAGACAAGCGGACAACACCACACAAGAACACCACGAGACACGAGCGCAATTATTGCGCTCGTGTCTCGTGGTGTTCTTATGTGGTGTTACCAAAAACTGCCCAGTCTACTGGAAACCTCCAAGACAGATCAGCGCTCCAAAGTCACCAAAGCAAGTGATTGAGCACTCACTCAGATGGGCAGCGATGCGAATACGGCGGAATAATTGGGTGGGTCGTTCAGCCAAAACTCGCCAAAAAATGTAAATGTCATAAGGAAGACACTCGGGCGACTACGGGATGACGAGTTTTTTGGGGTCCACTGGTCACGCCCTGAAATGCATCATTTGAATTGCAAATTTCCCCGCGTCGCCTTAGGCCGGAAATCTGTGCCTGCGCGAATTTGCGAACTCACAAATGCGATGGTGTCGCGCGCGCCGTTCAATCCATGAACGCTGCCAATGCGTTGCCGGCACTAGGGGACCCAGTTTCCGTCATGGGTCTTCGCGGAGGCTTTGACCTAGATTCTTCGGGATCTGCGTGTTGACTGTTTATTTCATTGCACGTCGTCTGAGCTTCTTTCTGCTCAGTTCTTACGCATAATTAACTCAGTGATGTTTCGAATGTTGCAGCTTGCACGCGGCCAAAGGACACAAAAGAATGGCCCGGAAAATCGCTGTAGCTGTATATTTTCCATTGTCTGCGCCAACGAGCGTCTATCGAGGACCCGCTCTAGTGGACCGGCTCCAAGTTACACCTCCTGGTGTTTCCGATGGATGTCAAGATTTGCGTGAGCAGCAGCCTACTGACGTCACACTAATGCAGACGAGAAGCAATCAGTAGACCTGCGGTGCGGCCGAATTCTTATTTTTTTTTTCAAATAAAAGTTTTACGCGAACTAGCAAAAACATGCAACTAAATTAAGGAATGAACAGCAAGCTATGCAAACGGAAAGGTGGTAGACTAAGGTGAAATGAAAATCGCCGTAGCGTGATTTGGACTCTTCCGGTGTCGATTAAACGGCAACCTATGCTTTTTCGTACTCAGTTCGAGATTCACTCGTCTTACACTGCGACCTTGTACTCTTAGTGTATTTAGATACTGGCTGAGATAGGGTGGCTGTAAGTTGTGTGGTAAAGGGCAATGTATAACGGGGACATGATAAAGTAGAAGGAGCTTTACTATTTGAACAGGTTTGACCTAGCCAGTCATGATGCTACTTATGGTGATGTTGGCAGTTGGATTTTTTTAGAAGAGCTGTCGGGGACAAATTTGGATATAGACAAATTTAGATAACACCTCATCTCGTTCTTTGACGTATGTCGAAGTCATATCAGTGGGATATTTTCGACTTTTGGAGTTAAATTATTGAGCTATGGTAAGAGATCGAGGAAGCGAATTATTGCTTCAAAGTTCATTGTCTCGCTAAGGTAAAGCATGTATTCCAGCTACTTAAATTGCTCTTTTCAAGTGAACATGCAGACGCTGACACTACAGAAAATAAGACAGGGCCCCTGCTGGTATCCAGCGGGTGTCCACGTCATTACCAATTCGCCCAACCTAATGCGGTAACGACGTGTTTCGGCTTGTAAGCAGGCCTCGTGTGGAACTTTCCTTGTGTACTTTTCTCTCTATAATTTTCCTCCCTTGTCTACTATATCTACAAACATTTAATTTATTTCACAGTCTACATTCTTTTATACAGACATTTTTTGTTGTTCATATACACATGTGTGCATACTCTATTGAGAAAGATTCCTTAATTTTGGCTGACCTTTTTTCTTTCTTGCAATTTGTGTGTCCCATGATTAAGGCACGTCTATATTTCAGCTGCCGTTTTCCAAACGCCTTGCTGGCTTTTTTATTTTTTTCTTCTCGTTCTTGCTTTGAAGCACTCTGTCCTTACGACTGAATAATGACGGCCATTTTCTCTATACGTCTAGACATTTTCATTTTTCCGCATTTGGTATCATCTACAACCTTTTTCATTTTGCGCGGGTAATTTAAATTTATCTTACGCCATTTCCTTTCCCCTTCTATCCCCTTTTTCGTACCTACTTTTGTGCACTTTAGTAACCCTAAAAGTGGCGCATGGTTATTTTGTTTTCATCCTTCATTAGGCTTGGCGATTCTTTCCCGTGTTGGAACATTTTCCTTTCTCCCTGTTTTTTTTTGCTTCCTTTTTAAAGTTTTGTTTCCTCAATTTTAACTTTTTGCTTCTTAATTTCTTTGATCTGGTCACACTTCGTTCACCCTCCGTACTTGGTTCAATGCGTTGGCATATATGCGTGTCGGTTTGTACCTCTACTGCTGCCTTTCCAGGATTAAAACATGCCACGAAGACTGAAGAGAAGCAGAGTGCTGCGCAAGCTTGTTGAGCAGTCGTTCGCCTCTTTGAACAGCTTTAACGTTTAATGCTTAGTGCTCAACCTCGCGGTAGAGCTTCCAGGCGTCAGACTCAAGTCCCTTGGGGAGAGAAGTACAACACCGCATGCTTCCCCACACAGAAAACATATAATTAACGCAGCCTGCGTTGTTACCTGAAAAGCTAAGAGAGGGACACTTTTTAAACTTTGCAGCGTGTCACTATTCCATGTATGAAGAAAAAGGAACGCCGACCAAAAGGTTGTTGTTTAAAACGAATACGGAAGCCGAAACGTCTTCGTTTTAAACAACAACCTTTTGGTCGGCGTTCCTTTTTCTTCATACATGAATCTTCTACCCGACCAGACGAGTTTTCGTCAGACTTTAGATTTCGTCACTATTCCAGTGTTCAGAGCAAAATACAGATGCGTCTCCGTGTATAACAAGCGCCCTTTAATAAGCATCAAGTCTCCAGAAACGGGTGGAAACAGTAGCTTTCCATAACTGCAACGCAATTGGTGAGACACAGTAAGGCAGGCCACAACACATCACCGACTGTGTATTCGCAATTACGCTGTTGTTATGGAATACCGCTACCAACTGGCCCAAGAAGCTGTCTTGAGGAAACAGCTGCTGCTGGTGCTGCTGACAGGAATAATGAAATGGAAAGTGTACGGGCCTGCCTACTGGCTCAAGCCGAGCCACAATCGCTGGAAACAGTGAGCGGCAGCAATTCACTGCAAGAAAACTTTCCATCGGCATTGTGCATCTGCGTACGATAAAAAGTTTAGGTGAAGTCTTTTTTCTGCGAAAGCCGAACAACCACTCCAGGATTTCACCTCGCCAAAGCAACACACGGTAAAAGAAGTACACACAAAAAAGAGTAGCACGCACTGCAACTCTCGGGGAGATGCGCACTGCTATTTGAACTTCTCGGCGTCACGATACAGAGAAGTATCTTTGTTCAAGCACTCCACTGCACCCCACGCTCTTCGTGTGAACGTGACACGCAGCCCGAACAAAGTGTGTGCACTGTATTTGTGCGCGAGTGTTTGTGCGTGCACGTGCGCGTGAATCTTCCAGTTACACACGGCTGAACGCCAGGCTTTCAGAATATCCTACTTTCACGATGAAGAATAGCGCCACTGTTAGGCGAGGTAGCTAGCGCCCTCTATGTGCCCGCACCGTTTTGGCTTATCTTTCGTCTCGCACGCTGTGTTAGCCACGGGGAAAACCAGCTGCAGGCTGCTGTCTTCGCAGGGAAGGCTCGAAACGTTTGAGCTAGATGGAAGGCGCGGTTTTCAGCTGTGTGCGGGGGCAGTAGGGCTGTAGGAAACAGGGATTGCGGAGCTTCCAAAGGGAGGCCGTGACGTTTAGCGCCAGGGAAAATGTTCTCCGAATGCCCGGCCACAGCACGAGTGCATCATATGTGCTTCGACTGGCATTAAGCGAGCATAAAAGGTGCGGTGTTCTGTCTGTAGAGAACCATGGAAAAACTCTGCGGGACCGCAAATGGAAGACCGGTTTAGGTCGCACAACTTTCTAAGTGTGTTGACACTTTCGTGCATCGCTGGTGCCACTGTGTGTTGACATGTCTTGACAGCGAAGCGGCGGCTGATCTGAAACCGCAATTGAGGGTGGAGGTGTTCTTGATGAGTTCATGAGTTCTTGATGACATGACGCCCGCTCTGGTTTATTCAAAGTTCTGTTTGTATTGTCAACCTTATACTAGAAAGTGCGCTCTCCAAATACAATCTCCGTGGCGTCCCGCGATGCATGACTCCTTGGAGACTTATGAACGAAGCTTGTGCCAGCTGCGGCACCAGCCATATAAACTGACGAAATTTATAGCAGAGAGAGAGAGGCATTAAGGCGCGGTGGATACCAAAGAACTGTAAGAACATTTTGTTTTTCATAAGTATATGTGGATAAAATCATGCAGGTTAGTGTGAGGCGTACTCTTCCATTTAGGGATTGCTACTACGTCTTAACAAGAAAAAAAAAGACAAACTTCAAGGCTGGCGCCCGTTCCTTCCCCCGACGCCCTCGTAGAGTAATTAACATGACATTGTTTCATTATCAGCACAGACGATGGTCACGTGTTTCCAGAGTGAGGACGCCAATGCGCTCTCTTTTACGAAGACATTCTACGGAAGAAGCCCGCAAAACCTTCCTGATCCCATTGTCACTTTAAGAAAGAAGTCAGCTGTAAAATACACGTCAGTCATATGTCCAAAAGAAATCCCGCAGTACTTATTAGGTCTTGAACGGTGGTGGCTTCTTTCTGGCACGCTGGCTTTTCAATTCATAAGGAGATAAGGGGAGCGCAGCGAGGCGAAAACGAAAATTAATCGAAGACGCATTGTTAGAGAGGAAAGAGGAGAGGCAGGTAATGCGGGGAAGAGACTGCTTAGTGTATGCCGACGGAAAAACATGAACTGGACCGGGAACTCAGCTCTACGTTTTTCCCAAGGTCCTTTTATTTTGAGCAGCTTGAAATCTACTGCATTGCTCTGCCTGTTCTTGCTTGAGCGCGCAAACCTGACCCTCTTGGGCAAATAGCCACGAACGTGACATGCCCCCGCCACCGTCCGCAGCGCCACCCACCTGCTGGGGGCGTATGCAGGGGGAACTTGAAAATTAATAACTACCCCGGCCGACTCGAACGCCCCGCCTAAATCATCCCCGCTTAGGAGCACTCAGCGGACCGTGGACCCTCCGCGAAGGGTCCCGACTGTCTAGCCCGCATGCCAACAGCGCCGAAGAATTGCTCATATATTTTCTTTCCCTGCGCCTCTGACCGCCTTAGTCTGAGTGGTGCAAGCGTGTTTTGTTAAATTCCTGTTATGTCCATCGCTTAAAAAGTTATGCCGTTTATTGTACAGACCCAGAAACGTACGCTTATGTAGGTCGCTTACTACATTTGCTCTTTTAAAAATGCAGTGAAGAAGGCTTTTGCAGACCAGTTATAGGGAAAAAATGGTTTTGAGGAAAGGAAATGGCGCAGTATCTGTTTCATACATCGTTGGACACTTGAACCGCGCCGTAAGGGAAGAGATAAAGTAGGGAGCGAAAGAAGAAAGGAAGAAAGAGGTGCCGTAGTGGAGGGCTCCGGAATGATTTCGACCACCTGGGGATCTCTAACGTCCACTGACATCGCACAGCACACGGCGGGTACCTTTGCGTTTTACTTCCATCGAAACGCGGCCGCCACGGTCGGGTTCGAACCCGGGAACTCCGGCTCAGTATACGAGCGCCTTACCCACTGAGCTACCGCGGCGGGTCAGTAATAGGACAGTTTTGTCATTTAATACAGCAATACGTAGTTGCAGGAAAAAAAAAAGCTATATGGCCAGTTTTATAATTTAGCACAGTAATACGCAGTTGTAGGTAGGAAAAAAACCGAAAAGTTAGTGTACAGAGATCTGAGAATAATAATAATAATTGCTTTTTTGGGGGGAAAGGAAATGGCGCAGTATCTGTCTCATATATCATTGGACACCTGAACCGCGCCGTAAGGGAAGGGTAAAGGAGGGACTGAGATCTGCAGAAGGAAGTAATTGATTTTCATGCGACTGTTATCAGAGCGTATGCGTAGAGCGTGGATAATCCGGAAGGCAAAAATAAGCTGGCTTATTTCCTTCGAACAAGTTTAAACAAATCGAAAGAAAATGTAGTGAAAACAGTCTCACGACTCTACCAATGTTCGCGACACTTCATGTTATAGCAGTCGCACTGCAGAAAGGAATATTTTATAAGTGGGACTCTGGAGAACGGCGTGCTATGCAGGCCCGCCGTACGCTCTCCTCTTTTACTGTTGGGCGCAGCTCACGACTGTTTTGATAGAGGAGGTTCGACGCTATTGAATTCGAAACGTTTTTAGCAAATGTCTGATCAATTGGCCCTTTGATTCACCGCTGCGGATCTTCCGTGATATCCGCTGCGCTCAGTATATCAATCATAGAGGCAAGAAGTTATTTTTTAAGAACCGGAACAAGTTTGTGTCTTCCGTAGACCGCTTACGGAAAACAAGCTCCAGTCCGCAATTTTGCATAATATGACGCCATAGGCTAGATTCTGTGCAGGAAATTACAGATTAGATTATGCAGGTCATCACGGTACAATGCAGGTTGGCTTGACATCAAGAGCTTACAGGCTCTCGAAGTCGAACCGGGCGTCAAGGGTTGGACAACAACCTTAACACAGAGATAGAATATCAATGTCATCGATAAGTAGATCGGTTCAATAAACAAAACAATAAAAACCCAAATACTGGTTGTAACCTCAGGTGGTCTAAATTATTCCGGAGCCCTCCACTACGGCACTTCTCTCTTCCTTTCTTCTTTCACTCCCTCCTTTATCCCTTCCCTTACGGCGCGGTTCAGGTGTCCAACGATATATGAGACAGATACTGCGCCATCTCCTTTCCCCCAAAAAGCCAATAAAAGAATAAAAAATAAATTAGTGAGAGGGCCACAGGGCAGCATTACAGTATCAACATCGCGCCTTTCTTGCCATTGATTCAAAACTACAGCATATAATCAAGGCTGGCCAAAATGAGTGCAACACCGTCCGCCCTCTACTGCACATTATGTAAACTCGTACTGTCTATAAGCCCGAATAAGCGTGTTGCAATCGACACGCACATGGTAATAGACACGTAAGCTCTCCTAGTTCGCCGTAGCGATCCTTGTAGAGTACAAGATAGATGCGGGTGATTAGAGTTAATAATAATAATAATAATTGGTTTTGGGGGAAAGGAAATGGCGCAGTATCTGTCTCATATATCTTTGGACACCTGAACCGCGCCGTAAGGGAAGGGATAAAGGAGGGAGTGAAAGAAGAAGGGAAGAGAGAGGTGCCGTAGTGGAGGGCTCCGGAATAATTTCGACCACCTGGGGATCTTTAACGTGCACTGACATCGCACAGCACACGGGCGCCTTAGCGTTTTTCCTCCATAAAAACGCAGCCGCCGCGGTCGGGTTCGAACCCGCTAACTCCGGATCAGTAGTCGAGCGCCCTAACCACTGAGCCACCGCGGCGGGGCTGATTAGAGTCCTCGCTTGCCATATGTGCAGAGCTATTAAACACGACCATCATTAGCCAATGCGCTGCGAATTTACAAGGTCAAGTTCAAGCAAAGGTCCTGAAACAAAGCCGAACAGTTATACATGAAACTTTAAAGCGCAACGTGTTCTCAGTATTGAAGAGGACAGACCTAACACGCAATGTTTATGAGCGTAGCGACGCACGACTGCGAATTGTTCCTCACTTTTATTTCTTTTTAATTTATTTATAATTTCTGTTTGCCTTTGCCCCGGCCCTAGTCACGGCTGTTACCAGCACTTACGCCGTGAATGCTTTTTTTTTTCTTGCGCTTGCTCTGCCTTCACTTCTTCCTGAAGGATCTTTAACGGTTCGTACTGCCACGCCCCCCCTCCCCTCGCGGCACAAGCCCCCTTGGGTTCATTCGCCTCGGCCACACCAATCTACTCCCCAGCTGGCATTATGTGACGCGGAGCTATAGCCTTACAGCGCTGCCCTAATTAGTGTTTCTAATGTGCATTCCACGGAGCGGACGCTTTTTGCCTCGGGCGTCTTCTGATCCCCCGCCCCGGACATTTAAGAGCACGACCGCACCACCACCACTCGCGAGATCGCCTCAACGTGACCGTGAGGCACTCGTGCACACAAACGGTGCTCTGCTGACCCACTCCGGGCTTGGCCAGAAAAAAAATAAATAAAGGTTACGCGTAGCAAGGTTGGAATATCTCCGCTTGGCGCCTCAACCACAAAATGTGCATGAACAAAACAGTATAAACAAAATGGCATAAACAAAGGGATCCAGTGTAAACAAAAGTATATTTTTCTCCCAACGGGACGTGTGCTTGTAGAGGTATTAACGCACGTTTGTTTTATATAAATATGCTTTTCTTTCTCTTTCTCTCTCTATGTGCAAGTGCACAAGCCGGTACGCCTCGGATTACGCGCCCAGTTTTGAAATATATGCTACAGCCACGCCTCGGAAACAACCACAGCCTGCGCAAGCGATCTCGCTGTGACGCATGACCGCGCGTCTGATGCATTGTCTTATACTCAGCGTGATTTTTCTTTTTCTTTTTGCAAATTCAGCGTTATATAGAAGTCAGGACTCTCTTACATGTTCTTGCGTACGCCGTGTTTACGTACGTTTATTTGTTTGTTTTTTTCCTCCGTGGTACTAAAGAAAATTGAGGGAGCGCCGCCGTTTTTTTTTACGATTGTTTAATGCGTCCTTTTCTTCTCTTTGGTGAACTTTTTCGGGCAGTTTTATGTCACGTTTTGCTCATTTGGTTTTATATCGTGAATATTTCTAGTTTTTATTGTTCAAGGAGTATAAGGCATGGCCTCGTTGATTTCGTTGGGGGGTTTTTTTGTCGGTATTTAGCGGGTCTATGTTCACCGCAGTCCTCGTTCAATCATGTGCTTCTGCAATGTTTCTTTAACAAATGTTCCCGCACTTGAAGTGCTGCAAACCTTAATAACGCTGTCCACTCACTCACTCTTCCGATAACACACACACACGCACACGCACACACGCACACACTCACACTCACAGAGAGTACAGTCGAACCCCGCTACAATAAAATTTACGCGGTGCGCGAAAAATTTCGTTGAAACATGAATTTCGGTGTGGCGAAATCAGCCCAAGAAACTAACATCTGACAGCACCGATCAAAGATATCATTTATTTCCAAAAAATTAGGTCATCTTGGCTTGCGTCCTTTCAGTGGACATGAGAGTCGTGGTGCGAGTTTCACACTCGGCCAACAACTGCATCGCGATGTCGTTGTCACGCGCAGCAATGACAAGCACGAATGGTGTCAAATGTGTTCATCGCATGCAATGCAGCTGCAAGAGCTGCGGTGGTGGAGTCTTTCGCCTTCACAATGGTTGAAAGCGTGCTATTGGAGATGGCGAAATCCGCAGCGATGTCACCATTCTTCCTCCCGCTTGAGGCTTCTCCGATTATGCGTGCTTTGTGCTCCAAAAGAAAGGAACTTGCGCTTTCTGCACGGCGTTGCCATGCTGCGTCGAGTCTGGCACACTAACAGAAGTGAAACACCGGACAATCGCACTGCGTCCGCTGCGCTTCTCTGTCGATATGACGGACTATATCGTACGATATGACGGACGACGTACGATACGACGGATGATACGACGTACGATACGACGGACGACGGACGATATGACGGACCATATCGAATGGCGCCACCCATTCGCCCTCGACGCACTATGGGGCACACATTGATTCCAGCAAGCGTTTTCGGTGAAATGAAACGCCGTGAACGCACGGACGGTGGCGTTACGCTTGTTTTGTCGTACAATAAATGATAAGCCCGTCTCCACTGAACAAAAATTTAGTCGAAACGCAAACACACCTGAAAAGGTAATTCGTTGTGGCGAGAACTAACATGCATTGTTTTCTATAGCTAGCTGACGGGGAATGTGCAATATTTCGTTCAAGCGGCGTTCGTTGTAGCGAGGTTCAACTGTATAGCATTTTAAGCCTCAGAACAGATGGATAACTTTGTCTGGCTTGAAATTTGAAACTCTAAGCCTTGAGAGCGATCGAACTCTTGAGCAACCGCATTCACGCCCTTGCCTATCGGAGAACGAAAAAAAAAACGCGTACGAAAAGCAATATAAGGCTGGCATAAACCAACCTCCCTGTTAGAAGCAGCGCTAAAATAGGGTCCAGTTGATTCTACAGCTTGTTTACTGCGCGCTACTACACAACACTACTGGCGACAAAAGAAATAGAAGCGCAGAAACGAAGCGCGAAATTTGTACACCTTTTTTTGTCGTCGGTAATGTTGAATATAGTGGCACGCAGCAAACAAGACCGCTGTTAGTAATGGGCTAAGCCATGCGTTCAGCCAGTATACTGTGGCATGCTTTGTCTACCTTCCCTCCACATCAACAGCTGCTGCTAAAACAAGTGCGACAGTCCCGCAGGGTTTGTAAGCAAATTTTATAAGCAAGGCTTATAAGCAAGGTTTATAAGTAAGGTTTATAAGAAAAGTAAGGTTCGCGTTCCCGATCCAAAACATCCAAAACGAGCCGACCGAAAACAGTGCCGAAAAGACGCGCGCGAATAAGTGTAAATAAAGGCTTATCGTGTTTTTCTCGAATAAAATAAAAGCTGTTTCGCTCTGGTTAGGCTATCGTAACTGAACCGGTCTCCAGGTAATTGATGCGACTACGCTGCATAATTAGCAGCACGCTGCAAGGAGCAGCCGCTTTATAACCGAGAGCTTAACGGCGAGTCCCGCTGGGCCCTCCCTGAGCACCCGCTGAGAGTAACGTTCACGAAACCAGTCCGCTGGCGAAGTTCTCGACCGCTCAGCGCCTCTTTACAACACAAACAGAGCGGACCTGTCCCGCTGAGCCGAGGCCACTTGACACGCTGGAAGACGAAGAGGCCGTCGGCACGCTCTTGACCGCGATTGGAAGTGCGCAACAGAGGACTGGTGCTTCAGGTGCATGACCTTGAAATTGGCGCCGCACGAAGAAAAAGTGCCTTGAATCAGAGATGAGAGGGTTATCGCACAATACAAGCTGGCTGCAGTTTTCATGCTCTCAAAGGGAATGCCACTCAGCTATGTAGCGGAAAGAACGCTTTGGAAGAGGCTACTGACAAGGAGCGCCTTCTACACAAGCCTTGCCTCAAAAGACGGCAGCCGTAGGTTGAAAGAAAAACGGTAGGGCGTTTTAAAAGAATATCAAACATAATTAGGCGTAAAAATTGTCGCCTCTCCGGCGCTGCCTATGGAACTTTAGGAGGAAGGCTGTTCAAGAGGGTGTTACTCTGTGTCTATGTCTTAGCCCTTCATACGAACCTCTGGGTGCTATTCAGTCTAGGACACTTCGAGAACAAAGATTCTGGCAGTGAGACATTGTCTGTAGCACTGGGAGCGTGTACTGACCCAACGGGCTCAAACGATTGGGTCGTCCCGCTGCACAAGCCGCAGCCTGTGGTTCTACCTGAATGGAGCCAGCGCTGCGCTTTTGTTAACTTGGTGCTGGATTAAAGCAACTCGACCTGCAGTCGCCGCAGGTAATCGGCTCACGGAGCCACAATTGCCATGCACTCTAAGTCCAATAAAACTAGCGAAACGCACTCCTCGCGTTTAGAGAATCTGTTCATCTCATTGACTGTAAAAGGAGGTACAAGGAATAGTTAGTACTGACGCTGTCGTAAATGTGAGTGCAAGGTTTAGGTGGGCGGATGAGATTGTGAGGTTTGTTGGAATAAGGGGGCCGCAGGTGGCGCAGGTCAGGCTATATAATGGAAGCGCTATGGGAGGCCTTGGTCATGCTGAGGACGTAGTTAGGCCGCCGATGATGATGATGACTCAGGTAGTGGCTGGAAGTGGTAAGGAGGCGGTCTATGGCATGCACTCAGAGGGATGACGACACTCGCCTACGTTAGTGCTTATCCAGTTCGTACTTTCCCGAAGCTTTATAGCGAGTGTAGTACACGTCATAAACTGTGGCCTTTGTAATAAAAATTGCCTCCCAAACTTCGTTTCGCCCTCGTCTTTTGTTCATGCGTAATCAGATTTTTAAAAAACGCGACATTATTTCGTAAGTTATTTTGTGATGCAAGTCTACGTATTATGTGGGCTTCAGAAGCGCTGCGAACATAACCCTTCCATCCTGTGTTCCGCAACAACGTGTCTATATCACTGGTCTTTTTTTTTTTTAATTCGTCTTTTCGCTTTCTAAATGGCGCACATTACACAATGCCACTTCTTTTTATGCAGCCGTGACCAGTTAAGTTTTACTTCAAAGCAGTCACTTACTACTACAGTGATACTAATGGGTTATACACTCTGGCGCCTGTTGCACAATACCACGCTCAAAAAAAAACAAATAGAAACGAGCATAACATTGTCCTTGATGCACTGGCTGAAATATCCACCAAGCATTTGGTCCACCCCCACCCACATCGCTCTCAACGTTGGACACAATCCTGGTTCAACAACCTTCGCAGTGCGATCAACTCGGCGTCGACTCGCTTTCCGTTGAACGCAGAAGATACACCTCGAGCCGTATATGTGTAACGACTATCATAACCCCTTTTTATCTAGCCCACGTTTTTTCGTGAAACTCCCTCACTCTCTCTCTGCTGTTCCAAGGTGCGACGTGTCTTCAAAGCGACGTCTTCACGACATTATTACGGCCTCTGACGGCCGCCTCGTCCTTTCTTATACATTCACACACACTTTCTGTTTTCTTCTTTACCTCGGAGATCCCGAATCGCGCATTGCCTTTATGGCTCTGTCACGGAACGGGGCCACCGCGCGCGGTTTTCACCGTACGAAACGCGCCGGACAGACGGCGACTCCTTCAAGCACGACATGGTTGCCCCGTTGACTTTCAAGCACTGACGATGTGCACAGAAAGTCGTTGACTGTACGGACGCGCCGTCAGGCATGCGTGTGCTGCGCGGGCAGAGGACGCTCTGCAATAGATTGTATTAGATTTTTGCAGGCTTCATGCCTTAAATGAACCCGAAACGAAACAAAAAAAATTATGTCAATGAAGAGTCTGAACTTTTTGCCTTCTACTAAGCAACGTCGACAAACAGCTGTTCGTCATACGACCAGGATGCAGTTGACGTATGCTCACATTGGCTGGAACGACTTCATGAAATGGTAATAAAGAACACACACGCGCGCGCGCGCACACACGCACGCGCACGCACACACGCTCGCACACACACACACACACACACACACACACACACACACACACACACACACACACACACACACACACACACACACACACACACACACACACACACACACACACACATGATGAGAAAGTCGTAGGCGACAAGAAGATAATGACTGTTTTTGCAGCCAGAATTATAGTATGGGAATGGAATTCGCCATTAACTTTGCCTGTCTGCATCTGCAAGCCGCAGAAAGTAACAGCGTACCTAGTAAGAACATTATACAAGAAATGTTGTTTGCTCAGCCATCAAATGGGATGTGTACACATTGGCCTAAAATATTACGTAACCAGACAGACAGACAGGCAGACAGACAGACAGACAGACAGACAGACAGACAGACAGACAGACAGACAGACAGACAGACAGACAGACAGACAGACAGACAGACAGACAGACAGACAGACAGACAGACAGACAGACAGACAGACAGACAGACAGACAGACAGACAGACAGACAGACAGACAGACAGACAGACAGACAGACAGACAGACAGACAGACAGACAGACAGACAGACAGACAGACAGACAGACAGACAGACAGACAGACAGACAGACAGACAGACAGACAGACAGTTGCCACGTTGTGAGATGCGTCCAAAAAGTATTTAGCAGCCCGGAAAAATGACACCCCTAACAACGATGAAGAAGGAGCTCTGGCGTACGTGACGATGGCGCTCAACGAGGAGGGGAAGGAGCAGCGACGGAGCGGCACCCGTGTTTGCGTGCGCTTGTTCTCTGCTATGCGGTGCCGGCAATGACGTCTCTGAGATGGGTGCAACTTCCCCGCCCCAGGAGTAGGACTTGCAGGGGGAGGGGGGGGGGGGGGCGGATGTGCCAACCGCTCGTGGTCACAGCAGGCTGCCCAAGAAGAGCATCGCGTCCGCCGGAGCGAGTCCCCGGCACGTACCGCTATGCGCTCCCTTGAGAGGAGGCTAGAAAGAGAAGAGGCATGTACAACCCCTTCTCTAGTCTCGCCCCACTGACTTCGCATCCCACGGTACTGCCCCATCCCCTCTTCTTCTATAGCCGTAGCCGGTTTAACTCTCTTTCGAACCCCGACGTTACGGGATGCGAGCACATCTTTCTTCCCAAGAGCAGCCCTTAGATATTGTTCTTGCAGGAAGTCTGCATGTATGCCATCATCTTCTGGCGGCCAGTTCCGAAAGCAGCGCTGGGATTTGCTTAGATTCGCATCGCCTTAATCACAGGCTAGATGCCCCCCGATGCGTGACGCCAGGTACGGCGCCAAATGGTCGCTACCCTTCGCCGAGAAATTTATGAAGAAACAATGCAATAACAGCTCCTTCGCATAAGCGAAGCACCAGTAAAGAAAAAAGTTCGGAGGAGGTAAATGGAAAAGTAAACATTTCAGTCCCACAGAATTGGACGCGTACATGGTTGTTGTCATGGGATGAATTCTCAACGGGTAGCTGATAATATTCTACAGAGAAATAGATACATTATACCTTAGTAAGTTTACTTAAAAACCCATTAACCAATCTGGCCAAGTAAGCAAAGCTTCGCATTCTCTTAACACAAAAAAGGGCGGATCAGCTAGATTTCAAACAAGCGGCCACAACTGCAGCAATATGACCTAAAAATAAGGTTGGTACGACATCTCCTCGTCATGATTACAGAGTGTTCGCTTCTCGCATGACGACTAATCGTCATCGGCATATGTATAATTGAGATGGACGGCTTCGGAATAGTCGGTTGCTTCACCCGCGAAATGAATCGACCTCACAAGACGGGCTCCACTAATTCATCATAGATTCGTTCCACGCTATATACCGTTAAAGAAAAAATGAAAACTACAGAATAAATAGAAATCAGAAATGTATAACGCTAACGAAAACACATGAAAATAGCATCAAGCTGCCACAGCCTTACTCTAAACAAAAGAACCCCCTCAGTCGGAGAGGAAGACATCAAAAGGCGCGCGCGTTTGGACGGGGGTCATTTGTAAAGGCAGTAAGCAGAGTTGGCGCCACGTTTGGTCACTAATGCCTATGTTCCATCATTTTGGAGCCACGCGGACAATTGATGCTTTTACGCAAACGCCACACAGCTGCGATGTTTCGATCGATCTTTTTGATTTTATTTATACTTCGTACGGTGCTTTGTCACACATTGCATGCAACTTGAGGGGTCACCGCTTTAAAGCAGGGTAAAAGTTGCCCCGAAAACTGGATAAAAGAGCATATTACCATGCTGGAAACTATGCATGCATACACACAGCTTTAAATTAGTATTGATACGCAATTTTAGTTGAATGTTTTTCTCTTTGTAGTGGTGCGTAACTTATTACTGCGCATGGACGACCGTGTGGTACTCGACTGTAACAGCAAATTAATTTATGATTGAATTTCTTTTGTCATGCTGCTTCGGTTTCAAAAGCCGAACGATGGCTTTTCCGTTAAAAAGTTGGTATAGGCCACGCGAGGCCCAAAAGAATTGCAGTAAAATAGCTGCTCCTTTATTTGTTATTATCTCCGCTCTCGAGGAAGTCTGGCTTTAGGGGCACAATGAATTAAAGCGAAGTAGCAGCGGCTATTTTGCAGTTTATTCATGCCTCCTCCCGTCACGTATCATGAATTAACTTTCACGTCACAGCCATTGTTCGGCGGTTGAAAACTAAACCACGTATAGTGTGTAACCCAAACCTGCGTAGGTTGAAATGCAGGTTTTAGGTGTTCCCTAGTGAGTTTTGAAGAACAGTAAGATTTTAGTTCTTGGAGTGAGCCTGAGTTTTGTTATTTTTTTTAAACAGCGTGTTATCAAAGCTCCCTGTGGTTCAGATGTTTTTTTTCTTTTGCACCACTTCTGGTGGGACACCTATTTTTGTTTCTTTTTTTCATAACGATCCCTCGTTACTGCAAAGTTAGGCGCGACGCACTTTTCCCAACTGGCCACGAAAACGTAACGGCCGAGGGGAACAAAGGCTGCGATGCCATTGACCAGCGACCCGGAAAGGCCGGCAGACGTGCCCTCCCGGCTACTATACACCCCCCCGATAGCTGTCTCGACGATCCAGATGAAAGGGCCATCTACATCAGGGGCGGAGATCGCTTTAGCCAGGCAAGGTCGCGGGGTCAACAACTGGTATATATAGCCTGTTGCTCGTCGCCGAGTCTTTCGCATCGCGTTTTAACGGCCGTCACGGAGAGGGCGGCGCAGTATCAATTGCCGTAGCATCCTTGCGAGGTTGCGGTCCCGCTATACGGTGAAATTTCACTCAGCGGCGCCATGCCTCTCACTGCCGTCCATCTGGCGACTGAAGTCGTTTCTCTTTCTTTCCTTCTTCCTTTCCTCCTTTCTTTCCTTTCTTCTTTTCCTTCTTTCTCTCTTTCTTCCTTTTTTCCTTTCCTTCTTTCTTTCTTTCTTTCTGTCACTTGCTACAACGCGTGGCGCCCTATGGGGTCATGTGTTCTGTTCAGTACTACACGCTTAGGTTGTCCATTCTTGCAATTTTCTATCACTTTTTCTTGCTTTTAGAGCGAGAACTCTACTCTTCGGGGTACAGCTTCCGATTTAGATGTGGATCCTCCGTCGCCGTATTCCTAGTCTGTGCCTATTTCACAAATTTCATTATTCCCAGCTCGAACAGCAGCCATACATCTGCGCACCGCCATCACGCACGTCTCACCGCATTGGTCTTCCGCTGAAAGTTTTACGCCAACGTTCCCGTACGACTACATTTTCCAAGTCATTTTTCCTCCGAACAGCAAGCCACTGAAACGAGCTTCCCCATGAAATTGCAGCCATCACCTGTCTATCAACCTTCCTAGAAAAAAATTACATCCCACCTGTCATCATGAAAAAATGTTTTGCTTCCTCGTGTTAACCCCACCCCTTATGGAAAACCCCCTACACAGGGTCTTTAAGGAAATAAAAATGAAATGAAATGAAATGAGACAATTCCCTTCAATGCCTCGCAAGGTCGACCGAACTTAACTGCGTGGTGGTATGGCCCAAGCTATGGTAGCATGACCACGTGATCACATGATTATAACCATCGGGTATCTGATCTTGACCTTTGACCTCGGCTCTTTATCTTGCCATTTCATATGAGACAGTGGGCACCACATCGACAATGACCTTAAATGACTCCCAAGGTCAACTGAACACTGCGCGTGGTGGTGGTAGTATAACAACGTGATCATATGATTATGACCATTGGGTACCTGATCTTTACCTTTGACCCTTGACCTTCACTTTTGATTTGAGGCAGTGGAGACTATGCTTAACAGAGCTTCCGCTCGCATAACTAGGTTGAAGCCACGTTGAACCCCGGCCAATTTTTTGTTTCTACTTAAAAACAGTTTTCGAGAACTGCTCCACCCCGCCGCGGTGGCTCAGTGGTTAGGGCGCTCGACTACTGATCCGGAGTTCCCGGGTTCAATCCCGACCGCGGCGGCTGCGTTTTTATGGAGGAAAAACGCTAAGGCGCCCGTGTGCTGTGCGATGTCAGTGCACGTTAAAGATCCCCAGGTGGTCGAAATTATTCCGGAGCCCTCCACTACGGCACCTATTCGTCTTTTCTTCTTTCACTCCCTCCCTTATCCCTTCCCTTACGGCGCGGTTCAGGTGTCCAAAGATATATGAGACAGATACTGCGCCATTTCCTTTCCCCCAAAACCAATTATTATTATTAAAACTGCTCCACTCAGGCAAACACCCTAAGCCTAAGCAACACGCGGGAAATGGGGCAGGGGCATTAAAGTGAGCCGGTGCCAACCAAAGGAGGGCCAAGGATCAGAACAATTGTCTGCACGTTGTTAATATCGTTACGCAGTTACTATAGCGACGTGACAGGAGGTCACGGTTGATGGGTCCTTCATTCCTTCAACGGAAACATTTGCAACTTTCCGAACTCGATCGACATGTAAATTACTATAGAGACCAAATTTTTCGTTGCATGTTTTTCTTCTTTGTAACGATGCATAAGACTTTACTAAAAAACATGGATCATCAGGCTACATCCACCTACGACCGATGAATAATTTATAGTTGAGCTCCTTCTCTAACCTGTTTCTGTTTCGGTTTCAACTTGCCGGCGATGACTACTACGTAAAAGCTGAGTGTAGGTCACGTAAGGCAAGAAAAAAAAAACAGCGATATAACCGCTAATACGTCGTTTTAATTCACTAAAACGCGAAAGTCAGTTTGCTTCAACAGCCGCAGTCGCAATAAGTGATGAATCACCGATTAAACTGCGGTTTTCTTTGGCTTTATTCATCTTTGCTGTGGCCTTTACTCACCTTCGGTCTGCTGCTGAAACCGAAACAAAAATAGATGAAATTCGACTATAAATTATTCAGTTGCCGTTGGCGAATACTGCGTGGCGACCCATGAACAATAATGTGTTACGCGTCATTACAAAGAAGAAAACATATAAACGTGATAAGGCGTCCATACGCCTTTACACCTATTTAGTGAGGCAGCAATTACTCATTTCCATTCACTCAGGTGCTGCCATACGGTTACAAAAAAAGCTATTTAGGTTTCGTAGAAACTTCGCAGGGAAGGAAATTTCGTGCTGGCCCGGCGTTCGAACCCGGAACCAGTGCTTCTCCGGGGCGATTGCTCTAACATCTGAAGAAACCAGGAAATCCAGCGGATGTCACGGCAAGGTTGAATTGATAAATTCGAAGCGATAACTCTGTTAGTCTCATGTGTTTTGGGGGAATCTGCTAATGTGGAATAAATTTGCATCGGGAACCACTTACTCATTAGCATCCAAGGGATGGGTTTGCCCTCCCGATCAGCCTAATAAAAAAAATTCTCCCTCTGTCCAGGACAAGCGGTTTTCTCTGAGTTAGAATGAGAGACCAAGACGAATTTTTTTTCTTTCAACAGCGAAGTTTCCATGAAAACTTTCCTTTGTAGCCGTATGGCTCGTCTGGGTGGATGCTAATGAGTAATTACTCTCTTATTACAAATCTACTCTATATTAGGTTAACTTTTTATCTTCAAGTTAACTGATTATAGCATCGATTCAAATCTATTATTTTTAAGCGCTGAGTGAAAACACGCCAACAAAATAAATGCGCCATAAATATCTGCATTCCTATTCTCTGAAGCGATTTATTTTCCTTTTTTAATAAAAAAATTGCTACTGGCAAAGGAAAATTTCGCGTCGAAGCAGTCGCCGCGCTACTTACGCCCCCCTTCCCTCAGTTACGACATTGGAGCATGGCGACCTTGTCAGTCATTTACACGAAGCTTAAGCCAGGCTCCCTCACAATGCAGCGCAAAATCCTAGCAGCATCTGGCACAGCCGGGCCTTCCGTCGTCCGCACGGACCTCACGACTCAACAGATGTCCAGTCCGGGCGGGCGGGCGGGCCGACCAGTTGGCAGTCTGAACACGCTCTGACTTGAAGCGAGCAGCCCTTCTCTGGCGGGTCGAAATCAAACCACGAGTCGCCCGAGCACAGCAACCTCAATTCGCGTCGCACGCGGCAACGGATTAGACGCCAGCGAGCAAAGAGAGCCACGCTACCAACCTCCTCCCGCCCAGCAACTCTCGAGTAGAACTCTGCAGATCTGCTCACGAATACGTGCCGTCCGCTGCGCCGGCGAACCGTGTACGCGCCGTAGACAGTCGGTCTCTCTGTGGCAGTGAGCCGCGTACCCTCATTGACGAGGAACGACACACTTTTCATTTCTGGCGCGTGCCTTGTGCCCGCCTTGATGGCTGTGGTGGCATCTACTCCGAAGTGAGGGGAAACCGGAGCTGAACGACAACCTGTCTTCGTCTCATTCTCCCTTCCGAAGTGAGGGTGTGGCTAGAAAGGAGGAAGGAAGCATCCCTCGCGCGTTGCAGCCAGGCGGCCGGGCAACTATGATGGCGGTTTGAGAGGGAAAAAGGTGAAAGACGAGGACAGTGTCGTTCCTTTTGTCTTTCCTTCAATCGAGTGAGCGGTGGGGAAGAGTGCATGGAAGCGCTTTGTAGTTCTTTCCACTCGTGTCATTCCATTTCGGGCCCAGCTTAGTCGGTGGCTTAGAGCTCTCTGGTATGCAGGGCAATAACTGGGTTTTCGCCTCCGACTTGCGGTAGACGTCGGAGCGGATTACCTTCGGAGATGGTGTGGACCGGGACCCCCTGGCTGCATATTTATAATACTTGGACACGGAAAGTCAGTCGTCTCACAGTTGGCGAGCTCGCGTCACTTCCGTACGCTTGTGTCCCAATGGAGCTGAGAATTTGTGAGCGGTCGTAAATGCGCATTTTCGAATGCTCACGTATGATCACGCACGTTCACGAATGATGTCCGCGGATTGGTAGCGCCTGCCGACACATATTGCCGCCTTGGCATGGGAGTTCACAGCCAAGCTGCTGGCATTTTCCGCGTTCTGTAACGCAACGTTATCCGAGACTTCGTGGTGGAAAACGTACTTGGAGATGTTAGGATAATATTCATCGTGATAGACGCCGTCTACTTGGCATGGCAGCGCTGTCTAGGCTTAGCGTAGTCAAGAAACCATAGTCTATATATGCGACGATCGCTGTCATTACGCCCCATATGTAGTTAACGGGAGTGTTAACCGACCCGGCAGGATTTTTATGAGCTTATACAATTAACAGCAAGTTTGGTGGAGCCTAAAATAAAGTGCTGATGTGAGTAAAATTTTGTTGCACACCTCCATAGCTAAAATTCACTCAAGTGTCCGTGTAATTTGTGGGCGTCTGCAAGCTGCCATATCTCTGGGTGTTAACTATTGCTAAAGAAAATCACTATTGAGCATGGTGGAGATTACTAATTAGTACACGTGCGAGTTAAAAACAACAATAAACTACATCTATTGTTAAACTCTCCTAGTGTCTCCAGCGCATTTTTTTTTCTTGTAATAAAATAAAGGAGAAGGTGTCTCAAAGCATAGGGTTCCGGCCTGCAAGGATTGACAAATAATAATAATAATAATAATTGGTTTTTAGGGAAAGGAAATGGCGCAGTACCTGTCTCATATATCGTTGGACACCTGAACGGCGCCGTAAGGGAAGGGATAAAGGAGGGAGTGAAAGAAGAAAGCAAGAGAGAGGTGCCGTAGTGGAGGGCTCCGGAATAATTTCGACCACCTGGGGATCTTTAACGTGCGCTGACATCGCACAGCACACGGGCGCCTTAGCGTTTTTCCTCCATAAAAACGCAGCCGCCCCGGTCGGGTTCGAACCCGGGAACTCCGGATCAGTAGTCGAGCGCCCTGACCACTGAGCCACCGCGGCGGGTAATTGACAAATGTGGGCTTTTATTATTTCGCCTATAAGCAGCTAATTTTTCCGATTCTCACGCAGTTGATAAAAAATCATCGTTCGTCATGGCGTTTTAATGCGGTACACTTCCATGTTTTATAATCTTTCAAAGGAGTACTTCACTTCAAACAACGTAAAAAAAAAATCATACTACCAAGGATGTCGAAGCAAATTCTATTGACCACTTTCCATGTCCTGTAGCACCATTTACACGGGTGAATACGTATAGGCGGAGGATAAATCAGTATGAGCGAATTAGCACGTGCTAATTGAGATCTCAGATCTCCCGTGAGCAGGCTTTCATATTTTTGCCCTTAACGTTTTGGCTATCGTCTAAAACGTTCTTCATCGGTCTTCTGTGGCAGTCTCAACTGCTACTTCCGAGCGAAAGAAAAAATTCTAAACAAAGATTTTGCTACTCGTCGCAAGAATGAACTATTATCTCCAATATTTCCATAACAGCAGCTTACAATTCACGGGAAAATTTTTTTTCCTGAAAATGCTGGACATGACATCAACAACGTTGCGCTACAAGAACGCGCGTGAAGCAAAAAAAAACAATAACAAAACAAAACACGCATCATGGCAATATCCCCCGCTTCCCACTTCATCTCGATAACCGGCCCGCACTCGACGCGGCCAGACGATGCGACCAGAAGAACCATCCGAGACGGATGAGACGAAGGACGAAGCCCGCGGCGCCTCGACTGCGTATCCAAATGGCTCAGAGGCTCAGCGTGGGTTCCACGTAGAGATTATTGGACGGAAAGGGCGAGGGTACCTGAAGGTTGCCAGCGCTCCCAGCAGAGACGTTCAAAAGAAGCCGAAGCACGTGGCATCAATGGCGTTTTCCATGAAAAGGGCAACTCGGCGGCGAAAAGAATACCCCTCCCCCCCCCCCCCCCCCCCCAAAAAAAAAATGAAAACCTGACAGCAAGGCAGGTGCAGAAAGGACGAGTCGGCGAGAAAGGCGTTGGGGGAGTTTGGAGAAGAGGGAGACGAAAGTGGGGGCAGGGGGAGAGGCTGCTGACGTCAGCACAAATGCGTAGGTAGGCATGTCAACCGACAGCGGAAGATTACCGCAGCTGCCCTCGACCGCACCTGTACAGAAGTGAAGGCAAGGTGCAGGCTTCGAGGCGCGCTGAATGCCAAACAACTCAGTTTTGAATGCGTGCAGCAGCCCTGCTATCGAGAAGATTCTTACCTTGGGTCCTCATCGCTGTCCCTAGAAGTCTGTGAGGAATCACTGACTTGAATTGTTTTTTTAGGAAAGGAAATGACGTCGTAACTGTCTCACTTATCTCGGCGGACACCCGAGCCGCACCGTAAAGGACGGGATAAAGGAAGGAGTGAAAGAAGAAAGGAAGGAAGAGGTGCCGTGGTGGAGGTGTCTCCGCAAAAACTACGACCACCTGGGGTTCTTTGAGGTGCACTGACATCGCACAGCACAAGGGCGCCTTTTGCGTTCCGCCTCCAACGAAACGCGGTCGCGAACTGAGCGCGGCCAGGGTACTCCGGCTCAGTGTACGAGCGCCTTAACCACTAAGCCACCGCAGCTGGTAAATCACAGACCTAGCATTACTCGTTTCCGTCATGTTGCGTGTGATGAAGTAGAGCACGTTGCGAATGTAAGAGGAATCGGTCCATCGGTGCGTCCCAGTGGGGCAGTGCTAAGAACGTCGGCTACAGAACAGGTCTGCCGGCGGGCGTGCGCGGTTTCCTCCAGCGCTGCACTCAATTTGGCCGGAGTGATTGTGAACAAACCAACCAGGGCACGGGGTTGGTGGTGGCCTCGCGAAAGTTGCCCGGTAGACATGGGAGGCCAAATATCTTCTCGCCGTTCGCGGAACGCCGAGGTGGGTCGGTCATTGGGTCACATCGAAGACGGAAGGGCCGATGAGAGAGCGCGCTTCGCGAGCACGTGGTGTTGGCATGCACGGCCGATCGACTGTCCGCGAAGGACCGGAGGTGAACCGGACTCCGCATAGACAATCACTGGTTTCGGCAATCGCCTTTGTATCCGCACGTGGTTTCATTCACTAAACCTTGGTCAGCGCATAATGACAACGGCGGCGTTGCGCGACGTCTCGCGAAACACTGCCCGAACAAGGTTATTGAACAATTACCAGACAATGCGGAAATGACTATCATGCTTCGCTTTTTTTTTTGCTCGACATCAAAAGGTATACGCGATTGGAATTCAATTGACCAGGTATTCGATTTACAAAGAATGTGGTCTAATGGCCTGTGTTTCGAGATGTTCTAGAGCTGGGGCGTCCAGACAGGCATATGCAGAACCTCACCGAATATAATCTTTTTAGTGTAGAGCAACTAAATGAAGGAGGCATGCCATTTTTTTTTTTATATCTTGAAACAAAGCTGACGGTAACAGTGAATCCCACTCACGCAGCGATTGCTCACTGTGCCTGTGCATTAAGACGCCCCATTCGTGAAGCAAGCACCTTGAAGTTCAGCTGTCTTTAGAGGCACAAATGAAAGGGGGGTACAGATGCCAGAGAGTCACGACCCGCACTTGTACACGCGAGGACACGCAGTTTGGCCACTCTTGTTCTAGAGCATATAAGCGAGTTTCATGCAGTCAGCATAGCGTTGCCCAGATAACTAAAAGGAATTTCAACCTGACCAGATCTCGTACGTGGGGTCGTTCATCAGTTCGCTCAGCTTACGGAAACGGCTTTTGTGAGCTAACTAAGAAATTTAGCTTGAAGAAAAAAAAGTTTTAAAGCGATACCGGGACGAGACGTCATTCAGAAAACGCCGTTCATTCAAGACCTCGCCGTCGGGGCTCGACTGTTCCAGACAAGAACTCGCCAAAGAACGTGACCACTGCATCACGAATTCAAGGGGAATCAGAGGAAAAGGTCCCGGTTGCATCATCTCCACGTCCACGGCGGCAGAAGAACAAAAGACGACCGCCAGAAGTCACCGCTGCGGCGTACACAATGGCCTCCGGAAAAGGAAGGAATGCAACAGAAAGATGCGAGTTGCGTCCGATGGAGGAAATAGCGCTGGAAACAAGTAACATCAAATGCCTCGTGGGGAAGGAAGCAAGATCCACACAAGATAGACACGGAGATAAATTATACCTCGCAATGGGACCGAGGATGTGGATGAGGGGGGAGAGGGGGGGGGGGCGGGGAAGCAGTTTTTTTATTTCCTTTTTCCTTGTTGTGGAAGCGTCCTCGGGCAGGGATACTCCGGATGAGCTGCATTTCGTATTGGGTCATCTAGGCTTGCATCAGCTGCATTGACCTCGAACCAATCAAAATGCTTCAGGCGTACGGGTCTCACGTGAAAACAAAATACGCTAGGTGTTGGCTGCCTATACCTTGGCCAAATGCCTGAAGAACAAATAAAACCCGACTCTTATGCTTTGCGTATTATGACGCTAGCATTAGTACAGAACATTTCTAAAGTTACGGACAACGCAGCGAACTATGGAAGGAATAATTATAGGTGCAATGTTAAGAGACCGGAAGCGGGCAGAGTGGGCGAGGAAACAAGCGCGGGTTAATGACGTCTTCGTCGAAGTCAAGTGGAGGAAATGGTTTCGGCAGAGCATGTAATGCGAAGCAAAGATAACCGCTGGTTCTTGAAGGTAACGGAGTGAATTGCAAGAGAAGGCAAGCGTAGCAGGGGCAGCAGAAATTTTGGGGGGCTGCAAAACAAAACATTTGTCCCAGGAAATGACGCCAGGAATACATTTAACTCAAGTTGTTGAGCAGTCCAGAATTCATCTCCGCCTAATAATAAGCAAAAAACGGCGCATAAACTTTACGAAGAAGTGTAAGAGCTTTATGAAAGATATTATTGTTCTCTTTAGTATGTGTGCAGAAAAGTGGAAGTTGGAAGAAGAAAAAAAGCAGATGCCGCCGCACTGGCTTTGTCGATGTAAATGCAGATTAATCAATCAATGAAAATAATTTATTGAGAAGCCTTCCCCGGTGACTGCGTGGAGCCTCTAGTCCAGGGCTCCTGCAAAGACTGCAGCAGCTCTGCAGCCTGCATTGAACTAGTGACAGGAACAGTGGGAGGAGTCTGTGTCGAGCTAAATGCAGGTGAACATCATTTAATTTACGTAGCTGTCAAAGGAGCGTAACTCGACCTAAAGAAATAGTAGGGGAATGGGTAATGGGTGGTAGAAGATGAAAATATCGAAGTTACATCATACAAATGGACGAAAGTAAAGGAAACGTGCGACAAAATGGTATTCACTTCTGTATAAAACAGGTGTATCATTTTTACACAGGCTGCTTACATGCGGGAAATTGTTCGTTGTTTACAAGGTGTGGCGCGGTTCGACAATCTGCCTGCCACTGTTCCAAATCGCATGCGAAAAGAACTGCAAAATGCTGAACCTTGAGGTAAACCTTGTTCAAACGAATTTTCGTTGAATAGTGAAAGCGGTGCACAGCAGACCTACATTTACTCATCGGGCTTCAAGCAGAGCTTGTTTATTGTTCAGTACGTTACGAATCTGTAGGCGGCCAAGAGCGGGAGAGTAGCCTCGTTTACATGAGCCCGACAGGAACAGATGGAGTCAGGCGTCGTGCATGCTGAGCAAGGCCTCCTCCAAATCGACAACTGTGTGTTTACATGAACTCGATCTTAGCGAGTCAGGACCGGAGCAAGTGCAGCGATACCCAGTGTCGAGTAGCGCAGTGCGAGCGTGCAATGCAAGCCTCCAAGATCGTGGCACAACGGCTATCTCAGAGGCACGACAGGGCAAGGGACGGACAATTCCCATACACCACCCCCAACGCATTGTCGGCGGACAGCGACCCCTGGCGTAAAGGAGAAACAATAAATATGAAAATGAGTTGCTATGGTAACGACAACCCCACAGTACACGACACATAGTCTTTAAACAAGGAATTTATTCCACAGCAGCTGTTTGTTTCGCCCGACAGGCTTCTCCTGTTATTCTTACTTGGCATTGTTGTTAATGGTGTGTTAATGTAGGTTAAGTAGGATGTGGAGATCAGAAGCTGAGAATAGGAACACCGTAGTGCATGAACATGAATTTCGACCAGCTTGGGTTCATTAACATTGTACTAACAACTTACAGCACACGGAAGATTTTGCGTTTAATAATCATTAGTTCTCATTATTGAGCTTTAAGTATTAGTTATAAAATGTATGATACTAGAAGCGCGATACGTTGTATTAATACGCCGCATTGTTTCAGTGCAGGGAGCACCACATGGTCATCCCTTTCATCTTTCTTTCCCACGGAAAAAAAAATCGCAGAAGCGATAAAAACAGCGCTCTAGAACGCACCCGGTTGCGTGTCATTGTTCATCTGTGGGCAACAACAACAGCAACAACACTGACCCTGCAACACGACTCTTGCGCGCCACCCGGGTGAAGTATATACACTATTACATCGCAATAAGGAAACAAAAAGGCAAGCAAAAAAATTAATGCCACTAAGCATGCACGCAAGGCGGAAGCCTTGTTGCGCGGACGTGACACGCACGCTCCGTGCCGGCGTCATTAGGCGTTTTTAAACACAATGGGCCGACAGCGCGCACACTTCAAGTTATCGCCCTCAGGGGGCGCGCTCAACACCGAAAGAGTAACATGTGCCCGAGGCATTCGAGTCCGTGTGAATGGCCGTAAGGAGGAGCGATGAAGACTTCCGCGTGTTGTTTAACGGAGGTGTTCCTTCTACGTGGTCAGTCATGGTCAGGGTCACGCTCCAGACACAAGCACGACGAAACCGTGAATTACGGATCTACGGAGCTGTTAAAACGCAACGCGTGACCTTTTAAGGCCGACACTAGTAACCTCGAGCAGTGAAACGTTGGAAATTTTTCCCGCTAGGACGACCGAATCCTTTTGGGCTTAGAAATCGGCCTGGTTATCGCCGCAATGTGTGGAAAGGTTTCTCAGACCATTCTGTGCCCTCTGTTGAAGAATGAGAAGACAAACAATCGGCAATCACAGTTATCGCGGCGTAGATGCTTTATCTGAGGTAATCATATAACGTCACGGGTGCCATTTTGCGGTAGAGAGGATAGCTTCATCAGTGCAAACCAAAGCGAGTAGCGATAGCAGATTAGATATGCCTTCAGTCTTTCTCCGTGCCACTTGCACGACAAAATGGCCTTCACTTTGACTTCGATGAGTTATCCCTGTAGAAAATAAACTATTAGCGATAAAGCGAAATTGTGCAGAAATTTTTGGCCCTGCCTAGTCATAATTTATTCAATGATCTGATGCAATTTCAAACCTCCGGAACTTAGCTGCAGCAAAGTCTCGAGTATAAAAGAAAGATTCGCACAATGACGTCACCGGAACGATGAAAATTGCACCGCGGGGCTGCCGTAACGCCAAGCTTTGCGAACACACCTGGCCCTTTTGTTATCGACGTGTTCGCAACCGCAGCGCCGAGCGTTGATATCTAGTCTGTATCTAGTAGTGCTAGTCTATTTTACTCGCAACTGTACTATCGCGATCAAAAGTTTACGGCCCAAAAAATATTGATTTCTACGTAATCACGTAATTCACAAGCCTGAAATGTTGCGAAGTACGAGGGGGCATGCATGCTCTTTTCGCTGGTAGCAATACTGCACGACTGGGTGGAGAGGCAGAGCTGCAATAAAGTATTTCCCGAAAATACGCGTCCCGTAATATTCTACGTACATTCTTCAGCGTTCGTTCTTCGAAACTTTCCATAAGTCTACTTTCTATCTTTTCGTGCTTAAACGCGTAAAACATTAATTAAAGCTGCACCAAAACTCAAAAGTACAAAGGTTCTAGAAACGGCAACATCGGTAATGCCAGATTAACAAAAAGCTTCCTCATTTATCTTCTCCACTTTTATTGTTGATTTTTGTCGTTACGACAGGAGACTTCTAAATACTGCAGAACATCGTGTTCTTACTAAAAGAATCTCTCTCTTGGCAGGTCTCAAAATACTACAGGAATATCTGTTGTGGGAACAGAAAATTTCCTGTCTTGTGTCCGTGAACAAGTGTAACGGAAAAGCGATTAGTTCGCTGAATATGATGGCAAAGTCTAAATAAAAGTCCAAGAGGAAAGACTGTCGCAGTTTCGATAAGCAGTAAGACGAGCGGAATATCGTCAAGAAGACTGCAGTATGGAAGGGGAATCTGAGCACAAAAATGCAAGGAGTTAAGACCTTAAAAGGACGTATTGGCTGCCTGCCAGTCGATTGAGTCAATGATCTCCTGAGAGTATTATCTCCGACCTCTACTCAAGTATTCCCCGCACACATCTATATTGCACAATGATTGTGGTTTGTGGACTGGTTTAAACTGCACGAAATTGCGCAAGCTATGAGGGTCGCCGTAGGGGAGGGCTCCGGATGAATTTAGACCACCTGGCTGTCTTTAGTGTGCGCTTTCACCGCACTGCACACGGGTGCTCCCGCAACCTTGGGATCAGCAGCCGAAGGCCAAAGCTCCTGAGCCACCGCGGCGGGTCATTGTACAATGAATGAAAGTACTCACCGATAATGTAGTCATATTCCTTCTGAATGTGCTCGCTCTGGAACGGCACTATTCGCTCGCCGAAGCGAAGGAACAGGAACGCTGTGAAAGGGATGATCGCAGGGACGAATGGTATATCCAGGGCAACCATGGCGTTGTCTAACAAGATCGTACGGTGGAATTCACGAGCACACACACACACGCACCAAACAGCTCTTGCTCGCTGATGTCGCTTCAAGTTACACTCGAGGTGCTTTCAGCAGTGCATTCACCAACGTGAAACTTGCTGGCGTTGAACGCCGGTATGATTAAATTAATGGCTCCAAGGAACTGGCGAGATACATTCAAGCACGTACATTCGACTTCGGACAAATTTTGTCAAACGTTCGCTTGGCACCATTGACGCCTATCAAATAGCGAAACTATGAGATGAGGCCGGCAAAATCCAGGCACTGTTGGGATCAACTGAGTTGTTGCACTTGTCCTGAGTAAGCGTTGATGCAGAGGAATACTCAACGTTGGCTGGCTCGTATTTATTCTCTTTTAAGGGCTTTTTTTGAGTTCACGGAAATGACATTAAAATCCTAAACAACCAGCTGATCAGCGCCTCCTTACGTTCACGTACGACGCGTAGAGGAAACCTTCATCGACAAGTCCTGAGAGCGCCACAGCTTTGTTGTTCAGTCTTTCAATATCTCAACAAACATCCATTCCACAAACCGGTCTTGAAACCACAGCTGCACTTCAAGTCCGCTTCATAAAATTCTTCACGCGCGCCACACCTCGAAATACCATTTAAATCGGTCACAAAATTGCAGGTATTCCTGCCACGAGTGGTGAGCGACGTCCTTGTCGACGTATCACAGTGTTCGCCAGCAGCCGACGAGCAGCCGTCAAGAGTCGGCGGCATCCAGGGCTATGAGAAAGTGGGCTCGTGGAAATGTACGCACTGCACCGAACTCCACGTCAATAACTTTCCCTGGCTGGTCGACAGCACCGCCGAACACTGCCCACGCAGCAGCAAAACGGGCCGGGATGCTTTGTGAGGCCGCAGAAAAAAAAAAAAAGTCGTGGAAAGAAAATAAATGAGAAGAAGCCTGCACTCCCCGAGCTGGGGACAGTCAACTTTCAACGGTGGAGGTTCCCCGACTCCCGCACAATAGGCGTTACAAAAGAAAGATTGACGTAACTAATCGGACAGTGGCCCGTCGTTTTTGGCGTTCCTATCGCACTGAGTCGCCGGTTGCCGGTGGTAGAGGACCACAGGGCAGTAGCAAACGGAGCTGTCTTGCGCGAACATGCAACTGCGCTCCTGCCCCTGTGAAGAGAGGTACTTCAGTTATGCAGAAGCGCTACTGCTCAGTTTCGGGAGCTCCGTCGTCCGTTGGTGAAGATCTATGTCGATGAATCGCTAAGCACTGACTTCGGCGCACCTCGGCGATTTTCGTTAGGAGTCGAACGTGCTGCCTGCACACTGGGAACGACAGACGCCAAGTTCCAGAAGGTTTGATGAAGAAGTGCGATGAGATGCTCCTCGGTTGGTCTGCGACGGATGGGCACCAAATTCCAGAAGCCAAGTTTCAGATGTCCGGGTGATAAGGAAGAAGAATGAATTCCTCTGAGGTCTGTGACGCACGTGAGTCAAGACCACCGATGATAAAGAACTGTCCCTGATGATGCAAGATAATCAAGTTCCAGAAGCCCGGTAGACGAGGACGAAGGAACGATGCCTGGCTGGCGCACCGGATTCAGTCCACGCGTGCCGTGCCGCAATGCCTCCTCCGCGTGGTGCCTTGAACTTGGCCGAGAAACCAGCGTACCTGAGGAGGTAAGACCCGCTCACCCGCTTCTGACGGCCGCCCGCCGTACTCTGGCCCCGACGGGGAGGGCGCACGGGGGCGAAAACGGCACGCTTGCTACGCTGCCGCCGCCGGCTCGCTCGGTTGGTTGGTTGGCCCCGCACTGGCGACGCAAAAAGAAAGAAAAAGCAACAAGGAGATCTCCTCCGAGACACGCTTCAGGAGAGAGATAAACGTCGACGTGGGGGAGGGATACGGCGGACTGCTGCGGCTGCTTCTTGCATTCGTTTGGGAAGCCGCCCGCTACGGCACCGCTCGTCCCCCTTGCAGCGGAGTCAGCCTCCTTTCTCCTCAGGCTAACCCCTTTCTTACTCTTCTCCTGTTCTTCTTGGCTACTCCGCACTAGCATGCAAATCGTTCTTTCTTCATAGTTTCTGGTGACCCGTCCTAGCAATAACGATTCTCCGTTCTTAATTTCGCTCAATGTTTCATTGTTTCCCTGTGCGTCTTGCTCGGGCATTGCCGGCTCGCAGTGGCGGTTCTGGTATTCTACTTAATTCATTTCCGGAACGTAATGCCTTTCTATGCTTTTGTTTTTGTGTAGAGAGAACATTTCTTCAGAAAAGAAAACACGGATGTTGAAGCGTTCAGACAGGGCCCGTATAGCCTGGAGGCACATTTTTTTTTTTTGCGTTTGAGTTTGGTATTGATATATTTTAAACGATTCAGAAAATAAGCAAAAAACAGCACATTTGCAGCGTTAAGAAAATTATTGTACCCAGTCAAAATAGCTCTGGGAGATGCCTGACCTGAAAAAAAATGATTTCCCATGTCGGCTTGACATGTAAATGCATAGAAAAAAAAATCTGCACCGCGTTGGAAGTATGCAGAAGAGGGTACTACTGCGCTCGGTTCTAAACAGCGCTTTTAACGTGAGCAGAAATTGGCGTTTTCTGGAATCTAGTGACCTTGTTCGAGCATGTAGCCTTATAAAACAAGATGCAGGGCTTCCTCAATAGTCACACAATCATGCCACCCTGCTAGTCGGCTCTAATAAGTCTTCCGAACACCTTAATGTCAGGTGCTTTCTGAGATCCTTCCACAGAAACTATTCCCAGCGCGATGGTGGACTTGAACATATTTTTCTTCATTTTGCTATGTGTTGCGAGTTTTTCGCCGCGATGTGCCGTGTTGACGCCATTTTCAGACTCATATTCGTCGTTGTTTATTTTTGTCATGAATAGGAACATTAACCTCTCCTGATGTGCCCGCTTTAAACAAAGAAAAAAGGACGGTCTCCTGTATACTATTACTCAGATGACATCTACACACCGCAGCAGGAGACCTTAAGACACATATCGTCAAAATAAATGTGCATTCAACTTCAGCGTCATTTTTGTTCTTTTGTTTTCATTAGGCTATTTTTCATTCCACTGACGTATCGCCGCCTTAGATCTTTTAGCCTCAGCGTTTCAGTTCATGTTTTTGTGACTTCTGCGGCACTTGTTTATCTGTCACAATATTGAAAGCGACTGTTATGCACTATGTTAGGAGAGGGACGAAGCAGATGATTAAAATTTGCAAAAGATAACAAAGCGCGAATAATTCGACACACCGTGCACGCATACAAACGTTTTCCAGAGCATCTTATTGGTTTAAGGCAGTAGTCCCAATGTTAAAAAAATATCTGTAGTCAGTGAAAGCAGTCGGGACCGCTTATAACGAACCTGGCGGTCACGCAGATTCTGTTTGTTGTATCCGTTGTTCGTAGTAAGTGGACTCTACGCATTACAGTCAAAAATATAACGCCCACCAAAAGTGGCGCTTATATGTTTAAAAAAACTGCGTGATGCATGTCGACTTGTTCAAGGCCGTCTTTACCACGGCTTTTTCTACATTCTCCAGAGCGGTCAGTCCCTTGCTGCCAACAATCAGCTTTAGAGACGGGAGAAAACTAGTTACTCGTGGTTGAAGCGTCCACAGCAGCTGGTGGCAGGTCGGCCATCATCATTCCTAGGGGTAGGGGAGTGGTTTTACTTGGATGGAAGGATGCTGTAGTCAGCATTAGCGGACAAGGAAATTGTTGGGGGTAAAATCGGCTTGAAGGAGTTAGAAGCGGCCTCCCTTGTGAAGCTTATATTAGGTGGCTGATTTTGATATTCAGTGATTTTGATAATTATGAAGCTTGGCTCTGTCAATTCCTTGCTGAGGGGCGAAGAGTTGGGGGGGGGGGCAGGTGGACGGAGAGATATGACTACGTTACTGTCGCGGACGGTACCGGTGGGTCGGCGCAACACAACCGCGTACATGCTTGGGAAGAAAATAAAACAACAAAAACCTCACCTGCACCCTGTTTACATGAAAACTGCTTTTACGTCTCGCGAAAGGACAGGATATGCTGTCAAAATCGCATGTGTACACTGGCCCGCTCGTGACTCGTCAGTCACCGTTGTGCGCAACTCGGTTTCGCCAAAATATACACATACGCCTTGCTTAACACCGAGCGCCTGATATCAAGTGAAGCGCTTTCCTCACCTGGCGGCCTTCGAGAACCGGGTAAATATTGCGCGAAAAACCGCCGACCAACGCAACATGACAACTGAGCGTGTTGCTATGAGTGCACATTGACACACAGTATTGCGCATAGAGCACGCAGCCGGGTAAATACGTGGAGAAAGCATGTTGGACAAGCGCATCTGCAAAGCAGCAAGTAGATGTCGGGCAGCGAAAACTTTTAAGTGAGTGTAGTTGTGAAACTTTACATCCGCAGCTTATTTCCGAATCCAAAAACTGACTGGTGTAAAACAGATCAACTTTCAGATCGAGCCGCCATCTGCGAGAGTAAAAAAATGTTGACGGCCTAGCTCTGTTACGCCAGGATATACGTAGCGAAAGTGCGGAGACTTCTGCATCGAAAGAGTGCATTCACTTGATGCGCCTTTATGCTAAATTACAGCTTGAGCCATCGTGGCGTAGTGGCAGCGTCTCCGCCTCAAACGCCTCGGCACAGGTTTTTTTTTTTTTTTACTCAGCGAGTGTGCAGGGGGTTTCAGTGGCTCCCATAGATGCCGCCACCGTATACGTTGGTTAGCGGTTAAGCGCTGGCTCGTTAAGGCGCGTTTATACTCCGGCGTAACGCGCGCGCGCGCTGCACGCGACGTCACGTCGGCCAAAGCGATACCTTCTATACTCCAACTACGCTTGACCGCCGACACCTTCGACGGCTTTGGCGCACTCTGACCACACTGGCGGAGACTTCGAGCACGTCTCTATTTCGCGGCGAATGCGCCAGCCACCGCCGCCCCGGCCAGACCGGTTCGGCTCCGTGGCGAACCGCGCTTTGTGACGTCATATGCCTCCTCGGAGCACCGCCACGGCGAAATGGCAAGTTCGCGGCCAGTAAAGCTTTCGCTTTAGAGGAACTAAAATAGTGAAGGGTGCTGCCTATAGACCATAATACAAATGCAACGGCTGCTAGTGTCGATGAAAAGGTGGAAAGTTGTGATAGAATCATCAACGGAATCAGCTAAACTCGCAACATTTAACCACACTACAAGTCCAGAACAACAGGGGGGGGGGGGCGGATGCAGCTTATCGGTGAGGAAATTTTAACTGGAGATTGAATCTTGTATTGGGCATATAAAAGTCTCATGATAATACTGAACATCCTTTTGTTCCAACATTGCAGTAACGATGCTTATATCTGGAATAGTTGAAAGAAGTACAAAGAAAGAGATAAAGAATCAAAGAAGACAAGAAAGAAAGAAGGGAAGAAAGAAAGGAAACGAAATGGTAGTGTATCTGCGATTGAAAATAGCAGAAGGTAAGTGCGGTGGCATGATAGCGAAAGAAATATTGAATGGCAGTAACGCGTACGTTATCCTTACTTTAAATGAAAAGCTAGGAAATAATAATCTCTTAGTGGAGCAAAAGTAATATCTCCAGGAATGAGAACATTGGAGGCAAACCTTGAAGGACGGCCTTGCTGACAACCGCAACTAGCCCGATTGTAAAGAGACGCTCATGTAATCCTGTCATCTTTTCCACTATATGTGGCAACAGCACGCTACAGCCTTGAAGTTACTCATCATGGCCCAGCTGGCCGCACTGGGCGATAAGAAAATCTTCGGACTGACTAAAACTGACCTGCTCTCAAAGGCGACGTTGAGGGGTCTGTGCTGAAAGTGGCACCGCTAATCGTTGCACAGACGCGCCGGTGCCCAGCTCTTTCAGCACTGCTTAATTTTCTGCGCACCGCGGTTTGTCGCAAACCTCTCTCGAGTGTTAACGCAACGCGATTGCATGATAAATTTTTCAAACACTTAATCGTACAGAAACCAGTGACTTGTCTGTGTGATGTGCATGCGGATGATGAGTTGCGATAGCATGCCAGTGGATTGGGCCACCGCTCTACGCCCCGTGCTGGACGTGTTACTTAGCACAATTCATATGCTTGCCCAGAGGTCAAAGTTAGGCGTCTTCCCCTTCTTCAGTGCCACTCTGCGGCTACTTCTCCTCCTTAATCTTCGGTGTGATGGAGTATCTGTAGCTTTCATACGTATGGGTGAGTTGCGGCACCATGGCGTCCAGCACAAGGAGGTTATATATTTCCACAGAAGTCTTACGTAGATCCCGAAGGAGCTGATCAGTGGCTGCTTCGATGTGGCCGCTTTGCGGTTCGCGCCAATTGCTTTTAGCATCAAATGCGCAGGTACTTTTGCGAGACGACAGCTGATTCTTCTTACCTGTGACACCATCTCGGTAGAAATGGCGCAGCCATTACATCCACAATTGCAGCTCAAAGGTGAATGCCATAAATATTGAGATACAAAGACGTATAGTTTGTACTCATACGCGAAAATAGAGAGAGACCGCCGTCTTTTATATACAGCCAGTGAGAGCTTGTACGCAGCTAATGCAATCCTGTACGATGGCGGCCCTGTTCGTCATTTTTTTTTTTGAGAAATGTAGTTTTATAAGTTTAAGGCACTGCTATTTGGAGAGGTCCACTGGCTGAACACTTCCAGAATACGGACTCAGGTGTCCACCCAAAGTTATTGAGTTACCGTGCCTTTTCTTTCTTTCTTTGGAACCTCGCTTTGTCCCCCGGAAAAAACCTGTCCAAATGTCTTAATGTCAAATTTTGTTCAACCCCAGATTTGCAGCTGAAGTTACCAGCAGTGGCAACGGCATTTCGGTAGAGGCAAACGCGAAAATGCACCGCGTATTAAGAATTTCGTCTATAGGACAGATCTATACCTGGCTCAGTTGATCCCAAACGTTAGATTACTGCACGTACTTCAGAGAAATTTAAAAGTACTTCACTTCAGTCGTTGTGCTTTGCCCCATTAGGACACGACGAAGCTATTATTTCCGATAGCGCCACATCGACGGGTCAGCCGTTTAAAGAAAATATCGTATAAAGTGTACGTATTCCGATGGCCCCCCAATGCAGCCGTTATCTAGGTAGTATCTAAACGGTGCTCTTGCTCGGAAGAAGAACAAGTCCCTCCAACCAGATAAAAAAAAAGCACGGCTGTCAATGGCCAATAGGAACGCCAGGCGACCCAATATACAATCAGCACCCCTACTCCACATATACGGTTCTTGTCAACGTCAAATATTTAATGGCCGGGAGACAGGCGCTAAGTGGCAACATTAAGATAACATTCGCCACTGATAAAGGAGTGAGTCACGTAGTTTGCCGACACGCTGGCACAAAGACAGAAAAAAAAACAGACTGGAAGTAGATATAGCCGCTGACAACCACAATTCGGTTGCTGACGAAATTGCTTTCCGGTGAACGCATTTTGCTTTCATGCGGCAAATCTATAGCTGGCATCCTCAGCGCTGTAAGCACGCGTTTTAGCTTCTGACGCCAAATGTATGTAGTGAACAGCAAGAACTCGATAAAAAATTGCAGTGGAAATTGAAGCGGGTGCCGATTGAAAAGTTATGATAACGCTGATAGCAACATAGTTGGAGGACGCGTTGCTGACAGACTGATCGCAGTTGGCCTACAAGGAATTTGGTCTCAAGCAGCAATGGCTTGTCATCCCGTCAAACGTGAAGAAATAAGGACAGATGAATAAAAAGAAGAAGCCTAGTAAAAAATGCGGCACCCGCCGAAAATGGCATCTGATGTGTGGAAGCCACTGACTCGGAAAAGTGTGTCAACAGGTTCAGGGTCTCAGCGAGATGTCGCGACCCTCACTTTATGTTTGTACTTTGAAAATCGTCCCGCACGCCGAGCTTACAGAGGGGAGTGGCTTCCTCCACGCATGCGGCTGGTCACGTAGGCAACTGATTTTAGAGTGGAGGACTACGTACGCCTGTGAGCTTTCCGAAAGGCAGGCACGTGGACGAATAAGCGGTTTATAATAAATGCGCAGAGACTTTCTTGGTCCGCTGAGCACACGAAATTTCCGGCGCACGTGCAGGCTGCAAGCGCAGACGCGCTCGAATTGCAAATAAAATGGTCTCGGTATTCTGCATTGAAGGTTCTGGACGGCATTTGCAAAGAAAAATACTTCTCTGTAGTGAACGCTGAAAGGCTCAGTTGAAGGCGCCGATGGCGTCCCACCCGTATGAGACTCCACCCACATCTGCCCTCCTCCAACCTCACCCTACAGAAGGATTCCCCCGCAGTATTCCACCCATCTTTGCAACAAAATCACATTCACAGATGCGACAGGATGACGATTAATGTGAAATAAAAAATGTACTACCAGCAGCCGCGGTGGCTCAATGGTTATGGCACTCGGCTGCTGATCCGAAAGACGCGGGATCGATCCCGGCTGCGGGGGTCGAATTTCGATGGAGGTGAAATTCTAGAGGCCCGCGTTAAAGAACCCCAGGTGGTCGAAATTTCCGGAGCCCTTCACTACGGCGTCCCTCATAGCCTGAGTCGCTTTGGGACGTTAAACTCCCATAAACCAAACCAAAAATGTACAACCAATGCCGCTAACGCAAATTTCTCGCATCTCATCGTATTATAACCAATGTTTCTTCAGAAGAGAACAAGAATAAAAGTGCGCGTCTTCCTGATTCTAATCTCAGAAAAGAAACCTAAAGAGAAGCTCAAAGCCACTAAGTTCTCCGTCGGAAAATAGCCACTGCAAAGCGACGATAAGCAATAAAAAAGGCGGCAGCATGCATATTGACGGACAGTTACGTCAGGCACGTAACCAAGATGTTTTTTTTCGGGAGGGGCCCAGTGTATTTTTTTGCTAGCTGGTGAGGTCGGTGAGGCGGGGGGTTCAAGCAGTGCTTTGACTTTTTTTTCAGGTTGGGGGGGGGGGGGGGGGAGGGGGGGGAGCTCTCGGGGCGCCCTTGGATATGCGTTTGAGTTCCGTTATGCTGGCTGTAACAGCAGCCGCATTGTCAGCTATGCAATTCTTGCAACTGCAATCTTTTACGGGCACACAACCGTGCAATCTTTTAATTTTCCAAAACGAGGTTAAAAAATAGGGGAGAGAGGGAGGCATCCTAGTTGAAAGGTATTGGAGAGTGCTGGACACTCATACACACATCGCAGACGACAGTCGAATCAGAAATAATTTCCTTATAAAGAATACAGACAAAAATTCTACTCCTCGAAACAATTCCTACAATGAAGCAGCGTAACAATAGCACTGAAAATAAGCACTGACACCAAAAAAAAAGAAAAAGATTTCATCTCAGCGATCAACCGTGCTTGACCATGTATGCGCAATTCCACTACATGATTTACGTGTTCGGCAAAAAAAAAAAACATAGCAGGAAAAGATACGTTTTAAAGCTTCCGTCGGAAGAACTCATGAATTCGTTTCCAAGTAAAAGTAAGTGAACACTCAGTTCTTCATATTTATTTAGTTTGAAAAGAACAACAAATGCACGAGATCGTAGTAGGTATCCCGCACGACGTAGGTATGAGCCCCTGGCCTCGTACAGGCGCTGGTGCGAGGATAACTTTTTTGCGTATTTAAACTGGAAAACATCTTTAAATATATCTGAACAATACTTGTTATGGAATCCGAAAATATTGCTCTCATTGACTGTGTTGAAGTTGGCCATATTTATGTAGTAGAGGCGAATTTATTTTAAGAAGCTTCTGCTCACAGTACAGAAACAAAAATTATTCTCTAAAACATTCAATACAGATACATCTCGGCACCTTCTACGGCGAAACATCCGACACAGGCCGAAAACAAGAAGAAATTATGGAAAGCAGACATTTTTATATCGGTCAACTGAAATAGTAAACAAGGTTGAGGAACTGTTAGAATTTAGCGCTCCATTGGGTACTTTCAAAAAAGCGCTAACCACATTGCTACTAGACGATGTTGTTTCCTTTTATTGACCAATATCATTCTGTTCCATTTCTGTTTGTTTGTATGTAGGTACATCCGTTCACAAAATGAATATAAACAGTGCAGTTGTGCTATGTGCGCATCTGTGTCTACTTAGTGCTTATTAGAAGTGTAATATGTTTGTACTTGTGTAAATTCCGTACTTCTGCCTGTTATATGTATTTCCTTCTCTTATCACTGCTGTCAAAACTGCTTACTGTAGAGGGCTGGGACCTTTCGTCAGGTCATTGGCCTTTAGTCCCAGTTTCCACTCGCTATGACGAGGAAATAAAGTTCATTCATTCATTCATTCATTCATTCATTCATTCATTCATTCATTCATTCATTCATTCATTCATTCATTCATTCAGTCAGTCAGTCAGTCAGTCAGTCAGTCAGTCAGTCAGTCAGTCAGTCAGTCAGTCAGTCAGTCAGTCAGTCAGTCAGTCAGTCAGCCAATTAACGATGTAGCGAAGTGCTATCCTTGAGCAAGGTGGAGGTTTGGAAAGTCAGGATTTGCAGGTGGCCTTATCACGATACAAACGAGGGCAATATATGGGCACAGGACGGTCGCTAACTTGCAACTCAAAGAATGGGAAGCAAAGTTAGGAACTCGAGGAACTGAATGCGCATGCCCTGATATCCACTGATTAAGACGAGGGGGCTGGTTAACGACAAACTAAACCAAGATAATCAGGGGCTAAACTGCGAGAAAAATGGCACGGAAAGGAACCGGAAGAGCCTCTTCCACCTGTAAGCAGCAATAGCCAAGAAAGTACTCAGAATTTAGAAACATAGATCCCTGTCGCAACAGAACAACAGACGCGTCACTCACGCATTTATCTCTTCCTAATGTATGAATAAAGGACGCATCAAGAAGTTCCCTTGCGAGTTGTGCTTTAGAACGGCCAGGAACTTTTGTTTTTCCAAAAGGTGGATGACATTTGCAGTGCAAACAATGCTTAGGCAGTTCAGTTTGTTAGATTTAGGTGAATTAAAAGAAGCACCGTGTTCCCTTATGCGTTCATTGAGGTAGCGACCGGTTTGCCCTATATAGACGCGGTCACAGCTCAGAGGGACTTCGTAAACAACACGAACTTTGCACTCAACGAACTCTGTTACGTACTTACTTGATGCTACAACCCAGTTTATTATGGCTTCGGCTCGTTAGTGCGTAAAGGTTTGAGTCTTCAAGGTGTCGTGAAACGACGTCCACAACAAACATGCTTGCTATCCTCTTTAGGTTACGCGACACGCGGTGAACGGAATGCACCAACACATATTTCTTTTCCTGCCTGGCTTGCATGTCAGTGCTGGAAACAGGGCCTCTCTTTTCTCGGTTACGTAGCTGCTTAAGCATGCCTTCCGCTGCATTCGTCAGCACCGAAATAGGATAGCGAGCATTCTTGAGGCGTCCGACCTAATGTCTGAAACTCGATTCCACTTGGTGAAAAGACGAGTTGAACAGCGCGGACCTAAACGACAAAAAGACGATACCATGCTTAAGAAGTTTTGAATGTGAGGAATGACAAGGGAAAGCGGCTTTCTTTGTACGTGGCACATATGCACCACAAATGTGGCTGGTCATGTTAAAAAACAATCTCAGATCTAAAACTGGAGCGCGTCATTTTTATATAGTTGAAAGGTAAAATTCATGAAACTGGAGAGGGCAAGAAGCCGTTCCAGGACCGAGTCAGCAACAAGAGCATAGTTATCATCCCTTAGTGGTAAAAGGACCGAGAAATCGTGAACAAATCTAAAAACATGGGCCACACATTAATTACTCACACTTAGGCTTAGCTCGTGGTCAAATTTTGCAAGAAAAATATCGCACAAAACAGTGCGAGACAAGAACCGATGCAAATCCCTCGTTTTTGAACATAACATTTCTGCTGAAAGCTAATAATCGCAGAATTAAGGTAATACGTAAATAATTCTAAAAAAAAGCCTCCACTGTAACACAGCCACCGCTCTGAAAGGTCACAATACCGGAAAAGTCAATGCATCCACGAACAGCAACAAGAATTTCATCGTGTGGCACTGGGTAGAACAGTTCTTCAATGTCCACGAAGAAGCCACAGTTGGCTCCACACAATTCTTGACGGAGCACTTCAACCACTTGGCCCGCACTGCTCACTTTAAAAGGGCCTTCACATTGTAGCGTGCTAAGGTGAAGATGTAAGAATTTGCAGGCTTCTACTGGCCAAGAGTTTCGCTCTTTAATGATCGCTGTCTTTGCACTAAAGAAGACATTCAACGCTTGGCCTACGCTCTTCTGAACACTCTTGCTCAAACATTCCGAATTTTGCTCATTCAGGAGTGCAACAGCGTTGGACTTGACCCTTTTTGGATTTAACACTGTTGCTTTGAAGTTTTCTGTTTGGTAGACTCGGCCTTTTGATCAACTAGGTCTTGGGGCAGAACGGCAAACCCGCCTCCTTTATCCCTGACCAAAAGGGAAAGGTCGGACTCACGGAATTGTTTTGCGACGTCACGCAGCAGCCGTTGGCCGTCCTTCTGCCGAACGACGCTCTCTCGAAGAATCTCGACGCCTTCAGGCTGGCACCAAACGTTGTCTTCATCCTTTGCCTTTGCTGCAATCCCACGAACAGAAGCCAACCACGCGTGCTTGTCTACCGATGTCTCCAAAGCAAACTTTGGATCCCATTCGAAGACTCGCTGAATGGGCAGAGGGACCGAAGCCTCCTCTAGGAAGCTGACAGGGAGCCGGACTTGCATTTCTTTCCGATTTTAAAGCACCTCAATCCAACAACCTGCCTAAGTGTTGTTTGCGCTGCAAATGTCATCCACCTTTTGAAAAAACATAAGTTCTCGACCGTTCTAAAGGACAACTTGCAAGGGAGCTTCTTGAGGCATCATTTATTGATTCGTTAGGAAGCGATAAGTGCGAGAGTGACGCGCATATCGTTCTGTAGCGAAATGAATATATGTTTCTAAATGAAGAATAATTTCTTAGGTACTGCTGCTTGAACATAGCAGATGCATTTCCGGTTTCTTTCTGTGCCATTTTTTCAAGTCGTTTAGCCACAGATTGTCTTGGTGATTCATTGGTGATTGATTGGCTGGGCATGCACATTAAGTTCCTCGAAATCGTAATTCTTCTTCCGTTTCTTTCAGTTGCAGCTTCAAGCTTCAAGGCATCCACTGCATAACCTTACATTTTCTTTTGTTTTTCCAATTTTTTTTTCACAGTGCATATATTTTACATACTGGTGAAACCATGCTGCTAGCATTACTTTGTTAGTGTTTATTTGTGCAATTTTGTTACCATTTAACCCTTCCTGTGATCCTCAGCGGAGCAATTATTGATTCGTTAGGAAGCGATAAGTGCGAGAGTGACGCGCATATCGTTCTGTAGCGAAAGGAATATATGTTTCTAAATGAAGAATAATTTCTTAGGTACTGCTGCTTGAACATAGCAGATGCATTTCCGGTTTCTTTCTGTGCCATTTTTTCAAGTCGTTTAGCCACAGATTGTCTTGGTGATTAATTGGTGATTGATTGGCTGGGCATGCACATTAAGTTCCTCGAAATCGTAATTCTTCTTCCGCTTCTTTCAGTTGCAGCTTCAAGCTTCAAGGCATCCACTGCATAACCTTACATTTTCTTTTGTTTTTCCAATTTTTTTTTCACAGTGCATATATTTTACATACTGGTGAAACCATGCTGCTAGCATTACTTTGTTAGTGTTTATTTGTGCAATTTTGTTACCATTTAACCCTTCCTGTGATCCTCAGCGGAGCAATTATTCGTTCGTAAAGTAATTAAATAACTAATAAAAACACGCCTCTTTGTGCCTTTGCCAAAGCATGGCAAGGCCGCGGCAATAACAGTCCTCTGCTTAATGACTATCAGCCTGGCATTGATAAACGCTAAAGGTGAATTCGCACGACGGAACATTGGCCGGCGAACCAGGCGTCACGTGACGTTCCACACCGCTCCCTGAAGTTAGCGCCGGACTTGCGATGCTGCGGAACGTAACACGGCGAAAGGTTGCGCGGATAACTACTTAGCTTATAGTCACCAGGACAGGTGAAGGTCGGAGGAGTGGCGATTAGTTGCTTGCAAATGCGCCCAGCATTTCTCTGTGCTTGGGCTAGGCACGGACCTCACGGAGCGGTTGCGGGCCGTCACGTGACCCCTCGTTCACGGACCAATGTTCGGTCGTGTGACCACGTTAGGGAGACAAAGAACAGACAAGGGCTTTGCCGGCTATGTTAAGTATAAGTACATGGGTTTTGTTAACCATACGCATGTCATGGCAATTTCACTGTGTGAAACGCGGTACTATCAAGGGCTGTTTGTGTTCATGTGTATGCGTGTGCGCGCGCGCGTGTGTGTTTATGTGCGTGCGTGCGTGTGGGCTTGTGTGCGTACGTGCACGTGCGTATGTGTGTGCGCGCGTGCGTGTGTGCGTGCTTGCGCGCGTGTATGGTAGATCCCGTCTCTGCAACTGTGCGTCGACTGCACCAATGTCACAGCGACAGCTCCGTAATCATATGTGGGTGTACTAAGGTTTCGGCTTGCATGGAGACCCATTTCTAAAGCATGTGTAAGCGATATGCGTCGGTGTGCATGTCATACATAGGCTGTGTGCGGTACGCTTAAGATGTACACCCCCTACGCAAAAGTGGAGAGACCACGCGAGCTGGCAAAAGCGCGTGTCACCTATCTGTCACGGTGCAGCGCCTGTTTTCAAGTAATGCATTGGGTGCGTGACCAAATACGTTACCCTGTCTGTCCACGCACTTCAGCCAGACATGCCTTTGTAACAGTAGCTTGGTTTGGGCTAGTTGGTAACAGTTCTTAGAAAACATAGCGCAAAAAGGACACGGACGACACAGAAGTGGACAGGACAGGCGCTAACTTGCAACTTTATATTTCGAAAAGCCACCAAGTTAGTTGCAAGTTAGCGCCTGTCCTGTCCACTTCTGTGTCGTCCGTGTCCTTTTTGCGCTATGTTTTCTAAGATGCCTTTGTACACTAAAAACTCGCAATCAGCATCATTCTCCGGGCTCTGCAGTTTTGCTCGCGACTGCATGTGATACGACTGCGAGACAGTGTGTGCGTGAACATTTGATTGTTCAAGTCACCCTATGCAATTTATTGCACCATGGTATCATCACCCTCCTTCGCACTTCAGATCTCCTTTCCTACCCTATTCTATTCCCCTCTTTGAAGTAGCCGGGCAGTGTCACGTTAACACAGGCCGACCTCTCCAACCTCTTCAACCTCCCTTATTAACCCTTTCGGACACACGTTAAGTACTACTACCGAGAAAAATTTTGTGTATGCTTCGAACCCCACATGACTAAAATTGCAAGAATGGCCCTCAAACATTCAAAATTTACGTACGCTGCATACTTCCGAGCTCGCTGTATTTCAGTCTTATTCTTCAAAAATATACATTAATACCCAGTTAATCACAATCATTAGCATCCGAAGATGTTTTACCAAAGAAAATCAGCTGCAATCTCCTTCAGTAAAATATTCCACCACATGAGAGAAGAAAAGTTGCGGAGGCGTGCCATGCAACTTCGTGACGTTTATCTTTATATCTTTAGACGCACCGAAAATCCTTTTGAAGAGCACAGCACACAAATACGCCATGCCGTAAAGGGTTAAACTCTACTTTCTCTCTCATGTTCGTGCTATGATTTAGTGGGACGACGGGCCTCCCACAGAAGTTTATTGAACTTGCCCTCAGCGGTTCCTCGGCCCATTCAAATATTGCGAACACACTTTCGCTTTTCTCTACCTGAACGCTTTCTTGAAGATACGATATGTTATATAGGATGCATAATTTAGCTTTGACAATTAAGAGTAAACTGGCTGCCATGGTGGCTCAGTGATTGTGATGCTCGGCTTCTGACCAGAAAGATTCGGGTTTGAATCCGGCCGCGGCGTTCGCATTTCGATGGAGGCGAAATGCTAGAGGCCCATGTGCTATTTTATGTCACTGCACGCTAAAGAACCCCAGGTGGTCGAAATATCAGGAGTCGTCACCTACGGCGTCCTACATAGCCTGAGTCGTTTTGGGACGTTGAACTCTGTAAACACCAAACCTTTGCCAAGAGAAGAAGTACCCACAAAGTACTCACGCTTATCATCCGAGGTGACAAGCTAGCGTATCATGGAGGATAAAGCCATCAAATGACCAAGAATAGTCAGGCTTCCATTTCTGTATTTGCATCAAACAGACAGAAAGATAGTGTTGACGCTTGTCATCTCCGCTGACAAGGCAATCGGCTCAGTACACGCTGCGATACCAGAACGGGATGAAAGGTGGTCACGTAATGGGTGCACCACGAGCCACGCCGCACGCACTGCAGAGCAGGTTGGGGAACACAACGCCTACTGGGAAGACGTGTTTCGAGAAGATATAGCGATGCATAAAGTCACATTAAAGAAGCGTGGTTAATCTTTGAAACGTGCGTCGCTCTGTTATAGGACCATGCACTCTGCTCGGTTATTTTTGAACTCGTTAGCATTAAGGACCTCGTGTGGCAGAAAACCCGGCGTGGGCGTCACTGACTGTGAGAGAAAAATCTACGGAAAATCCCACGAGAAGCAACCTAGGACACCTAGGTGGGCCACCCAGGTCACGTGACCTTATTGCGCCATCACTACCTGCCCACCGGACTGTGAGCAAACTGCGCACCGTGGGAGATGGCAGTTAAGAGGGTTCACAAGTGTCACTGCCCTTAGGAAATACATGGGAAGTTTCAGAAGCAACATTTCGTCTCTTTCTTGATTGTCAAGCCGCAATTTTCATCCATAGCGAGCTTAGTGTTTGCGTTTTACAGGCTCTGAAAGTTGTGTATGTAGTTTCTGCGGGGATTTGAAATTCGCGCCAGAAATAACGTGCTACGTGGCTCCATCTGGCGTCAGAATATTTTGTCGCTACTACATTCTACTACCAACCTCTTGGTGGTCTATGTACGTGCGCGCAGGTTTTTACTCAGAACTTGGGCGGACTTGAGCTCTTTCTTTCCTGTTTTCTTACTTAGGTTGTATTCGGAAAGGGTTTCTGCTTATATTTTTTGCTCGAGCTTGTGGTGCCAGAAGAAAGTGGGATGCAAGGCCACACCCAAAAGCGCAACCCCCCCTCCCCCTTTTCTCTCCCGGCAGCCACACAATAAGGCATTGTTAGTGCCAAAGCACAGGTAGGGGGTACCCTATTCAGGACAGCGTGGGAGAACAGCATTGTTACTTGCCCAGCGCAGGGGCGCAGTACCGCGGGTACGATGGCAGCTGCAAATATTCCTCATAGGAGTCCCTCGAGCCAATAGTGGCGCTTACATGAACCCAACACGGCCTGGTTGTTGAGTTATCGGGCCTAAAACCGGTGCTGGGTTCATGTAAACGCGCGCCGAGTTGGGAGTCGACGGTGCGGATCCAGTCAACTCCGCCGCAAGGGGCAGGTGACTATACTTGACCCTGACCCGATGTGCTTGTAAACGCCTACAAGTCGAAGAGTAGTGTTATTGAGAGGGGAGTGGACAAATGCGAACTTGCTTTTCCCGTGCGGCGTCGCGCCTCCGATACAGCGATGGCGTGCCTCAATCTTGGAGGCTGCTACTGCTTGCTCGACGTTTGGTGTCGCTACAGTTGAACCGGTCTCGAGTCACTAAAATCGAGTTCATATAAATACCCACTGGTTGAGTTTGATTGACCATGCTCAACCCGACTCACTCCCGAATCGACCAGACGCTATCGGGTTCATGTAAACAGGGGTAATGGCGTAGACTGATTTTCATGGCGTAGCGGTCAACATCCTTTTACTGAGGCACTTGCCACTCACCTGCGATTTCCCGCTATACTCGCGGACAACTATCTATGGCAGTGCGACAGCCTACATCAAGGGGAAAAAGGACCACCTCATTCCTTTTCCTGCTCAGCCTCTGCTGCACTGCAGCTGCGACGTCATGAGAACCAGTCTCGAAGCCACCGTTCGCCCATGGCTTCAAGCTAGTGATACCAGCATGTGTCAAATCGGCATCGAAACATCAGTTCTCTAAAGAATCTTTCATCGAGTGTCGCTCTTTTTTCTCTAGTTCTCCTCCCGACGAGGTATGTCTCTGCCAAAATGTTCGCATTATCAGTGCAGGTGCTGTCCACTGTACGCGGGTAAGCGTGGGTGCACCTTGTGTGCAGAAAGGAGCTCACGGATTTCCAAGCCCCCTACTCCAGAACAGAATCTCCGTGGAGTAAATAACGTGATGTCAAACGTTCATGGCCTGGCTGGCAAAGTCATCCAGTTTTGCTTCTGAATCATTTTCGCATGTTCCAAGCGTTCCCAAGCCGTCTTTCTTTTCCCAGTTAGATACGCCTCGGTATGCGCCACACCTAGTCGCACCTCCTGCATTACGCTTCCAAAAGTCGCATATTTCAGTCACAAAAAAACGCTCGGAAGAGGCGCTATATAAAACATATATAAAATATATAACATAAAGGTATATATATATATATATATTATATATATATATATATATATATATATATATATATATATATATATATATATATATATATATATATATATATATATATATATATATATATATATATATATATATATATATAAGCAGGCTGCATAATGAGACTTTCCCAGAAACCATAGTAGGTGTGGAATTGTCGCTTTCAAACCCGTGAAGTCATGACAATTCACGTGTGCTGCTTTTTTTTATGTACAGAAAGAGCGCACGCGGTTGGCGTGGCTGCAGCGCCTATCTTTTATTCTTTTGAATTGCAATTGTTATTGTATTTAAAAACGAACCACTAAGAGCAAATTTTTCCATAACAGTTGGAAGTCGCTTGTGCAGTGACGAAATTTGGGTTCAGAGTCATCACGGATACCAACAGGTCGATCTTAGTGCTATTTTGCAAAGCACACATCTCGCCCTTTTACCCAAGTTTGATTTGTTCCGTTGGGAAAGTATAAGCAGTGAAACAAACTTGAAAGGAAGTATTTCAGAAGTAATTTAATTACGGAAGTGACTATCACCCACAAATAAACTGAAGAATTCGGCGATGCCGATAGCAACAAAGGTGCTCGGTGGTCATCGAAGATGAACCATCAAGATAAGGCGCTAAAAACAACTACAACAACCCAGAATAATGTCGAAATAGTTGCGCCTGGCTGCAATCCTTCCAGATAAAGGTGATCACATCTCGCATAACATAGTGATATTCCCGCGCGCCAACGGGTTTGAACTCGAACAAACAAGTAATGCAACAGTTTCGCGGCATTAATTCTCTCAAAGAAGCATCAACCAGTTGCTTAAGCGAAAAGTAAGGTCAACAACAGCAAAGGCAATGCAAAATAAACGCTGGCAGCGCAAACAATAGACGTTTTTAGCACACCGGAGACGTACTACCGGAGGCGCATACCGGTTTACCGGGCCCCTCCTACGCATGCGCAGTGGCATTGTTGGGGTGAGGGGGAGCCACTGTGCGTGCGCAAGAAGGGTCCGTTAAACCGGTATACGTCTCCGGTATGCTAAAAAAGCCTGAGAGCGCAAAATGCTTTTCACTGATGCCGCGTCGTCGACTCGGCCTCCACACTCGTACACGGTCACCTGGCTTGTATTGCGTGTGGCGACGGAGGAATACGCGCCATACGGAATAGCCGGCCAAAATGCCGAAGGGTAGATGGTCCCAAGGCGTGTCAAAAGATGACTCACACTCATCTGTTCTGGCTAGGCGAAACCAACCTACTTCTAACTACAGGCTGTATACCCTACCCTGCCATTGTAAACGTATTTTCGCAGAAAAAGATGCCAGGGAGTTTAGGGGGACGAAAACCGGAAAAACGTACTTTTCCTTGCGGCAGCTGAGTGGTGGGTTTCCGCAAAAAGGTTCATTCTCTGATCATCACTCCTTGATAGGGGTTATTCTTTTATGCTTCCGTCTCCCAGCTTTGGCAGAAAGTTCTCGGCCCTACTTTTTGTTCGCGGAATAACTAACACTTTCGTGTCGCAGTGAAGGAGGTGCCGCGGTAGAATGTATACACCTGGAGGGGAAATAGAAGTTCCCACCTTTTTGTGGTACTTAAGTGCTGCCATCTATCGACAGGAGAAGTTCCAATCTGAGTTGCCTCGCAGCTGGTGAACCCTCTTAATGATTGGTCGCGAGAGGTTGCTCAGGAAGAGCAACCTAGGTCGCGTAAGCCCCACCGATGGCAGTACCTGTCATCGCAGGGCTGTGGCACTTTAGTAAACCGCTGCACCACTGAGCCTGGAGCGGTAAGAGGACTCTCAGGTATGTATATATATTAAGTGGTGACGGCCCAATTCTGCATATAAGGGTATTAAACCACTAAACCTATTGTGTCATACCCTTAACGCAGTGCTTAAGTGTCCCCTGTAACTTTTTCTTCTTATTATTCAGCGTGCTTCTTTCATAGGCGCTACCAGTCTTTACCGTCATGTGCGTCCATTTATCTCGTCACGCCATCGCAGATTCAGGCGGGGCGCCTGCGTGGGAATGACAGAGAAATGAGAGCGGTCTTAGGTTACGGATATTCTCAAAAGTGTTTTTCAAAGTCGGTTAGCCTTGGAAAAGCAATAGCTTTTGTGTGATACAAAGCAAGCAAGTCAACAAGACACTGTGAGAGCCAAAGAATCCCAACATTCACTGAAGGAGAACAGCAGTTGCATCCTCAGTGTGAAATTATTCTTCTATCACCTATAACCCCTAAAAGACGTACATACCTTGTTCATTTTAATTCAGAATGATAGCTATGTCAAAGTCTGTCTCCGGAGTTATCGGCGCCGACATTGTGGAATATCAGAAAGATTCCGCCTTGAACTGCTCACCGCAGATAAAGTTGCATATGCGGGCCTGAACCATCGCCATCATCAGCGCCAGCCTGATTATATCTTTTCAGGACAAAGGCCTATACAATTGATCTCGAATTAGTCCTGTCCAGGGGCAGGTCAGGCAACCTTATGCTCACGAACTTTCTAATATCTGCTTGCCTGACCGTCGGCAGCCCTTTGCATCCCTTGAAATCCCATTCGCTACCGTGAGGGCACGTTGCTTACCTGCTGTCGAACTACATGCCCTTCCCATAACTAGTTCTTTGTCTTGACCTCAACAGTGGATTCGCACGTGAGACCGTTGGCCCGCAAACCAAGTGTCACGTGAAGGCCCACTTCCGCTCAGTGAGGTTGGCACCTGGCCCGCGATTTTGGATAGTGTTGCGTTCACTCCTCGATGCCAACTCCATCACTGCTTAAGACCTTAGGCATGCTTAATCTCCTTATTACCGCTTAAAAAGATTAATGTCGGAGGAGTGCTGATAGGTGGGTTAAACATGCGCATAACCTTTCTCCATACGGGGGCCAGGCGTGGACATCATCCGGGGGCGCAAATGGAACGACGCGTGAAGCCAGGTCTGCGGGCTAATCATCCAGCGTGTGAATTCCCCTTCATGGGTCTCAACTGTATAGGGCGCGCTGGCCGGGAATGAACTCTCTCGAAAATGCGCTGGGTGGATCCCGGCGGGGGCTGCGATATTTCGCTGGAGGCGAAATAGAAAAACACCTTCGTGATGTTCAATGTCTGCTCATTTTAAATAGCCCCAGGTAGTCTAAATTAATACACAGCCTACCAGTACGGCGTCCCTCACAATCCATGTGTCGCTTCGAGGCGTTAAATCCTCACAATTAAAAATATGTTTTCCCTCAAAGTTATGCAACCTTTTGTAAGGTAGCTCTTCCTAGCCGGCCCCGAAATGAACGCACTCATTCAAGGAGGATGCGGTACAGGTGTCATTCTCGCTTCTACTCTCCGCGGGAGGGTGGCGTATCTCAGACACTTTGTTTCAAAAGCTTGCTGTTTTTTGTTTTTTTTGCGATGATCTTGAGGAGCTTCTCGAGCTCTCGCTAATCATGACAGAAACATAGCTGCAGTTGTTCAACGAAGTACCGCTTTTTAAGTTGTCCAGTAGCAAGAAAACCCATCTGTCACTAACCAAGCCAGTGAATAACATAAAAATGGTGTTTCAGAACTAGTCCATATGGCTTCCTTGCTTTCAGTGAGACGGACAGAGGGTTCTCTACTATTTAAATGCAGAACCGCTGAATGTGAAGTAAGCACTGAACAAGGAAAAGGTTCAGGGGTTTCGCATGAGCGAAACAGGAAGATTGTCATGGCGCCTAAGGTGCACCGTCGGGACGTCACCAAGGGTAATAAAGCTCCAAACACAGTAGTTAAACACAATGATACAACAATCCCCAGAAGCACCTTAGATGACGCCGCTATAATGACCAAGGACAAGAGTCTGACAACGCGTCTTCTCCACAAGTCCCCAAAAAATTCGTACGACATTTAATGATATCAATCGCACAAGTGAATGCCAGCTTATGGGTCTCTATATATTGAAGAAACTCATACGGGTCCCGGAACGTCCAGTCCATCACCACCTAACTTGGCCACTGAATGAATATTTTCGTTCGCAAGAACACAATTTCACAAGCAATATCTCAGCAGCGTCCGCACAATCCGTTTTGTCGTTCGCGTCCCTGCCGAGAGAGGGCACGCTCGGCGACACACGTGCGCAGTCATCTGAGGTGGTCTCGAAACGGGCTCGATTTGCATGGCTGGCAGCACGACGAGCACACGCGTGGAGGGGGTCGCATTCAAACGCGAGTCTCTATATACGTGTTTGTTTTTATCTTTGTACGTGCTTCGCCGTTACCTCGATGTCTCCGCGGTTTGGAGGCAGCTATGGTCTTCACGGCGAGATTTATCGTTTATTCACGGACCAGCGCAGATGTCCCCCTTCTTGATTGCGTCTTATTGTATGTTTTGGAACGCTGGAAAATAGAGCGTCCGAGTGAGGGAGCCTCGTCGCGATGATCTTGTTTTGAGCTCTAAAAGGAGGCAAGCAGAAACTAAATTAACCTGGCTGCAGATGCTGCAGCAATACAAATGTTCGAGGCTCTAATTACTCGAATGAGGCTTATTAACTTGTTCGTGCATTACCAATAACTATGTGTTCGCGAAGTGCCTCGAACTGAAAGAGTGTGTAACAGCACTTGAACCACGAAAAGATTACATCGATTTTCGAACTCATTCGTCGTAGAATCACTGCCGGATATGAAGCGTACTGCATAGGACGGCTTTGGAGTAATTCGCACCTTCTTCTGAGCTCGGGTTCTTTTGAACTGGTCCAAGATCCTGCCATTCTTGGCGCCTTTGGATTCAGTGCCCGTCAGGAGTGCTTTTGGCTTTGACTCCTCTATGAAGCACGATCATTAGTCTTAGGTATCGGATATACACGCTATATTAGCATAGAGGTATAATGGCGCAGTCGCTGAGCCTACACAGCCGGCATTGGGAGTCAACATCATGCGCTTCATGGGTAGCTAATACACAGGAAGGAATACCAAAAATTCTGAGTGGCGTTTCTGTATTTCGTGTAGGAAATAAACGGAGAGGACCACTATTTTCTTCTCATAACTTCTCGTAGTTAAATTGTTGGCAGATTTGAACATTCAGCCATTGCACTCAACAGTTAAATGCACTCAGTTTTGTGTCACTTTTTTCTTAGCATTGCTCACTTCCTGCTAGCTGCTACAGAATTGTTTAGGAGCATCATGGAACCTGCCATTTAGGTACCCGAGGCTCCCGTCTACTAATTTTTTTTTACCTCGTCACCAATGTCATGAAAATCAATCTCCATCATCGTTATTGTCATCATAATCGTTAAGCACTACCAATATCATCGCCATCTTTGCCAGGCGAGGTGTGTCCTTCGCGTGGTAACCGCAACTCTAAACATTTCATGTTTGCCCGTATCTGTGGTAACTACGCGAATTCTCTATTATGATTGCTTATTACACCCCCACCCCCCTTCCCGGCCCCCATTTCTGGACGTTCTGGATTTTTCTTCCTTTCGTCGGGCTTCTCCTCGGAAGGTTTCCTGCAGTTAGCTTACACGAAGGGAAAGCTAAATTTAAAGCTATCGTTGCAGTATCAGGAAGCTTTCGGACGCTCTAAGTACCGCCAGTTCTACGTATAGCCCAGCACAGTGCATAAAGCGTGCAATAAGAGTCGCATTGTACCGGACAAGGTGCTCCAGAAACGGAAGAAAACTTGGTTGAACGGCCCAAGCAACAGGACTGGCAGGTATTCAATAATTAAGAAAGCTAGCGAACAAGAGTAATTTAACAGAACAAAGACGTGTTGATCTTGGCCGAGGCCTTTTTCTCACTGTAAAGGTAGGCCTACCTGTGATCGAAAACGTGTAAGCAGCACGTATCGCAGCATTCTGGAATACACAGCAATCACCTTGGATCATTTCTATACGTAAACAAGCAGTTCAAGAAGTGAGAATGCAGAGTGCACTCAGAGCGTGCGAAGACTCTGACCTCGCGATGTCTCGAGCAATAACAGCACTTAAGCGGAAATAATGTAAATACATTGCTATAGGAACACTTACTTCCTCGCAGCATCGCAAAGCTCTGTACGTGTAGAGAGGCTGCGTACGCCTATCGCATGGTAATCCGGGTTGCCCACTAGGGATCCAGTAATCAATTCGGCGTTCCCACAACGAGGGAAGCACTTGGAACGCGCCGGGCGACTGATACGAACCGCTGATACCACACTGTTCGGACGTCCCGTGGGAAACCGAAGACCGATGTGGTGAAACAACTAGTTCTCGAGGGAACGCCTCCGAGCATCGCGGTGAATGAGCAACGCAGCGGAGGGAGGAGGGGGGGGGGGGGGGTGACGTTCTCATTTAGAACTACAGTGGCGACTCTGATGCCGCCACTATTAAGAAAAGGTGTGCATCAAATAGCGATTTGCGACTCGGCGATCATACTATAGTAATGATTCTATGAGGCATGACTTGTGAAGCATGATGCCTTATATTCCCATCACCTATACTAAGGTACTGGGTGATGGTGACTTTATGCATGCTTGTCTGTGACCCTTATATACCCCCTCCTCGTGAATGCGGACTCAGTATCAATCATATTTGAACGGCAAGAAGATAGAAAAATTGAGTTCACACCAAAATGAAAAAAAGGTGGTCGATTTGCGTAGTCAGGCCAATGCTTTCGATCGCCAATCTAACAACACTTACACGAACATATCCTTCGCGTTCTGCTCATAACTGGGCGGCACCTTTCGTAAGAACGACGTTTGGCCAGCAAATGCTTGCACATACTCTGCCCACGCTGTTAAACTGTTTTCGCAGGAATAAAGTTAATATTGAAAATGTAAATAAGGAAAGAATACATTCTTTCTCTCGCAAATGTAATTTTTCTGCTTTTCGTGAGGTGCGTTTCTCCTGTGTCTTGGATTTTTTTGCGGGTTTGTTGCTATGTACAATTGCTGTTATTCGCTGATCATGTTTATCATTCATATTGTGCCTTTACCTTTAACAACAAAAGGACTGAACTATGCGTAGTAAAAGCTAAAATGTCTGTAAATGTACTGGGATGTACTGCTTAAATTGTAAGTGCACCAAATGTTACCACCGACACCTCGCTGTTTTGCCATGTAATGGGGCCCGAGCACCGTCAAGTGAACTAACGTTGACTTTTTGTATCAGGTCCCTCACTTCTTCCTCAAATGAAAATAAACTTCAAATTAGGTGCGTTAGCAGTTTGATTTTCACTTCAGTTCCGGTGTTCAGATTTAGTGTTCACGGATGGCAGTTGTTGGGATAGTGATAATGGATTAATGTCCATATGTGCGAAATTGGTAGTCCTCTACTTTCACAGATCCCTGGGAGTCTTCCTAGCATTCCTGGAATAGTGGTGCATCGGTCAAGCGATGCGCCACTGCCCTTTTACGGCAGGCGCTTCCATCGAGGGGGGCTTGGGTTGCGATCCAGGATGCTCTTCGTGAGCAGTCTCTCACGATTAATTGAGCCGCTGCCTGACACGGTGGCCAGGCTGCTAACCTGCCCACCACTCAGTGGGCAGATCAGCAGCCTGCCACAAAACCTGTGTCAGACAAACACACAACGGCGAAATGCGGGTAATGGACACTTAAGTGTTAGCACAACAAAAACAAGTGTTCGTCACAAACGTCGCACAATTGCAACAGGCAATTATATATTAAAAATGATGGCGCTGATTATGCACAAAATATAAGTAACTATAAGCATAACAAAAAGCATGTGAAATAAGTGCAGGACGATGTGTACAGTGCACACGAAACCGGCACAGCGCAGGACCCAAACGTCCTGGTAAGTAGAGTTTCGCAAGACTAAAGTGAAACATTTCACAGCTCAACACTGAGCGAAACAAGGGGGCCCAAATTTCCGGGCCTATTCGGTGAAGACGAGTTAACAGCACAACTGATCAGATCATGCACGAAGTTCACGCTTCGACACCCTACATGTGTCCACGTCATTAATGTTCGGTGGAGACCTCAGCTACATTCGGCATCGTCCACCGACAAAGCCCGCCGTATTCGTACAACCGAAAGCCTTGGCGAACTCCGGCATGTTGTGTAGCGGAAGCATACACTTCTCGCGAGGCGTCAGCGGGTCCGGCCGCTGGGAGGCGCTGCACCAGAGCAGACAGTAGCGCAGGAAGAAGATGCGCATCGCCTCATGCCAGTGGGTGACGAACACGCCGTAGTCCGGCGCCAGCTCCCGGAACTCGGTCATGAGCGCGTCGAAGGCGAGGCGCAATCCCTGGGCGAGAAGGTACATGCTGGTCTGCTGCTCCTGCGGCGCGCGCGGCACAGGTACGGCTCTGTGACAGTGCGTATTGTGTCGGGGTAAACAACATGTATCGGCTTAGCGCATTAATCAGCGAAAGCTGTCATAGCTTTGGCTTAGCCATTCCAGGCTTGGCTTGCTTGAGTGCAACGCACTGAAGCTCGCCAAAATCGGCGCATTTAGGTTACTCCTATCTTCCAGACCTCTCTACGATCTTTCTCTCTTCCGTCTCCTACTCTACTTACCACTCTCCTCTAAACGTGGAGAGAAGGATTTCTCTCTTTCTACTTTGCCAGCAGTCATTGAATTGAATATAGAGATGAATTAACTTATAAAATTAACTTCAATTAAGTTAAATTTAGTGACTGAGTAATTTAGGTATTAGGCTGACGCTGAACCAAAACCAATGGCTGAACCAAAACTATAACAGCTGCCACTGCAAAAATAAAGTACCCTGAACGTTGGTTGCAATTTCAATTTCAGTGACGACCGGAATAGCGCGAAATGGCAAGTAGGGTTGCAATACAATGCGATTGAAAGGTGGCGCCATCGCCCCTCGGCGATGGTGATTGGGGGGTGGGGGGGTGGGGGGGAGGGGCGGGCAGTGACGATGAGGCCGGTGCCATATAAAGCCTTAGCTGTAGAAGAAAGGGGGACCTTACCTAAAACAAAATGATTACACGGCAGACTTTACCAGGGGTACCCATTTTAGCTGTAAAAGAATTTTTCGAGCTGAATTCAAAGTTCGAAAACACAGTCCAGCTGGAAGTGCAAGAAAATCCAACTGGAGCTACTCCAGCTCTATATTTTACTTTTGGAGCTTACTGGAAATGCAAATTCTTAAGCTGAAAACAAGCTGGACAAGATTTCCGGTTCAACACATATCATTCCCACTGGAACTGTGGGTTTCCATCTGGAATGTGTGGTTTCCAGTTCAGTAATGAAGCTGGAAATGTGAGATTTTTTTTTCACCAAACTATAGGAAGCAGAAAACAGTTTTTGTCGTCTACAGGAGAAGGAAACGAAAGGGACAGTTGTGCTAAACTTATCGCCCCCTCACCATTTTCTTTTCCGCATTGAAATTGCACGTAATCTGCGACCACCCGAAAGAAATAATCGAAAACTGAACATTCATATTCAGAGATTAGTGTAAAAAAATAACCACAAGCGAGAAACCACGAACAGCGCTCTCATCTCGCAAAATGGATGTAGGCTCCAACTAGACCAGCATGGAATCTAGGTAATCGAAGAGTGTGGAGAGTTCCCTACTAAGACCTAATTGTCCCCATTCGCTCCGACACGCAAAGCTCTATTTGCAAAGGGCAGAAAGATAGAGTGCTTCGTTATAATGTACCGCGGAAACGAAGGCGACTAAATACAAGGAAAGTCACTGAACTTATATATCATCGTCGTCATCATCAGCCTCTACTGTGGAGTAAAGCACAAGTGACGATCATGATTTGTTACGAATTTCACATTTTGGAAAGAAACAACTGCGTTGTCGACACAGCTATGAAGAATCGTTATTGAAATAAACACCGCTTCTTATGCCAGGCTGGTGTGTCATGATAGCTGCGACGCCGTTGCTGTCTTTCTTAATTGCGTGTTCAAGGCTGCTATGTTCCAATTCTCTGGCGACATTCACTGCTTTTGCGTTTGCATTACTTTGTGTTGAAGCGCTGTTCACACTGCCGCTACCGCCAGCAACGCAATCAGCGGACACTTGTGTAGGTACACGGCAGTCTAAGTGGCGACATCTGCCGAAGGCAGTGGGTACCGCGTACTGCGAGGCCGTTTGACACAATGAAATGAAAGTAGTCATGACAATACAATTTCTCTCTAAGACTACTTGAAAGGCAACTGAAATCGGTTTTACATGCACACTAATGCAGCTCAATGCACAGTTCTACTGCGCCTTCTGACTTTCCTTAACCCCATTTGGCAGCTGCTTCGTAATTTCTGCAGGCGAGCGCCACTGTTTCACGACGCTTGCTAAAGGTGGCGCTACCATACCGTTGCCGTATGATAACTGCTCCGTACTTGTTCGTCGGACATTTGTTCATCATTATCAGTTACGAAGCAAGCTCAAGATCTAAATTGCGGCATCCCCATAAGCCAGCTTTTAAAGGCTTAGGTGATAGTAACTCGGCTAATTGTCGCTGGATGGATGGGTGAAAGATAGGAGCGTCTCCTTGCAACTGGATGGTGGAAGTTGCCACCATGCTCGGTTTTCTTTTTAAATATTTCTTTAACGTTGTTATAAATCTGTCTATAAATACACCAACCGCTATAAATACATTTTTAATCATACACTTCTAACCTTATGTAACCTCTCCGCTAATAATAGCCAACAGTGACTCGGGCGACGCAAATCTGCGCCGATCAGAATTAGACCAGAGTGGGCTACTTTATTCATCGTTACAGATAAATCTCCAAAGAAACTAATGGGTCTACTAAGCGCGTCGAAACTGAGAATTTGAAATTTTAAGGAGCGTAGCAACCGCCATGTTTACCACGATCTTCCTTTATGATGCTCTGCTACCGAAAATGCTCTTCATGCGCAGGTTTGTACTACAAGATACAGAATTTACTAAATCTATCAGCTTTTAAACTGTACTTCGATATACTCCAGGCTCCCGCTTCAGGTGGACACTTGGAAAACATGGAACCAGTCATAACCTTGTGGTCTAGGAACAACTTTGAATTCACTATTCCGACGTCAGCGCCACTCAATGTGTGAGCATCAGATGTGTTGTTGTTGCCAGGAAGAAAGAAAAGGAAAGTGCACAGGCCTGCCCACTGGCTCAAGCCGAGCCACAATCGCTACTGCGTGCAGATAGTAGGAGAGTTGAAAGATGGGATAGAAAGACAGGATAGTAAAGACGCGCGGTATAACGACACAGGCCGATCCCAGAGGCAGTGCAATACCGGGCCAACCGGTGGCGGAAGTGAAGCAAACTTCAAACTCTCCACCACATTTCCAAAAATAAGTCCAATCAGGACCCGTATCGGATATTCTACGGGGTCCGGGACTGTTGCTTGTCATCAGTGGTGTCTCCGCAGAGGTGTCTCCTCAAGCGAAAATGGCGATTGCCTTCTGTCGGTAGCCAGTGCCAGGTGACCCATTTGGCCACCGTACCTAAAACTGACGGTATCATGTCCAACATTCTGGGGCAAATATTGGAATGTCGGGAAATTGGGACGTACTATTATAGAAGTATTGAAGGTAAAGGTCCACTCTTCTGATGCTTAGCAAAATCTTATAAATTTTTTCCATCGCTCGCATGGAGGAGTTAATACTGCCCTAGAAAACCGATCAGGATCGCTTTCGACGATAGCAAAAACGTTAATAGCAAAAGATTGGAAGCTTGTCTACGGGAGATCTGTGGATATATTGACTGCTATAGTGAAATCTTACAATGCATGAAAAAACTGCCTTCATAAACCGTTAAAAATGCCTTTGTTCAGAATTGTTAGGTATGTATCCTTTACAAACTTAGTTTACTCTTTCCCGTTCTAAAATCCTTCTGCCCAGAATTGTTACATATGCAACGTATACACACTTAGTATACTACCTCGGATATAACGACCCTAAGAATGCCTCCTCGGATATTACCAACTTTCGTGTGTGGAGCTCGGGTATAACGAAATTTAGTGTTTCAACCTCGGATATTGCGAATGCTTGGATGCTTACGCATTCAAACGACCCGCCAAGGATCACCGAGGAGCAAAGCGCTGACCTCGAGAGCCGGCGAGAATGGGAGGAACCAGGTGCAAGCACAGAAATGGCAGCCAGGCGTGCTCACTACGCATGCGCATTGCAGAGCGGGGCGGCCGCGCGATCACATGTTCCCTTTATTAGTGGACCGTACTGTACACTGCGGAGCGTCGCGCAGATTTTTTGCGGAGATCCCAGAGGCTAGCTTAAGCCGCTATTAAGTTCATCATAATGACGACACTGATCGCGGAGCGCGTTTGGGTGCAGACGTCACGAGTTCAGATTGAGTAGCGAGAAAATTGTGCAAATGAAGTTTTGTGAACAATAAATCTGTCTAACTGCCTGGCAAATGTCAGTATACAAACAATGATCATTAGAATCCATTTTCGCTCACAAAAAAAAATCGATGGAATGGTCCTTAGCGTTCCTGTAAAAGTAGCATTAGATAACCGACCGATAAGAATCGCGGCGCGGAGCGAAGTAGTCTAGGAGAATAAGCGCATGCGCACTGCTTCCGCACAGAGCGAGTGTTGTTTTCCTTTTTCCCACAAGCAGGAAGAAGCCCTGGCCGCTCACGCACCGTCGCTACCGCTATCTGTTATCGAAACTGTTATCTGCTGGGAAATTCATTATCAATGCGTGGAAGATGAGAATGCCTCTGCAGTCGCCTGATTGGTGCCATGTGTCAGATGCACAAGACGTCTTGAGACGGGCGATTGAAGAATTCGTTGTTTTTTTCTTGCCATAAGCACATGTCGAACAGAGACGAAATGTCAGGACAGTTAGCGAATAAAATTGGAAATAAGTTTTGGTTTCCACCCCAGCGGCTATTTCTGGGCTTTGCATGAATCAGGCGCAAAATTTTTCGATTAAATTTCTTCACTCAGCCCCGTAAATAGAAAAAAAATGTAATCTAACCCTGTAATCTCACTTTGTAATGGAAATCTTATTCGCAAAACCGGACTTAAGAATAACTACACCTTGGCCCCTACTTTGCAAGGACTAACCAATATTGATACGTGCCAATCAACAATATCAATCATATTTCCGTCCCCTATAATGAACTGAAACTAATTTCCTGTGACAACACTGTGTAATGATATGCTTATATTTCATGCTTCTCATACTCTATTTATCTGCAGTTTTTGTGTCGTTATCATCATATTTTATTTAATTGCATTGTTGTTTCTCGGTGTTACGAATACTGCGTTATTCAACTTTCTGCTCATCCTGCATGGACCGCGTGCGAGATGTGAAATATTGAATAAATGCATTAACAAACAAACAAACAATGAAATAAATAAATACAGTAAAGAACGCGCAATTTCCTAAATAAAGCGTAATTCGCTTGCGCATGCTTCTGCTATCCCTGTTCGCCTGGATAGCTGGTTATCGAATTAACCAAGCTGGGGCCGTGTCGTGCCCGTAGCATGAGCTGAGCAGACGGCAGTCACAATGCGGAAAACGTTGTGAGCATTCACAAGTGGTCTCTCTGCTCCTCGCTGTGATAAGGCGCTCACATGCCTGCCTGTCGAAGGTAGCCTGATACTGTTTAATAACTAGTGGTGTGTACGCACTAAGTTGAACGCGAAATTGCACGCTAAATCACTTTCATGGCCGCTTCATTTTGTTTCAAGGCGAAATGAGGAAACTCCCATTAACAGAGATTTCGGTTTACCTTTAAAGTTCTCAGATGTCGAAACTGATTCGGAGCACTCCAGTACGGAACGCTTTATAGGTATAGTACATATGATTGTTTCACTGCGTACAAACCATTGACCCATCGAATAGTCCAATATACCTTCACAGTTCCGGAGACGTCGTTTCTGAACCCGAGGCGGTAGTGAAGATTGATGAGACATCGGATGCGGCGTGAGTACTTGTCGTAGATGTTCCGGGTCCACCAAGACCAGCGGTCCCCGTGGTACTTAACGCCGGCGTCCTCGGGGTGGATGACTTTCACCACCTGTCCAAGAAGGAAGGGAGGGCCTTCAAATACCTTCCGTCTGACAAGCCACTGCCATTCTGCCATCAGGAGCTCTGGTCGGAGGCCTGTTCTTGAAGCGCTGCCATACGAGCTCTGGTGGAAATTTGCCCACTTACCCATTGATGCAAAGAACAATGTCGCATGACCAGTGTTTGTGCAGCTTGCGTGCTCTGTATATTGGCGCAATATTTTACTATAAACTGAAGTCCCGAGAAGCTTTACTCTGGACGCGTTGCAAATCATAACGAACGCGATAGTACATGCTGATATCGCTGCTCCAAAGCAACCTTTTTCCTATTGCTTGTTATTCTTGTCGTTTCTTCGTATACCAATACCGCGCGACAATCTGCAGACATGGTAAATCGAAAGTTGTATTGGAACAATAATGACTTAACGTGACGTTTCAAATACAACACCTTTCACCTAGTTTAGCGAACGCATAAAAGCAACATTTATCTGTCCCTATATATTTAAAGAGAAGCCAGCAAGCCAGCATGAAAGAAAAGACAGACTGGTTGGTGCGTATTCCTTGAAACGTTTAGCGTTGCGTGTAGACAGGGTGGGACCATGATGATGAAGATCGCATTGGCGGAAGTCAATCTTTGATGATAAGCAGTCCGAATTACGTGTTCGGTCGACGCAAAGTAGCGATATGTAGGTTATGCTTATCAAGAGATTATCTGCAATGACTACCTTATATGACCAGGAATCTAATAATCGTAAAGAAGATGAAATTGAAAAAAAAACTGCTCATCCACAAACCTCAGTGCACACTCCATTACTTTCGCTAGGGGTCTAATATCTGGCATATGATATGGCAGAGCCATGATGACCTTGAGGGGCATTTTGTTATCAGTAATTATGTTTTTATTGTAAATAAAAATGGTTCCCAAACTTGGGTTTCAAATTATTTTCCGTTCCGTAACTGTTGTTTCCACTCAGCACTAAGCGCAACAGGCACAAGGACAGTGCGGCAGCGCAAGTTCTTGCCACACCCGTCACCTGATTGGCCAGAAGAGTGGCGACCGTGCCGTAGCTGAAGTAGATCGGTACGTCGTTGTTGTACACGTAGGGTTCTGTCTGGTACATGCCGGGAACCACGACAGCACCGACCCAAGCAGAGTAGATCACGTGTCCCGTGTAACCATGTTGCGCCACGATGAGCTCATTCAGCGTCGGTGGGGTCGCCATCAGCACCCGCTGGTCGTGCATCCGGGCACGAAGATACTTGGACACGAAAGGCTCGTCGTCCGTCGAAGATGACTGCAGTGACTTGTTGCTTGCATTGCCTGCTCCCACGATATTGAGGCCCCTGTCGCACACCGTCGGTAGCTTGTCAGTGCGGCCCTAAACAACTTTCATTGACTGAAGAGTTGTAAAAAGTCAGTGTACAGATGTATTCAGAGATCTTCGGGCCACTTGATCTGCTTCTGAACCGCATAGTAGAGTCCTCATGGCCACCATAAAGGCAAAAATGAATTGAGAGGCAAGGATTAGCATTGTTCTAGCCTTTCGGAAATTGACAGCTCGACGGGTGCCTTCAATGCTCAACTACGCAGCTGAAAAACTAACATATGTCCTAAAGACTTTGACGGGAGTGTTCATTGAAATGCTTGGCGATTTTGATGTAGCGAAAAAAAGCGCTGAAGCTTCACAAATAAAAGAAACCTATCATACAAAAATGTGGAAGGAAAGTCCTCACAATGCTCTCTTGAAAGTAATAAAAAATAACGCACAAGATGTGTGGTCAAATATTTGACCACTCCTCGCTGTATTACTTTTGAGCGTTCTACCGAACTACTCGAGCAGATTTTACTCAATGTTGCCCTCAATCTCTATGGCTGCGCATATATTTGAGCGGGCTCCAATTAGTTACTACCATAAAGCACACATTTCGCTGTCCAACACTGTAAGCCGCAAGTTTGACGTAGACTATATAAAGTTACTTAAAGTAGGAGATTCCCCACACAATGCAATACCCTGCGCATGGCGATAGTAAAGCTAAGCTACGAACCTAGCCTTAACAGTCGCTCAAATCTGCATCACTGCAAACTCCAACTAGTTCAAAAAATTGCTTCTGTCATCAACCGCGATGATAGCCGCTAATAATAATAATAATAATAATAATAATAATAATAATAATAATAATAATAATAATTGGTTTTTGGGGAAAGGAAATGGCGCAGTATCGGTCTCATAAATCATTGGACACCTGAACCGCGCCGTACAGGAAGGGATAAAAGAAGGAGTGAAAGAAGAAAGAGGTGCCGTAGTGGAGGGCTCCGGAATAATTTCGACCACCTGGGGATCGTTAACGTGCACCGACATCTCACAGCACACGGGCGCCTTAGCGTTTTGCCTCCATAAAAACGCAGCCGCCGCGGTATAGCTGCTACGGAGCGCAAGAATTCCTGCCTGGCGCGACAAATTGAAGGCAAGAGCAGTTCTGTAACGCGTACCCTGATAGTTTAATTAAATCTCACCTGTAATCAACACCCACATCAATGGGAGCACGGATCACCACTGGGGTACTCGCCACTTCCGCGGTGACCGCTTTGCGGCCGCGCTTTCCGAGCCATGTGAACACGGTTTGGCTCGATGACGTCTTCTGGATGGCAACAAACATGCTTGTGAGCAGCTTTTCGCGGTCCTGCGCCTGAACTAATTTGGCCACGAGATGATGCCACGTCTTCGTGAGGCAGCTCTTGGCGTTGTTGAAGCAGAAACAGGAAACGCTCAAATCACCCGAGCGCACACGACGCTTCTGGATTTCCATTCTGGCAAAGTAAGCAGCCACGTACGCCGACAGATACAGAGCTGCAGTCGGAGGACCTCTTCTGAAGACCACTTTGAAGACGTGTTTGATGAAGTTCCTATCACGCGCCAGCACAGTGCCCCCACGGTCCATCGCTTGCGAAGATGGAAGGTCGGAGTTGACAGCGTTTAACCACTCGTCGATGCTGACGTCGTCGACAAGATTCGCAAATGTGGCGTCGAAGCGAAGACGCTCTACAACCGATTTTCCCACGTCCAGCGCCATGTCGACGTCTGTGTCGAGCCAGTAGAGCCTCGCTGATGTTCTCCGGGCGTCTGACACTTCGGAGAAGGACTCCAGAACATGCTGGAGAAGGCTCTGCGCGTCACCCGTCCCATCGTTCTCAAAGAATCTCCGGCTCACGGACAACCCTGTAGACACGTGGAACGAGTTTCTCGCGCCGTCACGGAGCAGCATCATTTCGACAATGGTGTGGATGCCGGTCCTGAGGGATGTCCGCACTAGGAACCTCATAACCTCGGCAGCACTGCTGGAACGTCGAAGCTTAGCTATGGACAGATGCTGGTCTGCCGCTTGGAGGGCTTCGGCGAGCGTAGTCTCTTGGGCGACGTACTTCTCGCAAGTTGTGTACACCTGACTCAACACCTTTGTGCCATCCATACTATCTTCTTGCAAACCGCGTGCGGCTGCCGCTTGGATCCTGGCTAAGGAGGAGTTGATATTGTCCCCGTAGAAGCTGTCGTGGTCGTGGCCGATCCAGGATCCACAGACGTACTCGTAGAAATTAACGCATGGGTCGATGCTGGCATTAACGAGCTTGAAGAGGCTTTCCTTGGCGCGAAGACATTGTGGCGTAGCGCACGCTACGAATACATCGGGTTCGTAGCGGGTTGCCAACACCAGAGCGATGGAAGCGATGATGACGGATGCACCGAATATCGTACCGGCCGCCAGCCAAGCTCTGCTAGCGTTCGCATCGACGGCGGAATCAGTTGGGCCAAATGGAGCTGAAAGAGACGCAGTAGGGTAGAGATCAGACATGAGATGCTGAGCTGACTCTTCCCACCAGGCTTGCCATTTCCTATACGTGCACAACACTGCTCATAACAATGCGAAAGAGAACTAGATAGCTGCTTTCCTTCTTAAGCATAGATTAGATCAAAGCCGCCATGTAATTATTCTTATTTCCAAGTGTCGATGGTCAAAGGAAGCTTCGGTCTACGTTCTGAAATGTGCGGCAACGAAATTTCGTACATTGCCGCATATAAACAAAGAGTAAGTTGAGGTGTATAACTTCCCGAAGCGACGAAGAGGCTATGAAGGACGTAGTAGTGGAGGGCTCCGGACTTTGTCAGACCACCTGAGCTTGTTTAACATGCAACGACTTCGCGGAGCACAAGGCTTCCTTTTGCATTTCGGTTACAACGGAACGCGGTCGCCGCGGCAGGGATATAACTCGGGTCCTCCGGCTCAGAAGCCACGGGCTAAAACCACTGAGGCACCGAGACGGATCTCCCATATATCGAACGGTTCTTCAATTGTAGCGCTAAAATTAAACAACAATTATTATGCGCTCTTTCATGACAGATATCTTTCTAGATCAGTTGAGATACTCTTGAGAATATTCTCCTAATCATTGTTATTAGCGTCCGACAGGATACGCTTCCTTTCATGCATTCCGAGAAATTTTGGTGCTATATCTGTTGGTATAGTGATATTGTCTAATCGCAGGAAATAACAGATTTGCCCATGCTTATTAGGAGACGAGAAAATTTTAAGCATGTCTTTTTATTCTGTTTAATTAGGCAGTGCGTTCTTCACTTTTTCAATCTAGCGCCGCGGAGCTGGCGCAGTAAATATGGTGCTCGACTGCTGATCCGAAAGACGCGGGTTCGATCCTGGCCGCGGCGGTCGCATGTCGATAGAGGCGAAATACTTGAGGCCCATGTACTGCGCGATGTCAGTGTACGTTAAAGAACCTGAAGTGGTCCAAATTATCCGGAGCTCTTTACTATGGCATCCCTGATAGACTGAGTCGCTTTGGGACGTTAAACCGAATCATCATCATCATCAGCCTGACTACGCCCACTGCAGGGCAAAAGGTTTCCCCATGTCTCTCTAATTAACCCTGCCCTTTGCCAGCTGAGCCCACCGTATGCCCGCAGACTTCCTAATCTCATTCCCCCACCTAACCTTCTGCCACCCCCTGCTACGCTTTCCACCTCTTGGAATCCACTCCGTTGTCCTTAGGGACCATCGGTTATCTTTCCTTCGCGGTACATGCCCTGCCCAAGCCCATTTCGTCCTCTTGATTTCGACTAGGATGTCATTAACTCTGCGTTTGTTCCCGCACCCTCTCTCCCCGCTTCCGGTCTCGTGACGTTACATGGCGGCACGGGGGCATGACCACAGCAGCGTGTGAAGCTCTGACGGGGAAAGCTCGACCTTTTAGGACAAGAAGCGCTGCCCACCACCCACCGCCAAACCCATCACCATAGCTAGGGAGCCGCCCGTCCACACATTTTCACCCTCAAGCCTCCGCAGCACAGCAATAAAAAAGTGACGACGAGATAAAATTTAAAGGCGCAATAGGAAAGCGAACGATGTAAAAGCGAAATGTAGAGCCTCTACTGCTAAAGCGTATTTGTCGCTTCACATCGAATGCCAGATTTGCTGTGTTTTTAATTGCAGATGACTTTCTGAGATTAAAAATGCGCTAGTGCACAGGTTGCTTCGGTACTCTACAGATTGGACCATTTGTCAAGTGCAAACATGTACAGAAGTTTATAGGGTGTGTCGCGACGCCAGAAAAAAAAAGTGACAGGATTTTGGCGTGGTTAAACAAACTAGACGTGCGGAAGCAAGGGACCTTGAGGGTGTAAACGGCACTCTCGAGGACACCCCTCCATTGGCTGCAGCTTGCGCGACACTCCTCGGAACTTACCCGAAGCTCACCCAAGTTACCCCGAGACTTCACACCATCTTATTGGTTGGAACCGTGCTAAATTGTGCTTTCGCACTAAAAAGCTATTTCTGCGCCAAGAGGCAATGGAGGGGAAGTAAAGCACAGGATCATGAGCGGAAATGCGTGCTCACCCGATGCAACAATTATCAACTGTCTTGCTATCGCAGTCACGCAGGATTAATAGCTTTTGTTTTTTCGTGAATCTGAGCCCTGTAAACTTTTTTCCATATCTGTACGATAATATTCGATAACCACACGATGTGGTAGCTCCGATGAGAAAAGGGCATACAGTGCAGACATGTAGGCGCACTCACCACGTGCAGTCATCTCTTGCAACAATCTGAACTGGCCTGACAGTGTACTACTTTTCTTTGAAGGTTGTCCACTATACACCAGCGACGTTTCGGCGAAGGGCATTGTAGGTCGCCTAACTTGTGGCACCTGGTCTGCATGTGCTCCTTGGGCGCTTCCAATACTGCTCCGTTTCCCGTCGGGCGCTGTGGCCAAACCAGCGTTCGAATCAGGCGGCCCAGTTGAACCTTCCATGGTTCGGTGTTGAGTGTATCGGGAGACTTCAGCATTTTCGGGGACCACAGGCAGCGCGGCACCGTCGTGTTTGGCAGGCTGCTCTCTCCTGCCCTTCACCTTTGGACCCAGGCCTGTGTTCGACGAGGCCATCGTTGCTGGTACCTCGGCCGACCGCTTATGGGCGGGCACAGCAGTGCTAAGATCCTGCGCAGCTTTCATTGGTTTGGCGTCAGCCTCTTTGGTTTCCGGTTGCTGCGAGCTTTTTGTCTTACGTTCTGAGCGACCTGTGTGGACGGAGGAACCAGAGTGCGGTTCTTTGGGTTCTGCTTCTGATCGCCGAGGCTCTGCAGCACCGCCTTGAGCGTTCTCAACGGTTTGAGGTTGACCAATGGAGAAAGCGCTGAGAGAGCCCGACGAAGTGCTCGCGCCCCCATCCGAACGCTTTCGTTTGCTCAAGCTTCGCTTTCCGCCTGACTCAGACTTGGAGCGTCGCCGTTCTTTGGTGATCTTCGAGCCCTCCAGTGGAGCAACCTCCTCCGGGGGTGCAGGCGGCGCAGGTGGCTCCGCCGGCAACTCGGGCTCGTTCGCTGAGTTCGGCGGGTGACGTGTCGCAAGCGAAGGGATCTGTTGCGAAGGTCCCATTGAGGGATCGTGTCCTGGTGTCGGCTCATGTTCGGAGCGGCCAGGATGGGGACCACGTGGGTCGATGCTGGAAATAAGCGTTCAGCACACTAAATTATCATGAATGGATCGATCAACATCTAACCGCATGGTGAGGGTAATGACACGTTTACGCAAAAGCGCACTGGCGTGACAGGACGGGGACAACACACACAAGACAGGACTGGCGCCAACTTCCAAATGAGTTTATTCGTGGAAAAAACCACTTTATAACCACACGAGCAGGCAAAAGGACACAAGAAAAAATGATAGAAAGGGTAACTGAAAAAAGGCACACGCGTAAAAAGGACCAAAGTATGCAATGATTACAGCGTTGTAATCATCGCTTTGGTGTTTTTTTTTGGCACGTGTGCCTTTTTTAAGTCATCCTTTTTATCGTTTTTGCTTGTATTTTTGTCTGCTCGAGTGATTATTATGTGGTTACAATAGTGGTTACAATGATTACAACGCTGTAGTCATGGCTTCGGTCTTTTTTGGCACCTTTTTCCAGGTCACCCTTTGTATCTTTTTTGCTTCTAAATTTTTCCCTTATCGTGTGATTATTAAGTGGTTACAATAGCGGTTACAATGATTACAACGTTGTAATCATAGCTTTGGTCTTTTTTGGCGCGTGTGCTTTTTTGTAAGCCACCCTTTGTATCGTTTTTGCTTGTATCTTTTTGCCTTCTCGTGTGGTTATGAAGTGGTTTTTTCCATGAATAAACTCAGTTGGAAGTTGGTGCCACTCCTGTCTTGTGTGTGTTGTGTCAGTCTTTTCGCGCCAGTACCCTTATGCGTAAACCATGTCATGCTACAACCAACAAGCTCAAATGAAAGTGTTGTTGAGGGTAATGGTTCCCAGTTGAGCATAGTTTGCAATGGTCGCACGCCAGCAAAGAAAATGAAAGGCCTGTTGATCTGTTTTTAATACTTCTTAGTTATCTATTTCTAAGCTACCCATGTTATTTCTTTTTACTAATGCATGTACCCACTCCTGCTATGTCTCTCCTCCGAGACAGCAGTATTTGTAAATAAAGGAAAAATATTGCTCACGGTTGGCAGTTCTTCAGGAAGGAAAAAAAGGTGTCGACCACAGGTATTTTTCTATGCTTCGAGTGCCTGGAGCTATAATGCAGCATGACCTTATTGCTCTTCGTCATGCATTGCCAACATGTCTGTAAAACGTTTTCCCTCATTTCAATAACCAAGAATCTTACTGCTTATACCAGAGTGCAATTGAGGAGCAAATTTCACTCAGCAAAGACATGTTTGCAAAGCAAGACCCAAGGCGAGCAGGCCATCCTGCAGAATGCGTCGGCAAAACCGGTCACTACCAACCAGTCCTTCGAACAACAAAATATAAGAACAGGTTCTTTTTTTTTTGGTAATTTCGTTTGCTTACTTGGAAGAAAGCAAAAGTCTTTGCTCATTTATAGAGTGCTCGGCGACGCAACTGGCATTGCTTCAAAGCCAGGAAATCTAGTTAAGCGCTTCAATAGTGTGCGAGGTCACCATCACATTCCGCATAGCGCTGAACCGCATCCATTTCCTATGACTGGTGGAAACAATTTGCGCGAACGCAAGGAACACTTCATAAGTCACATGCAGCTGCGCGTATAAAAAGAGTAGGTCATCAGTACCCATATAATCATGCACTATTTCAATAGAGTCTTTCGTTATCTTGCACTCTTAAGTGTAAATATACCCATTGAATTACGCGGTGTTCCCTACTGGCAGCCAACAGGTGGCGTTAGTTGGTGGTGGCGAAAGAATCCAGGCATGGACATATCATTAAGTACACAGAGCTACAAGCAAGGCTCCAAAGTTAAGACTGCGCTTCTTTTAACGCAGCATCTCGCGAGATCATGCCGTCAGAAGGCCTGCGGAAATTTAATTAATAAAGCTGCAAAAAAGTGTCTCAGTAGAAATGTGGTAGGAATGGAATCAGAGTTTCTTAGAAGGGGGAATGATTTCTTTTTTCACTGACCACTTTTGAGAGAACACAAAGCAAAACTTCCCGAATACTTTTTTTTATTAGGCGGTGCTCTTTGATTAGGGCTGCGCGCAGGCGCCAACAAAATTACTACAATTAAGCTAGCTGCGATTCCAATCACCTTATACAGAATGCTGGTCGTAAACAGCAAATATTAACGGCATTTGGAACAATGCAAACTACTACGAGCTCATGAGCCCGTGCCTAGATTAAAAGTGGATAAGCGCCAATGGAGGGCTGAGGAAAACGTGCCGCCGACCGCACAATATATATATATATATATATATATATATATATATATATATATATATATATATATATATATATATATATATATATATATATATATATATATATATATATATATATATATATATATATATATATAGCTGATGATCACTGATCTCGGTAATTCGGTTTTGGAGCGCAGCTGCTGCGGTACTCGAACCGTAGGCTACCGCATAAGGAAAGCGCAGAGCAGACCAGAGCTGACCCTGGGTTTCGACTTGGGGCAGCGCGCACAGCGTTGTGCCGCCGAAGAGCCTCGCTTCGGGAGAAAGGCTGGCGGGGCCGCCGCGGTGGCTGAGTGGTTATGGCGCTCGGCTGCTGGCCCGAAAGACGCGGGTTCGATCCCGGCCGCGGCGGTCGAATTTCGATGGAGGCGAAATTCTAGCGGCCCGTGTGCTGTGCGATGTCAATGCACGTTAAAGAACCCCAGGTGGTCGAAATTCCCGGAGCCCTTCACTACTGCGTCTCTCATAGCCTGAGTCGCTTTGGGACGTTAACCCCCACAGACTGAGGCAGACTGAGAGAGAAAGGCTGGCGTCTTACAGCGTGCGCTACTCTGGCGCCATCTCTGGTGAGCGACGCGTAACTCACCGACGACGCCATCGCCTAGCAGACGACGGCGTGCGCCACTCTGATGCCGCGGGCCGCCTAAAAAATTGAAAATTGGTTATTGGGGAACAGAAATGTTGCAGTATCTGACTCATATCTCGGCGGACAATTGAACCGCGCCGTAAGGGAAGGGACAAAGGACAGTTGCGCAACGCGCCTTCACGCTACCTCCGTGCCCTCTTCCTTGGCTTTCCTCGCCACGCTCTCTTTTCTACCACCCTCTTTCATCCTCCGCTACAACTCCGCGCTCGGCTACGCCAACGGTGAGCCTCAACCCGCCGTTCAACCCGGGAACGGGGACGGAGCTGTTAACCCGCAGCGGTGGATCAGTGGTTCGGCGGGCGCTCGGCTACTGAGCCGGAGTACCCGGGCTCGATTGAGACCGCGGCGGCTGCGTTTGGATGGAGGCGGAACGCAATAGGCGACCGTGTGCTGTACGATATCAGTGCACGTTAAAGATCCCCAGGTGATCGAATTTATTCCGGATGCCTCCATTACGCCACTCCTTTTTTTAGGTGAAAATTCACTACGCCACGTTTTCAACAGGGAAGTGTAGTTCCGTTTATGGCCATGAAAAGCGTTAGAAATCAACCCGTGCAGCAAAGTTACGGAGGCCATGGAGCAGAAGAATTTGAGTAAACGAGCGCATCAATTATGGAGAGATACTCTGCTTGACAACAGGGGCGGAGCCACCGTCTTTGACGTCAATACAGAGCGGTGCATAGATACCAACGGTGAGCAGGGAGGAGGGGGTAGAAACCGGTTTTGCGATGGAGGAGCAAGAACATCCTGCCGTGATAGCGCGCCGGAAAGCGAAGCTTCATCGTTTAAATGAGGCTAGGAAGAAACGCCGTGCCGAAGAGACAGAAGAAATCGCGACACCCGTCTAGAAATGACGGTAAAGTGCTACTGCGAAGAAACAGCAGAAAGTACTTCAGGCGGTACGTCTAACCAGCGACGCAAAGGCAACCTTTCGCTTCTCAGCAAGTTTAACCATAGCTAAACCACAGCTAATTTTTTTCTTTTATTACCACCTTCCTCCCAACCCTTACGGCGCGGTTCAGGTGTCCCCGAGATATTTGAGAAAGTTACTGCTCCTTTTCCTTTCCTCAAAAACCAATTTTCAGTGTTTAATAGCTATTAAGAATATTAATTTTATAATAGCTGCACTCTGGGCACAATGGGCGTCCCGCTTAAAGTCCGTGAAGGTACCGATGATGTAGTAGTTTAAAGGTGGCCACTGACAAAAGATGTGAAGACATATGCCTCATGAAAGTGTGCAAAACGGATCTGACTGCCCCACTAAGCCCTCACGGCCAACGCTTAGTAAGTAGACTAACTGTGGTTGACTGCCTCTTGCAGTTAGCTCTTAAGGTTATAACGGCTGCCCGTAGTGATACCATCTCCTGTTGCAACGGTATTAGTCGCCATGTGGCTAACGCGCCTAACATGTACTTTGTCCTTTATGACTAAGATTATGTAAATCGTGTTTCCCTGCCTTCTTGCCGTATAAAAGAACCTCTAGCGGTGCTTTTACCTCAAAACTACACATTATCGCGCAACACACCATTCAGGATCCTTAGTGACGACGCCAGCTGGGTCGGTAGCGGAGCAAGAAGCGGCGGCTTCCGGAACCACGAGGCTTCCGCGGGTTGTCGATCTTCGTCTCTTGTTCCTGGAGGTGGCGGACTCACCACTAGTGGACGAGGACCTTCGCCTGTCCGCTTTAGGACGTTCTGCCTGCTCGCGTTCGTCTTCCATGGGCGCAAGGACAAGATGGCTTCTTACTCTTCTTGTTTTTCTTCTTCTGATCCATTACAACCACGCGCACGGCTGTCGCGGTCTTCGTTATTCTCAAATAGGCAATGGCTCATGTCTACTGTGAGAATTACGAAGATTTCAGCGGTGACGCCATAATTTTCGACAACGTCATCTAGTAATATTGCTTGAAACCGGAGAAGTTAATTACAAAATTGGCTGTGGCTAGAGTTCCGTCCAGACGGAACTCCAATTCGGCCTAGAGTTCTGTCCAGACGGAACGTAACCTAACCCAACCCAGCCTAATCTATCGCAAAGCAACCTAACCTAACCCAACCTACCCCAACCCAACCTAACCTAACGTAACCCATCCCAAACAAGAACTCCAGTTTGCGCTAGAGTTCCGTCCAGACGGAACTCCGATTTGCGCTAGAGTTCCGTCCAGACGGAATTTAACCTAACCCATCCCAACCCAACCCAACCTAACGTAACCCAATCCAAAGAACCCAACCTAACCCAACCCAACATAACCACCACCACCACTGGACGGAACTGCAGCAGCAGCAAATGTTCCATCTGGACGGAACGCTAGACACTCCGTGTGAAAAATTTCCAATTGTCTTTATACCACCAAGATTAATAATTTGGATTAACTCAAGACACGTGCCACAGAGGAGTTTCGGCCGCTAATGTATAGGCTGGCGCACAATGTAAAAGGCAGTAACGAATGAAGTCTCGATTGGAAGGGATAATATAAATTAGAAAGATAAAAGGTATTTGAATTATGTATTGTAAGCTTTTAATCGCTTCTAATAAACGGGTAAAAAATACGGAGGACACTGAAGGCACCAAATCTTATGAAGAAAAAGACGTACGTATAAGGTGTCTACAAGATATTGTTATGAAGACGAAGAAGAGGGCAGTGGCGCGGGACGGAGCGCTCGCGCTAGGCCCTCTGTCATTAAATCATATCTTCATTCTGCCATCATGTCGTGCTTTCCTTGGCTTGCCATCACGTAACATTTGGTGTGAGGTGCTGGGTACTCATCGTCATCCTAGTCCCCGGAGCATCGCCGCCTTCTGCTCGCCTTCGTCGTCGGCCGAGGGGACCTGGGCTCCGCCGCCCGGCCCAACCCCAGCTCGAACTGACCAGTACCGACCATTCGCTTTTCCCCGCCCCGTCCCCAGCCCCGACCACAAGACACGACGACCAGGACCTGACGTACGATGACCCGACTATACGACCCGAACCAAGACGGCAACCCCGCCCAGGCTGTGCGGCGATCCCTCAACCCTTGACCTTCGGCTGTGGGTGACCGACCGCTGGACCTGAAGCTCCGGGGGCAACCGTCCACCAGATCATCTCCTTCATCTTGGTGGCAAGCCTTTCATCTTCTTCTACCCTTTCTGGCCATGCTCATCGTCACCTCACCGTAATTCAAGCAATCGATCGGGACGATCGCTCGGAGGACCGGGGTCATGTTATGAAGACGAAGAAGAGGGCAGTGGCGCGGGACGGAGCGCTCGCGCTAGGCCCTCTGTCATTAAATCATATCTTCATTCTGCCATCATGTCGTGCTTTCCTTGGCTTGCCACCACGTAACAATATGAATAAAGACAATAGCATCCGCATGCTGAAGTAATCGTGCGCTGGTCTTCTGGCTGATGAAATGTTAATCCACGATCACAGAGTCCCGACGAGTGTACACTCAACTTCATGCCGGTTTGAGGGAAACTTACCGAGTGCCATAGAAGTAAAGACATTGAAAAAGACGGACAGATAGACGGACGGATGGCTGAACGGATGGACTGAAAGGCAGACAGGCGGACGGACGGACGGACGGACGGACGGACGGACGGACGGACGGACGGACGGACGGACGGACGGACGGACGGACGGACGGACAGACAGACAGACAGACAGACAGACAGACAGACAGACAGACAGACAGACAGACAGACAGACAGACAGACAGACAGACAGACAGACAGACAGACAGACAGACAGATGACCGCGTTTTCGCCGAGAGATATACGTTGCGATCGCAGTAAAAATTCCGGGTATCATGTGAGAAATCTTCCAGTCGTGCAAAGTCCATGAGTAGCGCCCACTATGCGTTGCCGTGTGGCAACAAGCGGCTGTTATTTATACCTTTGCATTTCTCCGTACCAAAGACTCTGGCATTTCTCATAAGAAACACATTTTTCGACGCAACAATCGACGGCAAACGATGCCTTTTTGTGGCGGAAAGGTCGGTGCTCTTAGTTGTCGCTGCAGAGGATGCAACCGCTTCGTTTCGAAATCCTACACACCGCTGTCTCTACGCGGACGTAGGCCTGCGACAGCCAGCAGCTACCGCGAAAGGAAAAAAAAATATTTGTTCCTCTATGCAGTGAAATGTGTACTTAAGCGGTAGCAGTTGCCTATAGCCTCGAGAACACCTGCGGCATTGTAGGGGGCATTTCCTATCGTTCAAACTGCACAAGTCCAAACAAGAAACAAAGGCAGAGGCTGTAGTTTTTTAGAAGGCTGCAAGTCTTGAACAATGGAAGTAACGCCAACGTTTCGAGCGCCATCAGGAAGCGACCAACTACCGCTAACTCGCTACAGTCACAAAATTTTTGTTGACCAGCTTTGCGGTTAATTTCTTCATGATTTTTGCTTTGTCGGAGCAGGTTAAAGTTGTTGATGATGATGATGAATTTTTATATCACAAGGACCTGTATAGCCAAAGAGCGCCATGGTACAGTGTATTTTTGATTTCTCAAGGTGGGGTCAAAGACCCATTTCCCAAGCATTTCACCCTAAATAAGCCGAGCATCAGACAAGGGGAAAGCTTGTACCCATTGTATCACCGGTGGGTACCAAACGGCACTAAGGACCGAACCCCGCACCACCCGCACGTGAAGCGGATGCTCAACCACTTGGCCACCACTGCGGTCACGATTTAAAGAACCCCAGGTGGCCGAAATGAATCCGGGCTGATCCGCTGTACGGTGACCCTCACAGCCCTTGTGCATCTTCGAGAACCTCACCGCAAACATGACTCTTGCCTTCTAAGCAGTGGCGGTTGCTTTTGCACTTATTCTAGCAGAGAAATTAAAGAACAAAAGAGAAAAAAAGGAAAGCATGAAAGAACAGGTTTAAAGACGCGTTTCGTGCTTGCACCTCTATTGCACTCCGTGCAGCTGTGTTGCACCGAAACAGAACTCTCCGTCTTCGCCTTCTGGCTTCGTTGCTTCCAGTCACGAGAACCCTTATCGCACCTGCGCCTTAGCCGGCCACTGTGCGTGGAGCGCTGTCTGTTTTGTATTTCAGACTTGTCGAACAGCGGGAGCACAATGCGTGCGCAAGCGCTCATTGTTCGACCAGCGTCTGCCGCGGCCAGAGCGGGCAGGGAGAAAGGGTGACGACGTCTTCGCTCCTCCTCCAAGCCCTTCAGGGCGGGAGATCCCCTACAGAGCCGTTTCGTCGAAAGCAAGAACAAAGTATGGCGTTCCTTGTCAAGTGGTGCATCCTTGCGCTTGCCATCATCGGCGCACATATTCAAGGTGAGAAACGAGGGACCGCAGCTTGCGTGTCCGTGCTCACAGTGAAGCCTTATTTTGAACAGGCTGTGTTTGTAGCGTACTTGTCTTGGCATTCCCATGAGCTGTGTATCCGCGCACCTCCGTGGTGTGTAACCCTGAACAGGCCGTGTTTGGGGCTTGAGCACTCATGAGCAGAGTTTACATGAATGCGACAGAAGTCGACACCAGCCTTCTTTTTGAGGGTTTTGAGAAGGTTTCGAGAAGTAAAGGAGTGGCTAGTCCTATAGGCTATTCCTCGACGCTTTTGCACTTTCCCTCAAAAAAAGGGGGCTGGAGTCGACTTGTGTCGAATTCATGCAAATGCGGCTATAAACATCAGTGAGCTGCGATCTTGAACAGGGTTTTGGCGGAGCGTCCGTATCCTTGCACTCCCGTGAGCGGTGGCTTTCAGCAGACGTCCGTGGTTGGAGCTTCTGCATTGTGTACACGGGTGAGGTGGGATTCTGGACAGGTTTATGTTTAAGCGTATCCATGCGTCTCCATTAGGTGCGATCTTCAACAGGCTGTTGTCGAGCTTCCTTACTCGTGCACCTCTGTGAGGTGTGGCTTTGAAATGGCCGAGGTTGCAGCTTTCATCTCCATGCGTCCCCGTGAAGTGTATTCGTGAACAGACTGTGGTCAGAGCTTTCGTATTCGCGCGGCTACGTGAGGTGTGATTCTGAACACTCGTAGGAGCATGCGTATCTGAGCATTCTGTGAATAGATTTCTTGCTATTGCGGACTAGGCGGTTTGATGTTTTAATGCTTGTCTTCTCGTTTCTCGATGCTTCTCGATGTGTCTCGGTATGGCTACGGACCGGATGAAATCTTGGTCACGACAGCCGAAATTCGACGGCCCCGAAACGCAAAAGCGGCCGTGTACTGTGCGAAATCGCCGCATGTTGATAATGTCCAGGCGTCAAAATTAAATTAATCGCGAGAATTTGACTACAACTTGCCGAAAATCCCTCGCCCAGTTCGGATTATTAAACAAGTGTGCATGTTATATGGGCTGCATTTGTAAGTGTGCATACCGTCGTCACTTGTTCCGATTAGTATTCCGTGATCATAACAGCTGCAAAACTCCGCTTTGAAATCCTCCTACTTCTTGCGGTTAATTCATGAACGTTAGCCGTTGGATCGCGCCACCTTTGAGTGGAAAGCGAAAACAGTCGCCGCTTTTTGTCACTTACTCGTAAGCGCTGAAATCTATTGCACGTTTTAGCTTTAAAATTTTCTGTCAAGCTGTTCTATCCATACGTCATTATCACTGCATCTGTTCCACCGATTTCGTTGAGCACCGCAGCACTGCGCAGTATCAACAACTGCCGATGGCATAAAGAGAGCATCGTTGGCTTCATCGTCCAAAGACGACGCCACAGTCACTTTACCTCCCCTTTTTCTCCAAGGAGACCATTGGGACTTGAGACACGGGCGCGATAGAGATTTTCGCCACTGTTATTGTCAAAGAAAGGCCGTTGTGATTAGGGGGTCTGCGGGCCAATGGCGTACTTGGTCTTCGCAGATCACGCCCATGCACAGCTCCTGGGGTACTTCCGGCGCTGCGTGCTGCCGCACGAAGTTCGTGCTCGCCTATGGGAGCGCTACGACCAGTTCTGCACCGACGGCCGCAAGCTGGAGTGGCGACGCCGCACGGGGCGCTGCATCTGCAAGCCGGGTTACTACCGCGACGAGGAGACCAAGAACTGCTTCGAGGCGAAGCGCTGTGGCCAGTGCGACAGCTCCAAGCACGAGAAGTTCAACGCCTGCCTCAGCGACTGCGAGATGGTCTGCGGCAAGCGAGTCATCCAGCAGTGCGACAAGCCATGCAAACCTGGCTGTGAATGCATGAGGGGCTACATCAGGTAACGATCATGACCACGGTCATTGTGGGCGCTTCTGACGTCATGAACAGAAAAGGGAGTAGAGATAATTAATGTAACAGTGCAACAGACGCCGACGACGCAGAAGGATACGAAACAGGTGCCAGTAGCGGTGGAGTGAGCGCCTGTTTTGTATTCGGTTTCGACCGGGTCTGTCACGCCGTTGCATTAATTATGTATTTTGCTAAACGTTGAGTACCAACTAGCAGTACTTATCATATTAGTTCAGCGGTAGGAACGTTCGACGGCTTTAACGTACCTTTCGACATAATTAGTTGGGCTACAGATGTCCTGCTTAATTCAGTACAGACAAAAAATTTTCGGGCATTTTTTTCATCGGATAAAGATGCGCAAGGACTTAGCAACGGTGCGGTGGAAGGACGTACGCCACATTGTGCTTTGAATAATATTACAAAGCACGGCTTTTCTTTTAGATTTACAGTTCCGGGCGCCGATTACTGTGACCACAGAAGAGAGTTCAAAAGTCAGATGCGCTCTAGAGAAAGTCGGCAGTTTTAGCTGTGCGTACGCAACGGCTTAGCGTACGTAAGGTGTTTGCGGGGACAGTAGTGCGCATGCTCAGAACGCAAGCGCAAGCCCTGCGGCTTGCGTATGTACGCTAGCCAGCGGACTTTGCATTGCGGAGCTTGCGTGGCTTGCTTGGTTAACGTTGACAAGATGGCGGAGCCCTGTTCGCCCGCTTCGGAATAAATACATGTCGCAGCTGGATTCTCCAACGCAATAGCTCGCTCAAATGGTAGCGGTTCGCTTTTCTTTCGGCTACTCTTGCCCACATGTAGCGGTATATGCGATAACTAGCCCCTGTTTTCCAGACAATTTGGCAATTTTGACGCTCCTAGGCCTAACTAAATTCATTGTGTTTTCCTCGTAGCAACGACACCTGGAGAAACAGTTTTGTAGCTTTTAGTCAGTTCTTACATTTTCTTTGGTTTGCATAGTTTTTATTCTTGGAACAAAAAAGGCTCGCAATGCATTCATCCTAGTTATCAGTAATCTCGGATTAAATTTTATTCACCCGAGCGTTGACGTGCCTCGACGTCTTGTCACTAGATGGTGCTACTGTTTACGCGTGCGCGTGAGGGACGCTACGGCACGGCCAACTAAAACTATACTTTCTGAGCGGACAGCGTAACGCACGCAGCGCCATAGCACTTTGCGTACGCAAGCACTTGCGTACGTACAGCTAAAACTGTCTAGTAACGTTTTTGTTGCTCCGTCATCTGCGAGTGCGCGTGATATGTGGTGGTACTGAGGGACGCCTATAAAAATTGAACCGAAACGTCCCAGTGAAAAATAGTGCTCAAATAAATTACCTAAATGCACCAAAGCATTGTATCTCCAGTTATGAAGTTCTTATGGCATTGAGCCCTTGAGCACCGTTTGTGACGAGAAACTCTACTGGAAAACTTGATGTCTATGCGCAATAAAAGAACTGCAATTATTTTTTGTTGTCTATCATACACTAATTACTTGGACGTAGTCTTTGGCGTTCGAAATTTTTCAATGGATTTGTTTTGGATGATATTTATTGAAATATCCACCATCGCCTGGGCCATAATGAGAGCTGCCACTGAATAAGAGGAGACACCTACAATAAACATGGTTCGCAAGCAGTAATACTTTTTTTACTGCTGACGATGAAGCTTAAGGTCTACATACACAGTGCCCATTCCCTGACGTTATGTAAGGCCTAAATACGGGCAGGTTTTTGACACGAAAATTTCGATAAACATTCTAAGCGGTCACCGGGCGCATTGAAACATACATACATTGCCAGTGAGTGAATGTTTAGTTACGAGTCCATTACACTTTACTTGAAAAAAAATTACAAGTGCTTACACCCAGGGTACGACGCGTCATAGCCCTCGCCAGGTCCCGAAATTCATAAGCCAGTAATGACGCCCCACATGTGAGCCATCGTTCCTGAACTGCCACTGATTCAACACATATAACTGTTGCAGCCCATGAATGATAAAGCGTAATAATGGCAGAGGGGAAGCATATATTGCATCACGATCTGGATTTGGCCCTCCTGTTTCAATTTTGGTTGCTTAACTTGGCATTCGCCGGAGTGGGGAGAGTTAAGGTGCTTCCGAGACGGCAATTTACTACGTATCTATTTACAGTAGAGCCTCATCATAACGAAAAGGTTTATAACGAAGTAATGAATATAACGAATGAATTAGAATTCCCTTGGAAGATCTGTGAACACGGTACATAACGAAGCTACGGCTATAACGAAGTAATCGCCGGGCGCCTCAACGTCCTTATAACGAGGTTCGACTAGGCGCCTTTATGCTCGCTGTTGGGGGAAGCGGGCTGGGCGGCGACCAAATCGACGTCAGCGCACAGCAAGAGGATCTAGGCTATTGAAGCTAACAGTGCATACACATCTTTCCTAATGTCGTACTTTTCAAGATTCGGGTCGTGCTGTCCCGATAGCGATAGGGGTTGCATGATCTTCAGAGCGCCACAAAACAGCCTGGGGCTGAAGGTACACGCTCCAGGCGCGGTATCTACAACACAGTGCTATGCACTGTATGCTCCTAAATTTAAGATAGTTTACCTTAAATATTTCTTATTTTCTTCGCGCTTTTACTAAAGGCTTTGTTACAAAAATGGCGCCATTGATGAGGCCTTCCAGTCATACACGCATTCTTTTTAACATTGTTTAATTTCTTAGGCGGAACGGTTTACAAATACTTGGCATAATTTGTTTCGTGAATATAGAAATACTGAAAAATCTAACAGATGACCTATTTAGTTTTTATAAGAAAATTAAACTTTACGAGTTGGGATTGGGTCAAAGGAAAGGTTTATTATGGATCTGCATCGTGGTGCCCAAGAAAAGGTCCCTTTTACTCCAGGCGAATAGAGGTCTTGCGGTCTAACTGTAATGTTGCGATGGCTAAGGAAGGCTGTAAAGCTAGGCAGTCGTATAGCCTCCGGAGCCAAGGAACCGCAAGGAGAACTCTGTGGTTTGATTTTAGTGGGACAATGGTTCAGGAAAGACTGTTGGAGCTAAGCACTAAGAAAAACTGACGGATTACTATAAGAGCACCCTCGTTATCAGTACCAAAGAAAAATCAAAATTTATTTGAGATCTCTGCAGCAGATAAAGAATACAGTTTGCTTTGACCGGCTGTGTAGACAGGTGAATTTTTTTTTTAATATTCCTACAGCACAAAAAAGCTAGAGTAAAAGAGGTGGAAGTTGACTCAAATTCTCCGTACTTCTTTTTTCCGCCCTGGTTTTTATGAATAAATATAATAATTCGCTTTTGGGGAAAGGAAATGGTGCAGTATTTGCCTCATATAGCGTTAGATACCTGAACCGCGCTGTAATAGAAGGGATACAGGAGGGAGTTAAAGAAAAAAGGAAGAGAGAGGTGCCGTAGTGGAGGGCTCCGGAATAATTGCGACCACCCGGAGATCTTTAATGTGCACTGACATCGCACAGCACTCGGGCGCCTTAGCGTTTTTCCTCTATAAAAACGCAGCCGCCGCTGTTGGGTTTTATGAACAAGCGCATTCATCACAAATTACCAACTCGCTCAAACAGGTGCCCTAGTGAAGTGCATTTTCAAATTTTTGCTTTTAAATTAACTGTGCCAGTATTAAATTTGTGCACCAGTTTATTCACATCGTAAAAACCAGCCTTCTTTTTTTCTCGGAGAAGCAAAAAATGTCCTTGTATCATGTTGCTAAATTAGTATTTGTGTTTCTGTTCAAGCGTTTTGCGTCACAGTGACGGTCATAGTACATGTGTGAGTAAACTTCATGCCGACGGCTTCTCGGCTCTATTCGCGCGCATGGTCTGTAGGCCCACGTCTGAAAAGCATGTTGTGCGGATGCGTAGAACAGCTAGTGATGCATCATCCTCGATGGACAAGCCCACTGAGCTAAACAAAGAAAGAAGCGACAAGCTGAGCGCTAACTGTCAAGCAAGTTGAAGGCTGGGCGCGGCGGGAACCTACCGTCTGCCCTGTTTATTACTTTCTGCAGCTGCGCTATTCTTCGAGACCCAAAGCTCGCTTTCATCAGGGCTTGCTTGTATTTTCTTCCTAGCCGCATTTTTCGCCTCCTTCTGCAGTGTAACGCAAGTAACGCAAAGTAACGCACTACTGTTTTCAGACGTAGAGGCATATAGCTTTTCACTGCGAGGAGTGGTGTCATATTATTCATGGCTACATTCTCTTGCTGTGAAAGCAGAAGCATGCCCTCTTCATCATCACCACTATGATCATGATCCATGTGGAGTTCAGGACAGTAGTGCGGCCTATTTGAATGACCTCCAAATATTACCGCTCACGCCTTCAATATTTTCGGACTACGTGACTTCATGTGCTTCTGGGCTACAGTGGTTTTTAACTTGGCATCCACTATGACAGTCTGAAAGACTGCTGGTTCTCACCTATGCGTATTACATCTGCCACATGTAGCGGCGACGTGCGGCGTTTAGAAAACAGTGTGAAACTAGTGCCTAAAACTTCACGGTGCTTGTAGAATGGGCTTCTGTGATTGACGTGCAGCTTTGCTCATAGAACCTAGATTTGGAGTAGTAATTAAAGCTCTCCATAGAAGTAACCCTAGGTACGTTTGCAAACTATTTATGATACGCTAATTGTGGTAACGGACAAACAAGCGTACCTAGGTACGCTTGTACGCTGCCACAATTTTTACTGATGCAGGTCCATAAGACGCGGTCCCAGAGTGCATAAATGTGCTCATTGTTTTGTTCCCCTTGACATATTTTCCTTTTGTTTAGTTTTTCTCGGTGTGTTGAGCACAGCGCCAGCGGGGACAAGTATCCGGTTTAGAGAGTTTTGTGTACTGGTACTGCACGTAATGTAACACAATAAGCTGAGCACCAGGCCAGGGTGTCCTCATGTGTCAGTAGCAAAATCCGTCAGCATTTTTTGCTAGATGTACTGTCGACGAGCGAGTGGCGAGAGTAGAGAAGTCAAGGCAGTGCGGCTTGAATTTACACACAATTTGATTGTAAACGTCTTATCGACAAACTTGCGCGATAAACAAATAATAAAAATAATCCTAATTGTCAGAGCTCTAGACCAGTTAGGTAACATGAAGAGGGGCTTGGACCTGCACAATTTTTTTTACACCACGTACTTTTGCTGTTAGCAAGCTGTGTCAAGAGTGTTGCTTTCGTAGCGTATACGGTGTCCACGAACCTTTTAATTCGCAAATCGGAGACTTTTCAGTGCGCTAGCACTAAGGCTTCCAACCTCGAAAAAAAAATTCGCGGAGGTTTAGCTCTGGTTAAACCTGGAGTGACGCGATAGCTACAGATGGCCGGGTGCCAGCCGCCGGCAGCATCAGCTGCTGCGCACTACGTGGCTGGTCACGTGGCCAACCACGTGACGAACCGCGTGATCAGCCACGGCGTCGGCAGCTGCTCCGCACAAAGTGACCAGCCAAGTGACAGCATGGCTGCGGAGCCACGCTGATGACTTGAAATGCTACCGTAATGTAGCTAGAAGACTAGATTCATATTTGAACAGCGCAATAAAACAACTGGACACAACGAAGAAAGGACACCACAAGCGCTGACTCGCAACTAGATTTTTAATTCACGTCCAAGCATCTTAAATACTAAGAACGCCAAACACAAACAAGAGGGAAAAAACCAAAAGAAAAACGATACAAAGCTGCTAATCATGCCCACAAAGGTGACAATCAGCACGAGCGCGAGACTACACATCTTGGCCGGATAAAAACATCATCTCTTTATCAGTTAGTGTGACAGAAGGATCACTAATGCAGCTATCAGGTTCCAAGCGGATGTGAAAAGCCTCCAAAATTTCCCGCGTTAGGCTGTCATTAGAAGGTACTTGCACCCCTCTGTTGTCTAACACCGTCATCCTAGGAAAACATAATGACAGCCTAACGCGGGAAATTTTGGAGGCTTTTCACATCCGCTTGGAACCTGATAGCTGCATTAGTGATCCTTCTGTCACACTAACTGATAAAGAGATGATGTTTTTATCCGGCCAAGATGTGTAGTCTCGCGCTCGTGCTGATTGTCACCTTTGTGGGCATGATTAGCAGCTTTGTATCGTTTTTCTTTTGGTTTTTCCCTCTTGTTTGTGTTTGGCGTTCTTAGTATTTAAGATGCTTGGACGTGAATTAAAATCTAGTTGCGAGTCAGCGCTTGTGGTGTCCTTTCTTCGTTGTGTCCCGTTGTTTTATTGCGCTGTTCAAATATGAATCAATACCAACTCGCCCAGTTCGCAGCTTTAAAGAAGTCTAGAGTCTGACGGAAACCCATCTGGTCGGGATGGTACATGACGAAAGAAGGCGCCGACCAAAAGAAATGATGGGATGACGTTTCGGCTCCCCCACGGGAGCCTTGTTCACAAAGAGGCATAACGTAGCTTCGTCCTTTATTTATACACGGCGCATGAGCGACCCCAGACACCTGGCGTAGATTGGGAGCAAGTTCCCGTCATTTCGATTGAGCGTGTGCGCTGTCGTCTGAATAATCAGTGATTCCGGATAGAGCCGTGACTTGCTGTCCCTTTGTTTTGCAATCACACGTGCCTCGGCCCAGTCTATGTTGTGTGCGGCGGAGACCGAGTGCTCGGCAAGCGCATTTTGACCTGCGCGCCGGTTTTTGACGTCACTCTGGTGATCCCGTATTCTTCAATATTTTCGGACTACGTGACCATGTCACGTGTAATTATTAAACAAATTACAGTCGATGAATGTCGATATTTCAGAAAGCAGCTCTCTCTCTCTCTCTCTCTATATATATATATATATATATATATATATATATATATATATATATATATATATATATATATATATATATATATATATATATATATATATATTTGGAAACCCATCTGGGATCACTTTTTGTTTTTGTTGTCTTTTTATTTGCATTGTTGTGTAATGTCAGTCATGTATACCGGTGCCAAATCGTCTAACTAGCATTTTTAATATTGGGAAAACGACCTAGAGAATACTGCCAGACGCCCTACTCTGGAGTTCACGAATGGAATTAGTGAAATCAGAAGTCAGAAGATGTTAGGTGGTTAGCAGTTAGCGCATGCACTTAGAGCACCTTCGTCTCTCGCAGGCCTCCTTCACACATTATCCTACATAGCATTTATGACGCGCTATAGTGCCGAAACATTTGTCTCCAGTCACACTGCCTTTACCGAATTTCTAAAGGCAGATCGTCCACTAGCTTTAATCGACATTCCCTCTCGTGCAACCGCTTCTGAAGACGTCATTCCGCATGCCCTATCCAGCAGCACCCGCAAGACAAAAGACCGCGCCCTTCAGTTTGTGACATGCTTGCTTCTCGAAACGCTTCTCGTTGTTGCCTACAGGTAACATCCAGAAGATCACTTTTTTTTCCCTTGTGCACCGCCTATCAATATTTCACTTAGAGTTAATGTTCTGTTTCCTTTTCCTTTCAGGAAGTACAAAAAAGGACCGTGCGTCCCCATCAAGTCATGTCCACCAAAGTGCCCGTCATACATGAAGTTCGTGCTCGAGAGAGAGCGCTGTCCTCGGGTTTGCAATGAGGCCCGTGAGGACACCTGCTCTCCGGCCAACGAAGGTCCGGGGTGCGTGTGCAAGAAGGGCTTCGTCCTCAGGGCCATCTTCGGAACCATTCGCACCCGTACATGGTGCATACACGAATCCATGTGTATCTTCCCCGACGAAGAGAAGAACGAGACGACAGACGACAACGGCGAGCACGGTGTTAAAGGTGGAAGGAAAGGCAGTGGCAGGCGTAGAGGTCATGGAAACGGACGTCCTGGCGGCCCCTCGAAGGGATCACTCCCATCGGATGACTCTGCACCCAAAAAAATTGATGACGACTTGTACTTGGGCACAAAAGGGTTTCCTAACTTCGGAAATCTAGACAGCGGAAAGGGTCGTGGCTCTAAACCGCCCGGCGATTGGTTCTCAGATCACGGAAAAGGTGACGACACGCAACAGTCGGATGATTGGTTCAAGAAACATGACATCTTTAGTGGTTGGAAGCAAGATCACGTAGATGATAGCTTGTCTCCAACCAAGGTCGCTGATGACTGGACTCCTCCTGCAAAGGGGCAGTCTGAAATAAGCGCTGGGACAAAAGGCGGGTCTTCTAGAAAGAAAAAAGTGAGCCATAAAATCCCCGGTGTTGGATTCGCGCCCACAGATGAGCTTCCAGGTATAGGTGACGAGATCGGGAGCAGCAAGCCCCATGAGGGTGGAGATCTGGCGCCGAGTGAGATCACTGATGCTTGGCCTCCAAGTAGAAAGGGTTCTCACAAAGCAGGGAAAAAAAGGGGAGGCTCCCGCAGCCAGAGCAAGGGAGGAAGAATTCCAGGAGTGAGGATCACGACACCGGATGGACTTCCAGATCTTGGAGACGGGCATTACAAAGGGTTCCCTGGAACGGAAGGATTACCTTCCTTGGGAGGTAATAGCCGGGATGGAAGGAAGGGCGATCGATTTGGTTCACACAAGGTCAGTGATGACTTCTTTCAGGGGCAGGCATCGGAGTATGAAGAGAGTGCAGGTGATAAAACTAGTCAGGATGGAGATAGAGGTTATGGAGCTGGCGCGTCGCGGGTAAATACTAGCGTCACTGGTACGCAACAGGCAGCAACACCAGTTGGTACAAAAAGTGCGGCGACTAAGGCTGACGACAGTTCTAACATTGCAGTGGGAATACTTAACGCAGGCGTGGATTTGGGCAAGAAAATATTTCAAGGCCTTGGAAGCTTAGCAACCTTCGGAGGTTTGATAGATTACTCACTACCTGGTTTAGGTAAAGGCAAACATTCTTTCGGAAATTTCAGGAATAACCACGAGGAGCCGGGTCAAAGGTTACATGGTCGACGTTTATTGTCCGTGGATTATGCAAGTCGCGATGTCAACGCTGACACACGAACGAAGAATATATGGAGCCGACGCAAGAAAGAGGTGGCGGCAGAAGTCGATGACATTGGAATGCAACAACGCGAAGCCACCTGGTTGGAGAGGCCACTTACAAGCCATTTAGAACGTGTTATGCTGCAAGAACGGAGTGACACCGAAGCGATGGTAGAATCAGAACTCGACGATTTTAAAGGCTTCAGTCATAAAAGTCCTGTTGGTGGCATGCCAGCAGAAGAACAATACGTTTGTGATGAGCTGAGTCTGATACCGAAAGTACTGGCCTTTTGGTTGACTACTAATAATTCCACGCGGTGGAGTTGAGATGTGGGTGGAGGCAGAAGAAATGTACATTTGCAAGCCATAGTTGTCGGAAAGAAAATAGTGTTATTTGATAGTGTTCTGCGAGTTACTGTTCACGTAATGGTTTTAATTAATAGGATGCATACAGAAAATGTTCAACGCAAACAAAAGATATTATTTTTTTAAAGGGCTCTGAAGCACCTTCCGAGGAGAGCACAATAACTCACTTAATCACTGCACTGTGTTGACATGAAAACCAGAGCCAAATAATGCTCTTCTACACGCAGCAGACGACCCACAATCACGCGTCAAAGTTGGCGAGCCCTCCCCGGCGACTTTTTCATGCTCGCACCCTCCTCCGTCCCCCGCATCTGCGTAGACAAGGTGAGAGGTGGCCATTGGTTAGATTCTTTCAGACGTCAGGCAGCTACCGTGGCAGCGGCCAATAAGCCGCATAGCTCCGGCTGTACGGGAAGCTCCGCTCCCAGAGGGGGGTCGGCGAAGGAGTGCCTTCCTTCAAGCGTGCAAAAAGTGACGAGAGGAGAGGGAAAGGCGCGAAGACGCTTAAATTCAAATTTTAACTACAGATAACTCAGCTTCTTCAACGCACATTAAAAAAGGACATTCTTGCTGGACACCATTTGTGAAGCGGGGTGCTTCAATATCCCAGGCATGCCGCAATTTTAATTATTAGAGCCCCCTTCACAGCCCCTTTAATGTGCGTACGGAGATGCTTTGTAGCAAGTTTCAGTTGCAGGTGCTCAGTTGAACATATTTTTATTACTAACTGAGTGCTGTCCGAGCAGCCGCTCAGCATTTCCACTCGAATGAAGTGGAGTCCAGCTGCTCTAGTCGCAACTATTGCGACGTCACTGAACACAGTGGTTGCTCACAGCAACAACCAGTGCTTGCTGGCGGCCCCGACGTCACGAGAATATGGTAGCCCAGGTGGGCAGGTCGACAGCGACGTCGAGTTGCACTCCCGAGCTGCGCCTTCCGAGCCTGAAACTGCAGCTGCAAAAGCAACGCAAGGTAAGAGACACAGGAGAGAACACATGTGCACACAGGAAAGTGATGCAATTTAAAAAGTTTTTAATGCGAAAGCATTTCTTCTCTCTTGAGTAGCGGCGCCGGAAGCTGTGGACAGGCGCTGTGTACGGAAATTGTGGACAGAGCGTGCGCGAACGAACTTAATAAAGGTGCAGTCGTAGCGCCGTCATGCGTCGCCCCCCCCCCCCCCCCCCCCCACACCCCGCTTGCAATATACAGCGCTGGTCCAGCAGATGGCCCGCGTAGGCGAGATGACGTGGGCGAGATAGCGGACGTGTGTGAGGAAGGAGGGACGAGCAGTAAGAGAAATTGTTTCGCATTACTGCAAATAAGAAGACTTAAGTGCACCCCTAGAATTTTTTATATATTTTTTTCAGATTCACTCATTTTAAAACCAACGATTGTTCGGTAATCAGAAAGATATTTTTTTTTCAAAGTACTCTTTGGGAATAATTAAGCAGTGCACAGGAGAATTCTGAATAACTAATGGCACTACAGGACAACGCATTACAATTACCCCTCTGCTGCGCCAGTCATGGCTGCTCTGTCCCATGAGATCACCTTAACTCACCCCTGTGACTAACGTTCGGCCGTTGCCTTCAGCTGCCTCTTGAAAAGGGTGCCTTGAAAAGAACTCTTGAAAAGAACTCTTTGTCTACCCGAAGGGGCCATCGGTTACCGCTTCGAACACGTTATATATCCCGCACGAGTCCCTCTTAGAGCTGCAGCTGTATCTGTATCGTACCGCAAAAAAGCGTCGCTCCTGTCCGCGGTGTATGATATAGGCGTGAACGGAACATGCGAAACGCACTGGACGCCCTGCAGCGGCGAGATGGGAGCGGTGCTGGTGAAAACATTTTTTAATCATAGAGAGAAGTGTTGGGGGTCGTGGCCTGAAGGGTCACGCCCTTAAAACCACTTGGCGGGATGCCGCGGCGGGATGAAGTGCTACTCGCGCACCTCTAGACCTAGTTTCTAATATCGGCGTCTTGCAATGAGTGAGTGTTGATACTTGACCGACGGATGCAACAAATGATTGTCGATTTCCTTAGTTAGGCCAAATGAGAATTAGCTGCGCTAGCAGTTCGGTTTACACTTCGGTTCCGGTGTTCAGATCCAGTGTTCACGGGTGGCAGTCGTTCAGATAGCGATAATGGGTTAATGCCCATATGTGCGGAATTGGTTATTCTCTATATTCATAGATCCCGGGGAATCTGCCTACCATTCCTGGCTCAATGGTGCAGCAGTCAAGCGATGCGGACTTCCCTGTGTCTCCACCTATTGGTGATTTACACGAACTATGGGAGGCGCCGCAGTCGAGCCATGTTGGCATCCGTAAAAAGGACTCCATGTGTGCTCACCCTCTGCGCATTAACAAACTTCCTTGATTGCATGATTGAGTCACGTTTCTTCATTACGCTTGCTCGCCTTGTTTAGCTATTTAATTTGTATTCGTCGGTGCAGAACACATTGCCGATGACAATGTGAAGAACGTGGACTTGGGTCTACAAACGTCCGCCGTGCAAGCGGAACTGCACATGCATGATCGTCGGCCCCGTCCAGAACGTTTTTAGCAATGTCCAGATCATGGTGGATGATGCTGGCAAAGGGCAGGGTTAACTGGAGAGACATGGGTGAGGCCTTTGCCCTGCAGTGGGTGTAGTAAGGCTGATGAAGATTAAGAGATCATCGCATGCTTCATCGTGTACCACCGCCTTGCCAGCGCCGACGCTAGGATTTCAGGCAAGTGTACATTCGAAAAAAAGCGCCTCAAGCGCTGTGACAAAAAAAGCCGGAGAGCCTTGAGATGCTTTGAGCGAGAGGCGGGCGCTCGGAAAGCAGCCGAATGTGGTCAAGACGCCCGATTACGGCCAGCCGGATGTGCGGTTGCCTTTCAGAGTTGTACAGAGCACTCAGCAACGGCCAGCCAAAGATGTTGTAACGTCACGGCGAGCCGACATGCCACGTGGGTATGGCATGATTTAATGGCGGAAGGCCTGGCTACGAGCGCTTCCGCACACGCCACTTCCCATTTCGTCGTCTTCAGTCGGTGCCACGACCCGAGGCCACCGAGTGATCGTCGCGATCGTGCGAACTAGAAGAACGGCAGTGACGATGATACTCAGGACGTGCCGATGGGCGTGGTAGAAAGGATGAACAGAGTAGAGAAGGAGATGAAAGGTTTGCTGACACGGTGGATGAGGAGATGGTTGGATGAGCCCTGGCCCATCCGGCCAGCTTTCCGGCCACAGGTAACTTGGAGCCGACGGCCGAGGTACATGGACGCACCAGACTGCATGGGCAGCGGGTTTTGTGCTCACGTGTTTCGGATCGGTGGGATCGTAGGGACAGGTCATGGCGGCATCATCAGCTCGTCGCGTTTTCTAGTCGGGGTGGAGGACAGGCCTGGGGAGAACGGTGAGGTCAGTTCTGATAAGGCGAGCCGGGGTAAGCCCGTGTGGTGCGGACCAAGAACACAAGGCCAACGACCATGGCAGGCGCTAGACGCTGAAGCTCCTGCACTAGGATAGCGATGATTCCCCGCGTCTGACAACAAATGTTACGTGACGGCAAGGCAATGAATACAGCACGACATGACAGGTGCCTATAGCATTATTTAATTGAGGATGGCTTGGCACGAGCAATCCTGGCCGCGCCACTGCCCACTCGTCGTCTAGTCCGTGACAATATCAGTAGTCTGTCGCATGCGGTTTCTCCTTGCAGAAAGACAGTCACTCGGCCAGCTAAGCAGAAGCCGCTGCACTCGCGGCGACATCTGGTACAGCGGCGTATATGCGTTACATTTCTGATCTGATTTTTTATGCACAGGTGTTGGTGAGAATCACAAACACGTTGGTTAAGCCGCAACATTATTTTGTTCCGAAGGACTCCGGTATAAGTCTATATCAGCGACGGCAGGCGCGCTGGCATATGAATTGAATCAGGTGAGACAAAAACTTTGTCGCAGTCAAATGTTGCTTCGTAAAGTGTCACCTTCAGAACGCACTGCCACCTTACATTTGCGGTCTCGGACTACTTGCCAACTACTCGGGACTGCTGTGCTGCATTCGACTCTTCCGCGCAGACCGGAACCCCCACTCGCTACTCCCACAGCTGCCTGCAACTGGTTCATTTTCCGCATCTGGCAGTCCGGAGGTCATTTGGGGCTTCCGGGAGATATTTACTCCGGCCGGTAGCTGATGACATTTGACGGGAAAATGACATGCTGTGCTGGCGGCCATATTGAGGTATACTTCTTCTGCATCTAGATGTGGAATAGCTGATGAAGGCATGCTGGGCATGGTGGAACCCAGGCTGGTGAGGGTGACCGTGACCGTCACCCTCACCATGGCCGCGACCACCACCGTCACCGTGGCCGTGGCCGGGGGTCACGCAGGAGGAACCGTGTGTCCAATGGGGAGGGCGAAGAAAACAGTGGCCAATCCAGGACAAGGGGTGAGACGCATCACTCACGAGCTAGCATTATCGCTCCTCTGGTGGCAATAGTTTGACATAAGAATTCCCACAACGACTCCTCGCATCAGCCTCAGCGTCAGCCCCACTAGGGATGCTTTTCTGAAGTCTTGTTACGAGATCGTTATAAAATAGCTTTTGATGGAGAGGTAATCATTACAAACATTGATCTGTTTATATATTTTGCAGTCTTCACCAATGCATTGCACTGAGGCGTTGGTGCAGTGCGGAAGGGTGTGAACGTAAGCACTCAGCAAGTATTACCTCTCACCGCAGTATCCCTCAGTATCTTGTGCATTGCTGACAGCTCAATGACTCTCCTTATAAGGCAATCCAAAATTCTCTCAGACATTATTTAATGATTCGGACACGCTTAATTACATAAAAAAAATTAAGTGTGCATCAATTGTATTAGAACTTTTTTCAGTATGCGGTGATCTTTGCGATCGCAGCAACCACTGCAGCACTAGCGGTGACCAAAGCGGTCACGCTGTGGGACTAGCGTGGCCACAGCGTCTCGAGCAAATGGGAGGATCAGCCCTCCCAGCATGTAGGAGGGAAGCGGGAAAACGAAGAAGTTTAAAAAGTAATTACTTTTGGTTCCTTGACACGTTTCAAGTATGACTGTTATGAGAACTAGTGTCTGTGAAGCAGCACAGTTTTGTGGCAGAGTTTGGTAGGTACCCATTTTGGGTAGCGCTGGGTGCAAATTCTCAGTACAGCGGCAGTGATTTCATTGAAGAAACACGACGTCACTACTTCAGACAGGAACGACAATTTGCAGTGGAAATTTGTCGCGTCCACATAAACCGTTTATAAAAAAAAATAAGCGGCACTACATGGGATGAACACCTCGAGGGTTGAGGTATCAAGGGCCCTTTGTTGTGAGCCTGTATTTGTAATAATGCCCTAGAACAGGCTCTCAGAACCCTAGTGGCATTTTTTAACGGTGTATTTTTACAGTGCGAGTTATATCAGCATTGCGTACTGCTAGCTGTTCATATCGCTAACCTTAATCGATGATCTGCTTCGGAAACGGCTTTTGAAACAGTGCTAAATGAAGAACTGCACTCTCGGCGCGTGACTAACAATTTGACCGACAAAATTTTTCCCCACGAGGAGGAAGTGGCGGAAGGTCCGGTCCCGGCTGTCGAGGAGGGCATTCGACGGCGGGCTGCGGCAGAAGTCGGCCATTTGTTTGGCCAAACTTTGACTACCACGTTTCTAAAATTTCCAAGGAAGTGCTGAACAACATTCAGAGTATAAACTCCATCCTTTTAACTTTTCGCAATACTCCACATGTTTTCTCTGCGTCATTGTTATACGAGCGTTTTAAGAATGGTCAGTAGAAACCTCAAAATTCCTTCATCTCTTTTGAAGCCTTGCGAAAGTGCGACGCAGTGGCTTTTGCTTCATAGGCCAGTAGATATGAATCTCTATGAAGAGCGGGCTGAATTGGTCTGAAAGAAGGTTCTTAGCTACTTCACTCAATATGTGAAAGTGCAGCAGTTTTAAATGAAATCAAGGCCATACAAGATGCGCACGTTTAATATCCACGTTATATGCATATATAATATATCATGTGCGTCCGTAATTACTCTGCATCCGGTGCCATAAAATGGCCAACCTATTCCAGCGAGTATTTTGATTCTATCGCCGCATTTAAGTATCTGCCGTGCAGTGGTCCCGCATTCTCTCGCTTAGAATCTACTACGGTTCCCACCAAACAATCGACTTTAGCAACATTCGGGTCTATTAAATTGGCTGAACTTCAACTAGTTAATACACGCGTTTGTTCGAATTACCTGAATGTTAGAAAATGGAAAGCAAAAAAAAAAATACCCGTCACAAAGGTCGAAAGTGAGATATCGGTACATATCTAGAACGGCACAACGGAACTGCTGACACAAAAGCAATAAGTTGAACACTGGCACCGGTGACTAGCAACTGTCTTTAATGCAGACGTAAATGAGCAAGGGGAGAGAGAAATGAAAAATGGCGGTTAAAGACCACATGGGTCCGAGATAGAGAGCTTCGAGTGGTCATCTCACTTCGAGGAAGCTTTTAGACGAACAGAAAAACATCCCAAGCATGACACTTTGTCTGAATAGTTAGTCCATGTGGAAATGTGATATCGGATGTGCATTTGAGAATATTTACGGCTGTGTTATCTTGTTTGTCGTATGATCGTTTCAAATGCGGATCTCAACTAGAGCAACTCGGGAGTGCTAGTGGAACATCAAGGAAGCGCTTTACACTGCAAAAGGAATTTTCTAAGAAACCTTCCTCTTCCGCAGCATTCAATATGCGGCACTGAAAACAGCTCATCGAGTATTTCCACAGCACGGCGTGTCTCCTGGACTCAGTACTTTGTGATTTGATGACATGTCCAACTACAAATGCGTGCTTTCGACGTCGAAAACTTCCACTAATAAAGAAAAGAACTGAATTTTTTGTGTGGCGAGTACTGTGTTATTTATGGCGCGCAGCTCCAGAAAGAAATGCCGGTCGCAGTAAGTTCAAAAATCATATGCATTGTGGACTAGCGCTGTCTATTACTGCACCGACTTTGAACGCAGAGCATGCGTGTGTGCATTTCTTTAGTCTTGAGTGCAGCGAGGAATGTTTGACGGAACCGTACGGTTCATCTATCGCCACCTAAACACATTTAGCGTGGTTGCGCCACGTACAGAATCGAAGTAGAGACAATATGCACACGACTTTTGCTTGTTACCGTGAAGCAGGGAGCAATGATGCATGCAACATTATGCCCTCATTTACTAGCATCATACTTAGGCTTAGAACTTTTTTAAAAGCCTGTCTATGTGGGAGGGGAAGCATCACAAGCTTAAAAGGAGGGTTTAGTGTTTTTCCTTCTACTTTCGTCCGTCGTTACCTCGCGAGACGAGTTGAGGCAGGGCGGTTTTCTTTCTTCAGCAAATTCTGACTCGAACGACTGCAATGAATAGCAAGTGCATTCATTCAACACTTAAAGCCTGTCAGCAGGCCCGAAAACTGTTTCGCTATCTTGCGCGGACTCACTTTGGTCATGCTTAACTGATGTGGTTGTTAGAGAAGGGATTGTTCATGTTAAAAAAAATTCTAAGGACGATTACGAGACTCTATAATGCGAAATTTGAGCGCAGCTCCGCCTAGCCTCTACTTCGGCACCACGAATGCAAGGGTCCGGTCGGGGTGGTGATCAGCTTGTGCTTCGGCGGCGCGAATGGCAGGGTCCTTTCTTCAGATTTTTAACTTCAGATTGTTTCCCGTCATTTCATTGTGAATTTCAGCATTTTTAATTTTTTTGCCGTGTTCTTTCTCGGCTTTTATATTTCTCCCACAAAGAAATTTGATTTTGTCACTGTTCAGTCATCAACTATGATCCCTTTACTTCGCTTTAGATGTCTAGTCTCTTTGGCACTGATGCATTCTTGGTTGTTTTCTTCGATGGATTTTCCCAATTTCGTTGCTATGTGTGGGCCGGAAGATATCACCTGAGCAGCTGCTTTATACCTTACCAGAGCTTCACTCTGTTAAGATTTTTTTTAGCGTGCGGCCATGAATTTTCTTTCCCTTAAGCCACGATTTTTCTTGCTGTAGGGATTTTTATGTGTTTTGGTTCTTTCTTTAGTTCTGGTTCCTTTCCGCCCTTTCGCCTTTGTCATATGTGGCCTGATATCCACCTCCTAAATACCGATTCGCCTCTTTTCGAAAAAAAATGTTGTTAGTTCAGCGTTCCGTCCTACCGTCCTCCTTATTCCTATGTTCAGTTCTTTCTTGCACTATGTCCTGCAAGCGGATATACATGTTACACGTGCAGAAGATGACCGACGATAGAACCCTTTACACGCACATTCCCTAGAGCCGTGTATGGCACTCAAAAAAGAGGACCTAGTGGCGTGGCCTTCTCTACCGTCTTGTTCTCGTGGTGCTGATGATCAGAGTCTGCAAGAAGAGTTAACAGGAGAGCAAATCGGAATGATGGCGAAACAGCTGGTTAGTCCCCTGAGCGGGGCTGTTGTCGGAGTAGATACGGCGGTTACCAGGGAATCTATGCCAATTTCAAACGCAACTAAAGTTGTTCTTGTTATTCCTACGTAGCGGCCACATGTTATGACTTTGCGGCCACTATCACTGCACAAGGTCGCACCACTTATGCAGTTCACTATATCACCTCTCATCTTTATGTTAATGCAGTCAGCTTCAAAACAATACATGCCAATATTAGCAACTCGCGCAAGAGTTAGATTTAAAGACTGTATGCTGCTTTATTAAGCTTTGCTTTTGAACTGTGTTGTATATTTATATTGTTTGTGTATTTTTTTGGTTTCAGTTATTTAAGCAGCTTTGCCTCATTCTTTACGCCTGACTGTGTTGCACCGTATACGGTCTTAAATTTTTTGTAAATGCATTTATACTGTCATTGCTGTTTTTACTGTCGGTTTTCGCCTTCGTAATTTCGCAATCTCAGGCTCATTCCCCACCTTCGTTACGCTTCGGGCGAAATTTTCATCAATGAATCAAAAAGAAATACAGCTGAACAAAGTTTCTGCTAGTCACATTATTCCTTTTGTGTTCCCATTGCTTGCCGCACAGAGAAAGAGCACACAATAAAGTTGGTCTGAGTGATCCGGTCTCTTAACGTTAGAACTATTATTTCGTTTCCATAGCTCGCTACGTTGTCCTCAATGTGAGCTGAACCCTTTCTGTTGACCTCCACGTTTCTGCCCCGTAGGTGGGTACTGGTATCAAACAGCTGTTCTACACTTTTTTCTTGAGAGAAATTGGTAAACTGCCATTCATTATCTGAAGGTATCTGTGAATCGGGTTGCACTTCATTCTTTCTTTTATAGTTTTTTCACTATCGTCATCCGGATCTGCAGTCACTACCTGCCCTGAAAAAAAGTCTGCTTCAAAAACAGTCAGGACTAGGGACATGTCTCCTAAAGGATTTGAAAAAGGAGACAGTGAGGGCAACTCCAAAGCATTGTCTTTTCTCCTTTGCGTTGGGTATGAAACCTACTTGGCCATCTGTTTAACAAGCGCTTCACTCAGGAGCATTGTCAAATACAGGCCTGTCACTAGCTCAAAAGGCTTGATGCATATAATGTAAAAATAACTTTTGTTGCCTGGGAATAAATCCGAAGGGCAGCTGCGCGTCCGGGTCTGTCCGTGGAAGGTCGGAGCCGAGGAAAGATGAGGGCACTTGCTCTTTCCAATACATTCTTGATTCTCTCAGTGGTCACAAGATATAATTGTGGTAAGTCTCCCAGACCTATATCTCATCGGCCGCACTTTTTTGCTACCGCCGTATCAAACACAGAAACCACAGATAAAAAGTAAGCCACCCTTTCAACGAATCTGGCTGCAATAACCTAATCCTGCTAATCAAATGTTTTGACATAAACGGCTAGTCAGTATCGCGAGAGCTCATTTTGATGAGCCTAACTGTGAAAGCGCTGTAACTATGGCCCAAAGGAACTGGTTGATTTCATATCAAGAAAGCTTCGCGTAATTGGAGGTGCGAAAGTGTCGAGCTTACTTAAACCGCACTTTAGTTTTTCACTGGAAAAAACTAATTAGTTGTTTACTGTACATGCGAAGAAAAGCAACGTTAGTATAAATTCATCAGGATTCTATGAACAGCACGTATACGCATAACGCGAGGAGCTCATGTTCTACAATACCTGAGGCGCAATTTGCGCCGAAGGCGCTATTATGATGGAGTCTGCTTGGTACTCTTTTGGGGGGCGCTTACATAGAGCATTCAAATGCAGTGTTTATTCGGTGAGAGGTGAAGCCTTAATTACACTCTCCGTTAGAGCAGGCGTTGCATTGCAAATTAAAAGGAATGACGTAATGAGAATAACGAGTTACTGTCGGGCGTCCAAAATGCTTCGGCATGTCCTCCTAGAAGGCAGTGTTTCTTATTATCTAACGTGGAATTCATTCTCGGGCATGACCCTTCAACAGCGCACCCGAACCTTATCAAATTTCCCATAACGCGCAGGGGCCCGTTCTGTGCGACAGCTTTCAATACGCCTAACCAAGACAGATATTTCAGCATAGCGGAAAAGCACTACAACACACGTATACCAAATTAACGTATGCCCGCTGCGCACATGCCATGGAGGGTGCGTGGTGCATCTAACAAAGCGTCTGCTAATGCGCGTTTGGAGCAGGCAAATGGTAATCTGGTATACGTCCACGCAAGCACATGTCCTCTCTATTGTTGAGCAAGTCTGCTAAATTTAATAAGGCAACGATTTTTCACTCAATCATTGATTGAACCAACAGTACTATAAATGCATTGTTGACAGTGAGGTAACTTAAGATAAATGTATTGGTGCAGACTCCTTCAAGCATTGTCCTTGACATGGCAGGACATATTATTTCCTCTTTTCTTGTAGACTGTAGTGGCAGCTAAGCTGAAAGAAAATTAAAGGTTATTTTTGTGCTAAAAACCACTATAGCCGTAGCCGGCGTGGTTCCTCTAGTTTGCGGACACAATCGGTCGACATGCTTTCGCATTCATGCACGAAGCTTAACAGATAACAACTTTGCTTGGACGCTGACTCTCAAAAGTTCAGTAGTATTGTTTCGAGATGTCTTTCCATGCGTAACACTACAGGGACAATATAATGAGAAAGGTCTCGTTTACACCTGAGCCTCTGTGTTGCCACCATTATCTGCAAATACATGACTAAATGATGCTCTCACAGTTTTGCTTGGGTTCTCACTTCACTGATTATGCACCACCCTGTTTTCAGCCCTCCAGATTCCTCTGCAGCAGCAACAGAAACAAATCGGTGAGTATTGAGCTCATGAAGTATCCAGAGAGAGCTTTTCTAAGTAAATTTTGCTTCCGCCGGCACCCTTCTAACGGCATATGTTTCGTGACGTTAAATTCAAGAAATCAACCTAATATGAATACAATCCAGCATACATTCGTAATTGCTTGTTCTGGAACGAGGTGCGTGTTGTGTACTGCAGAAACCGACCTTCCTTTCTGTGTTTATGAATATGTGCGATTGAATCAGGAAACTTGAAATATGTCAATGCAATTGCTTCTAGCGTTAGGCTATAATTAAAGTAATTTTGTTCTACTTTGTCGTCCCTGCTATCATCACCATCAGCCTAATTACGCCCTCTGTGGGACAAGGACTTCTTTCATATACTTGCCGTTAATGCTGTTTTGTGCCATCTGCGATCATTATATTCCAGCAGACTTCGCAATCTCTGGTCCATTCTCACCTCCGCTCTGCTGTGTGCGAAAATTTACTCAGTGAATCACAGGTAGACACTGTCGGACTTTGTCTCTTCTAGTCATGTTATTACGTTTTGAGCTCACAATGCTTTCCACGGAGAGAAAAGCTCAGAATGAAGTTTATTAATTAATTAATTTATTTATTCATACTTTCAGCAAATGCTAAGACAGTAGTTGCGGTTGTATAAAAATGCAAAGCAACAATACAAATAATACAAAGCGATCTTTCATCTAAGCACGCAACTTTGCAGTTGATTAAGCAGTACTATACTTGCCATTATGAATAAAAAGTCACAATCTATGAAAATAAGAAGAAATATTTGACCTCAGTCAAAGATAACAATTCAAAGAGTTCATTGCATTAATCAATTACTTGTTGAATTAGCTAAAACAAACATAGCGCGTAGAGTTAAAACAACTGAAAAAGTGAAAAACAATAGAGGAATAAATATGCAAAAAATTGCAATAAACTACTAGTATTTGAAAAGAGTTTCTTCAGTAGCTTCAACATCAGAACACTACGACACCTGCTGGTAAGGTGCCCTACTCATCTATGCTTAGAACCAAAAATGAATGTTTTAAAATTTGGTTTTAAAATTTCCCTGCCTTATGTGTTCGAATGTTTTCTTCTGGTGGTAGCAGGATTCTAAAATTTGATGTGTCTTTTTAGATCGACCTTGTAAAAACCTTTCAAACTAGAATAAGGATTGGAGGGCATTAGGCGCATGTTTTGGTTCACCGTCATCAATCCAGTTCTATTCCTGCGTTCGGCAACTGACAGACTGGGTTCTTGCATTTGAGTTGAAAAGAAACCTTAAGGCCCTTTTTTTACCCGCTCACATCTCGATATGTTTTCTTGAGTGTAAAGCTCCCAAATACTTGTTGCATACGATAGCAGTGGAAGTAAAGTCATTTTGTAAACCATTATTTTTATTACCGGGATGGCATCGGGAAGTTTTAGTCGCAATAACCAAAGCTTACGCGTGGTTGTATTGTAGATGTTTTCGACATGCACTCAGCAGTTCGTGTATTCTGTGAAATGAATTCCTAGACATTTAAACTCCGTAACATCAGATCATTCCGCTGGGTTCGTTCAAAACGCAGCAGGTGGTAGCGCTGGAATATCGTACAGCATGAGCGCAGTGACGTGTTTTTTTTTCGTATTCCGGAAGCTCTCTTTAAACGCTGGAAAAAGAGATCACGTAGGAAATACGTCGGTAAAAAAATAACAAGATTACATTGAAGCTTGACGACTTAGCGCATAAACAGCAAAAGCTTATTGGCATTAGCGGCCGCGAGGTCTCCAGTTGCAGGCCCATTTTGAGGTTTCAGAGGCTACAGTCCGGTTGAGAGTCGCAAAGGCTTGTTTGGGTGCGTATACTTTCATATGCATATACGGCGTTCTTCCGCTTGCAGTCTTCGGTTCGATAGGGTTTCCGGCACACTTCACGGACTTCAGGGCCTCCTTGCACGAACAAAACAATGTAATTCCCAGTGTTGTCTTATTTGAAGTCTAAACCCTCTGTTTGTTTAGAGGAAAGGAAAGGCGCATAACTGGCTCCCTGGGTCAGTAAACACCTCAATCGCGCTTTGAGGTACGTGGCGGGGGTGAACACTTACGAAAACGCATTACGCGCAACGCGTTACACGGCTTCTGTTGTACACCCTAAATTGCTTCTCCTCAATGGCTTGTACTGCGTACCTATTACAGCTCTCGCTGTAAAATTTCATCGGTTGTTTGGTAACAATCTCTACGGCTTAACGAAATGCACTTGACCCTGAAGTGTTTGTTTAAAGTTTAACGTAAATAATCGTAGCTTATTAACTAATCTGGCAAAATATAAAAGTACTCTGAGGGCGGCCACGTGACGGGAAACGATGTGTCGTTAGTGTCACCCAGCTCCGGAGCACCGATTTTCTTAAATTCTTAGTTCAAGTTATGTGAAGCATCCTGTACGTCTATTGCTTTCATTGTACTCACTACAGTTTCCTTAACTGCGTCTTTTAGAGTAGAGGTTAGAACGCCTAGACTTCTGTTGCCCGAAGGAAATATAGAAGTGATATACAGGATGTGTCACCTAAGAGTTTCTACAAGTTTAAAAATAGAGTATGTTAGGAGAGCGCTTTTTTCCGCAGAGCATTTTCAGCGCTGTAGTACATCAGAATTCACCTAAAAAGTGCTAACAGGCTGGTTAACTATTATTAAATAGTTAACTTTCTGATTATTGCCGTTAGGCTCCTTGACTATTGAGAGGCGTATAGACCACCGTATGTAATATCCATATCGATTTTTTGAATATCGAAAATGCTGTTACCATCGGCTGTGGCCCAAAAAAATTAGACTATTTCGACGAGTTATGTGCACTTGAGAGGTTGCTTTGCCTGCAAGCTTCTCGAAAGCGTATGCACTTTGCCGCGATGTTGCCAAAAATTTTTTGGGGCCTGAGCTCAGAAGAGAGCCGTATTATCGATATTCTATAAAACTTATATGAATATTTCTTCAGGTCGGCTGCACATCAATAATTAATTAAGGAGCCTAACGCTGATATCTAAAAAAGTTAAGTATTCAACATTAGTTAATAACCTGCTAGTAAGCCCATCTTGCCATCTTGGCTCTATTCTGATGCTATCCACGGCTGACAATGATATGCCAAAACCTGCGATCTTCTAACTCAAAAAGCCTATTTTTTAAAATAGAGGAAAGCCTTAAGTGAAACACCCTGTTTATGGTATGTACCATTCCAGGTGGCCGCGGCGATGGCGACGGCGGTTTGCTAGGCGGAAACAACTTTCTCGGAGGTGGCGGGGCCGGGGGTGGCGGCGGAGGCGGTTCCGGAGGCGCCTTGATCGGCGGCGTCAGCAGGTTGTTCAGTGGCGGCGTTGGCAGTGGCAGTGGCGGTGGCGGTGTCAGTGGCGATGACAGAGGTGGTTTCATCGGCGCCGTAGGAGGTGGCTTGCTCGGTGGTGGTTTGTACCAGTGCTGAGTACACAAAGTGACTTTGCAGTATAGTAGGAACAAGAACTGTAAGAACTCACGTTTCAGCGTGTTGCTTGCAGCCGCAACTGCAGTGGAGAAGATCTGCTAAATCCCTGAGCACAGGAGGTCGTACACAGGATTACAGGACAGCATAAAACTAAAGATTTTATTTGTTATTGATGAATTTATGTATTAAAGTACCCCTAGGACGTGTGAATCACTGCAAAAGTAACGGCTAACTAAGGCGCCTTAATGTACTACAGAACTATCGCATGTACAGGAATCTACAATAGCAGTGCTAAAATTTTAGCTTTATCTAAGAACTAACTTTTCAGAGAATCAATATTGCTGTTTTCACTGCCAAATATTCGACTTCAAGCTATTTACAGCGCACTCAAGGGGTTCCAGTAAAGTAAACCAATGTCATACAGGCGTGACGTACTAATAAATACCTGCCTGTACGTTGCAGAGCTCAGCGTGTTCCCAGCTTTGAAAGTTTCCCAATGACGAATCTCTTCGTGAAGCCAGATTTAAATATAGTTGTGTGATATCCGCGTGCAGGATCTGTCTGTTGTTGGTCACTTAGTATGTGGGACATAACGTTCTAAAGCCGCACATGTGGTATGAGTGGCGTCATAGTGGAGTGCTCAGGATAGCCAGATTTAAATATAGTTGTGTGATATCCGCGTGCAGGATCTGTCTGTTGTTGGTCACTTAGTATGTGGGACATAACGTCCTAAAACCGCACATGTGGTATGAGTGGCGTCATAGTGGAGTGCTCAGGATTAACTTAGACCGCCTGTAGCTGTTTAACGCGTGCTGACAACGCTCAGCGCACGGTAATCTTTTGTGTTTCACCTCCGTCGAAATGTGGACAACGCGTCCTGGATTCAAATCCCGCGTCCTTAGGCTCAGCAACGGATAGCAATGGTCACGAAGCTTCGTCTGCGGGTTATTCGGTCTCGTCCTGCAGGTGGTGGATACAGTGGACGTGGGGGAGGAGGCGGCGAGCGTGGGGGGATCGGCATCACGGCTGGAGGTGGTGGCGGCGGAGGAGGTGCAGGTGAAGGAGAGGAAGAAGAGAGCGGACGCGGCGGTTCGTATCAAGAGCCAACTTTACTACTTTTTCACCCTACATCAGTGTTTTTCCCATAAGAATCCGCATACTGAACTTCCACGTCCCTCTTTGAAATGCATGCTTGCCAACTATAAAAAATTAACAAACAACCACTTTCGTGAATCCTGCTCAGCAACCTGACCGGGAGGACATCAAGTAAAAGAACACAGCTACTTAAACTTCTTGCGAGCGTCATGAACTCCTCGTTACAGAGATGCTGGCATGGTGTTGACCACACTGTGTACACTTCAGGAGTATGTGCGGGAGTAAAGACAGCTTTCTACAGTTATTTTGCTATGCCCTAAGAAGCCAAAGTGAAGTAGACATACCGGAGCGCACTACAGGCTGTTATATTTTCCTCACCTTAAACCAACAGGAGTCTTTTCAACTGTTGAACGGCGTCGCTCGTCGTCGGCCTCGATGTCACCGGCAACGCGAACGAGGGCAGCAGAAGAGTAAAGTACGAGGATAGCGAAGAGAGCGCGAGAAAGAAAGCGGAGGAGGAGGGAATGGCGGAAGCTTGAAGATGGGCTTCGCGGCGGTGCCCTGCTAAATAGATACGGCGCCAAAGTAGCGGGTGCCGTCGCCCGTTCGCGCCAGGCGAGGCTCAGCGGCGGCGGATCGCTGCGCGCGCTTCCCAATCTGAACCCAGAGCCGCCTCCGTTCGACCACGGTCGGCACTCTGTGTTCCGAGGTGGTCCCTACGGTTCAAGTACCGCAGAAGCTGCGCACAAAAATCGCATTACCGAGTAGAGTAATCGCCGTTTAGTTTTTTTTTATCGTAAACGATGTGCACAGGATTTCAAGATGAGCACGTGCTTGAAGAGGACAAGAAACAAAAGCGCTTCAGTGTCCGTGAATCTTATTTCCGCGACGGCCATACATTTAATGTGGTAACGAAATGCGCGAATGTGAAGAATAAGAGCACAGTTTTTTAGGAGGTTGAAGAGAATTTGTTCTGTCAACGATGAAGTGGTGCTCAATGTTTAATTCGCGTAATACTGAGACAGAGTTCAAGTTAAGTGCAAATTTTTTCCTTGCAGTTTAGCTCATCTCCAGCTCTATGCTCTTACTGCCTTTGATCACCACTGACACTTTTGTTATTGCGTGTGTGTGTGGACTACACAATTTTTCTTTCACCTGATTACAGGACAACGCGTGGAGAAATTTTTGGTTATCAGCTCTATAATCCCCAATGCTCTATTAATTTGAATTAGAGTTCATGCTTTCTTTCCTTGTTCCTTGTGATTTGCAAAAAAAACTCGAGCTAAGTTCGCCTTGCATCATAGCCGCACACGCTGTGTTGATGACGATTTTTCGTCATATTGAAGGCTCATTTGTAATGTCAGCATTCGCACCAAATGCAGCAGTAAGTGTTGTTTGCCACATAATGGCTTCCTCTCCTCTGCAAAGAAATATCTTTACTTGCGAGGCTGCTTGGATGTAAGCGGAAAGACAAGGGGTTCTCTTTTTATTCGAAAGCGAGCTGTGTCATCGAATACTCTTTTTCTTCTATTACTCAGCAAGAAGATCCGGTGCACGCCGTAGAGTCGGAGGGCGAAGAAGGGACCGATTGGACATTGAGGAACGCAGGCGTAAGTCCTACCTTAAAGTTTACTCATTCGAGACAAAACTGACCTTTCAGAGAACATGTGACTGCATTGAGTTTAGGTTACCATAGCCGGCTGACAAGTTCCTTAGAAGCATTGCAAAAATCCGGCCTTGTGCTTTTCAAATTTTTGCGCCCAGAAACACAATGGGCAGTAATAGCTATCGCAAAGATTCAGAGTTTGCATCCAGCAGTCTGATTACTCTGCAGTTGGATTTTCTTCTATGCGGCCAGTGTTTTAATCATTGGTTACTGTGCCGCAATGCCCATTTTAAAAAGACTTCGGCGCAGAAAAAACTATGAAAATATTGAAGTGTATTGAAGAGGTCGTGTTTAGTAATGCGACGAAAGCTTCCACTAGGCATAACAATCAGCATGTCATAGCGCTTCACTCTGCAGGGTAATTCACTTAAGACTTGCCACAATGTTTCTAGAAGTAGGCTTTTTGAGTTATAAGTGCGCTATTTCCGGCACAGCATTGTCAACAGTGTAATTATTTTTCTCACTAATGTTCCGCTATTTTTGATATAGATGGACAATTCTTGTACTTATAGAAGGCACTGATGATAGTTAGTTAAGCGTTGAAATCGTCGAGCATTGAAAAAATTCGAAGAAAGGTAAAATTTGAGCGAAATTTAAAAGAAAAATAACCACTCTAATTTTTTTGAAATTTTCCTTCACATCTTCAGTACCTTTTAATTCTGGATCAAGAAAAAATTGCTAAATTATGTTGTTTTAAACTGTAAATTGAAATGCGTAACAGGGACCATATTTCGTTCAGCTACTGGATATTGTGTGTTAAAAAGCGGGGTGGTCAAGAATTTTACTTCAAGCTGTGCGGATGTGCTTGAGTTTTAGTTAGCACTTGGTTAGTCTCGGAAAATACCTTGGAAGCATGTTTATGCTTGTAAGCGTTTTTTAAGAAGTCAAAACAAGATTATATTTACTATTTCGTATGGTTCTTATACATCTGGCTAATGGGATTTAGAACTTCGCCTTATTTCAGAAGTATTTCAAGGCAGTTGGGCTTAGAATAAAACGCCTACCTGGAACATTCGTAGCGTTTAAGTCAACGATAGTTCGTGTTTAAATTAAGCTTAAGCTAAAAGTGCCAGAAATTTTATAGTTGCGCTTTGTGCTTCTCGTATTTCAAAATGAGATAAAAGAGCCCCTTTATCCCAGACACAAGAATATTCTGTGCATATGTCAGCAAGCAAGTGCCGCGTGCTCCTTCAGCAAGAAGAAGCGCTATCGAAATCAAGTAACTTTCGCCACAAGAAAAATTGAACTTTAGACTGAGCACGAAAACAAAACGGCAACTTCTGAGTCGAATGAGATAGTTCAATAGCCGCGAGTTCTTAACTGCTATCAAAATAACTGTTAAGGAAAGTCACCTTATTACTCCACACAAGTACAAAAGACCTTGAGAACAGGATTTACGAATGAACTCATATTTTCTAGCACTTAGTGAACACAAGGGACAAGAGCACAAATACACAGGACGTACACAGGACGTACGTCCTGTGTACGTCCCTTGTGTTCCCTAAGCGCTAGAAAATATGAGTTCAAACAATATCCAACTAGCCCAAGCTTTTGCTTTACGAATGAAGGAAGGCGGACCATTAGGTCAAAAATATTTTTACATTTCCGCCTTGTTTTTAATAAGTTTTGGGCGTACTATTGGGGAAAAAAGCGTTACCATTCTTCGCATGCGTTTTTACCTAAAAAACTGGACGCGGAGATTGGCCATTATATTCCGACGAACTGTTTGGTCAGCCTGCAGATGCGTGCCTGCCTACATCAAAACGCAGGCGCAACATGCCTCAACACACCATGTCTGTATGGATGCAAAGGAAACTTTAGCCAATGAGAGGACCCCCAGTTGCTGCCAGAAAAAGATATTACTTTCATGTACTCACACACAAGGAATATCATGTAACGATGCTCATCTTTCTGGCCAGAGGGCACAGCAGATGTGCGTGCAACGGCGATGGTTGGCTCAATAACAAGCGCTACCTACCTTGATCTCAATTGGAAATAACAGTTTACACAGAGCCAGTGGCTTCGTAGGCGCACTCAAAGAAAGATAAATGAAATTAGCATTCAGGATCTGCGGCATAGTCAGGTTGCTGGCTTTTAGAACGGGATGAAAGACAGCTGAAAAAGTACACGATAACTACCTGTATCGAATTTTAAGGTGTTGAATCTAATTCAGGCAATTCTCATGTGGCCTACGCTACTGTTCCGAAGCGGAAATAGTTCTTCACTTATTCACCGTTTTGCGCGAGGCCAGTCCTCGTGGGGACAGCGATATGAATGGTTTCCCTTTATATGGTAGTACAGTTTACAGAAATGGAGTCATGCGGCTGAAAAAGTTTGTTTACTTGGAGAAGTTCGCGCTGCGTCTAAGACACTGGAATTAAAATGATTGAGCGCTGGGTACGGTTGTCAACAGGATTTGGAACGTAGGACGATCATAACTCTAAAACGCCATATACGCAACAGACGAGAGCGTTATTGGGCTAATGTGCGCTGGCAATATCCTGTGGAAAGAAATTCCATAGAGTAATTGAGCCCGTTTCGGCTAGTAGATCAGCCTAAATTAACAGGACAGTTAAAAGATACTTTTCTCATAAAGGTATTGGTATATGCATATGAAAATGTTAGCTGCTTAAAAAGCACAATTAATAATTCCTATGGCCAATCGGCGGTCAGAAAATGTATATAAAAGGCAATAAATTAAGAAATATAATGACTTAACAATATTCTCGATAGCTAAAGAATAAAATAATATCAGAAGATTCAAGTTAAGATAGACGGAATATTTTCTTTGCTTGCATTAGCGAGTCGTGAAGAGATTACTAAATATAGGCCACTGCTATTAACATTGAGCCTGACTAAAACTCGGCTGCCAAGGAAAACGTGTTTCCGAGACATATTCTGAGACTTTAACCATTGTGCGCAATAAAACGCTTCACCATGCGCTCAGTTCAAAGTGTAATTCATGACCGTTGTTCCTTTTAACGCACTATATCCAGGAATTGTAACTGCACAAAATACGGCCCAAGTTTGGCCTTTAATTTTCTTGCTTGTAACAATCTGATACAATACTTTTTCTTCTTGATCTAAAATTGCCAGGTACTTAAAGTGTACCAGGGAAGTTTTAAAGAAGATTAGAGAGAAGATTTTTTAAAAAATCGACGGGAAAATTTGACTGTTTTCTAATTTTTCAAATCCGAGATGATTTCAGCGGCTATTTAAAAATCACCTACCCGTTCTAGAGGTACAAATTTTGTCCAGCGACAGTAAATAGAGAGTATTGATACTGAGAAAAAATTTACCCTCCGGTTCTTAATATTTATCGCATTATTGTCCCAAAACTTCTCTTATTGTAAAGCCTTACTTTTCGAAATTGAAGTTCAAATTTGATATCAGATTCCAAAATAGGTTACAAGAATAAGTTTTCTATATTTTTGCAGCAAAATTACAGGAGATAAAAATATTTCTGCATTATTGCCGACAGCCAAGTTTGCGTACGATCACTGGAAAAATAATCGTGTTTCATGGAATTTTATTTTACTTTCTGTGTGGATCTAAACGTAGGAAATTGCGCAATCGCAAAATGGAAGCTTTACAGCAAGCCTTTATCATTTTTTTTCCACCAAAACTGCAGCGTTTCTTTCTTGCAAAACAATTCGTGATTTCCTGAATCGTGATTGCAAAACCAATCGTGAGTTCGCTCATCACGTAAAAAAATTTAATTGAAAGTAAAAAATGTGCATAGGACCTCGATTACCGTTTTTATCCGAACACACCGAACTGTAACCACGGCGTCAGTACGCGTTCTTCCAATTTCAGGCGACCATATACCAGCACACTGTATGCTTTCATTTCGCCACCACGGTTGATGTTGCGCTTTTTCAAACAGGAACATCACTAGCTTTGCACACGCTGGCATCGTTTGGGCACTTAGGTACTGTTTGTGCGAGCTCGCTCTCGTGCGTTCGCTCCAGAAGAAGCAAGCGCCTGTGTTGGCCCTCTGACAAAGTTTTTCAATATTCCCTCAGTGCATTCCGAGATCCGTAAAGGGGGCACAAGCTGCCATGCCTGATTAGTTTAATGGCATGTTTTTTGTCCGATAGCGAAATGTAACTGCCCATAAAGCACGGGTGTAGGAAAAAACAAATTTATAGTATATTACAGAGTGACGCTGCCAGCGGAAGCCAATCGTTTCTCATGCGCTAAACGTAGACAGGTTATTGGATATGCAACAAGTAAATTTAAAAAAAATGACGATGGATGGGCGTAGGTAGGTTGTCCCTGGGGTACTTGACCATGCGAAGAAAGCCCAGTGCATAAGCGCTTTTGGATTTCATCAGCGCCGACTGGAGATCGTACAAGTTGTACACCAGGCGACGATGGCTCTATGCTAGGCCAGCCAACTTGCTCTCAGTGGAGAGAATGCTACGAGTTCGAGGCGACTACATACATTGGGATGCACTTGGGATGCTGTCGCGAATTAGCCGAGCAGCTGTGAAGGCTGTCTCTTAGAAGTCGTGTCTCGCACTCCACACTCATTAAGTTACGGGACCAAGTGTAGTCACGGCTAGGTGCTCAAGAACTGCAAAATTATCTGCGGGAACTCTGGACGGCCTGATGACGTTTGCTAAGTGCTATTCACCCTTCTTAATAGAGACAGAATGATGAGCGGAAAGGCAGAGAGGTTAACTCGGCGACGCCCGGTATGCTACCCGAGACGTGGGGGGGGGGGTGAAATGAGAGAGAGAAAGGGGGAGAGGAAGGTAGATGACTATTTCACGTGTCCGTAGTGCGTAACTAACAAGGTACAACGGGGTGCACAGTGAAATTTTACAGCCTTGAAGTCAATCTAGAGTTTCCTCAAGAAGTGCTAAATTATCTGCGGGAACCGTGTACGGCTTAGATGACGTTATGATTCTTTAATTATAGCACCTTAGTACACTGAGGACGACTCCAGGAAAGTTTTGTCTCCGCGGATTGTTCCGGTTGTGCTGATGTTTGTCCGGGAGGGAACCGCGTTTGTATGGCCGAGAAAAATTAAGTTGACAATTATTCCGCCACTCGATCTAAACACGTGACGCAAAGAGCGGGAAAGACTCCCTGACTGACCTCTGGAAGTGAATATCCATGCAGCCTAGGCTTAGGCATTTGCGCGGGAAAGGCGTTTTCACACCCCGCAGTTTGCTTGAGAAGAGAAAATAGTGGGTTGTCGCGATACGTGCATGTATTTTTGAATCTTTTTATGGATAATAAAATATACATATTAATTCAAACCAAACTCTGTGAATAAAACACACCACTCAACCAATACTGTTCTTCTTCGATTTGCCATCAGTGTTCATTTTAAGGCTGGTGGCGATGACTGTTTGGGCTTCGGTTGACACAAGGCGCCCTGTCAAGGTGCTGGTTCTGATGCAGCGTTCGTTGGCGAGGCCGGTATGTAGCCCAGGATACAAAACACTGTGAGGAAAAAAAAAGAAGTAATGAAGAAAAGCTTAGTTGTTTTTTACACTTATGCTCAACTATTGGTGGTTTCAGTGAAGAGATCTCCTCGTCCCTTTTCAAATTGCTACTAGGGGCGCACTAGATAGTGCGACAAGGAGACGAGCAAGAGAAGACCAGAGTATTGTTGGAGTAAAAGAAAAGATGATGTTAGTGAACATTTATGGCGCAGGGGCATCTGCGGCCAAAGAGCGCCATGCCTCAAGGTTTTAGGAGAAAACTATAAAATGAAATAGAAAAACTGCTCGCAGCTCCACAGAAACAAAAAGACAGCTTGGAACGTGTAAAATAGCTCAGAACTGCAAAAATGAAAAGTACAGGATTCACAGTAAAAAAGTACAACACAAATAAAACAGCCACTTCAATTTTCTAGGCAACCTGATACTCGCCATCGCCGCAATTAAAGGGCAATGAAGAGATTTAGGAGAGGTATTAGTCGTGCTGTGGACGTTGTTAAGCTGATAATGATGTACTGTGTATATCTAAAGCAACCATTGAAATAAAACGCATTAAGCTTATGGTGGTCGGCTCCGCCTTCGATGTGCTGGCTGCGTAAGCTTAATCAGAGCGGACCGCAGAAATATGCAGCAGAGATAGTGTTGTATTTTTCTTCTTTTTTGGCTCGACAGGACTGACAAGGCAGAGAGTGGGCGCTGCTCTGGGAGGACTCGGAGCAGCCGCGGCGGTGGCAGGCGCTATCGCCGGTGTAGCCGGCCTAGCGGCCAATGCGAGAGGTGGTGAGTAGCGGTTGGGTGCCTCTTGGCGAGAATTAGACTTTTTCCATGCTGCAACCGTAAGGAAATGCAAAAAAATGAGAAAAATTACGCATCAGGAACAGTGGCGTATAGTGAGTAAGCAGGCCGAATGCTCAATGAACTGATGTCGCAAAAAAATGCTCAATTAGCCCGTGTGTCAAGAATGCCTGTCGGGGAATAAACTCTGTTATTGCTTATGGTGCTGATGACGATAGAGATGCTTGCTAATGATGAAAATTCAGCGAGTTGTTTAGTAAAGAAATCATATTAACTGCCACTGGATGCAAGCGTAGGAGATAACCAGTGCTGTTACCTCAGTTTAAAGCGTCATTGTTACTTAGCACTGCGGAAGCTGCGACGTATATGAGCATAAGACCTATTCAAAACCGCGCTTTCATTAAGCTTTTGTGAAAAAACCTGATGCAGTAGAAAGCGAGAGAAAAAGTATGTGTTTCCCTGCCAAGCATTTGTTACAAGGCACGCAGAGTGTGTGAAATCTGTCCCTAATGGACTACAGGCCTTATGTGCACTAGGTATGGAGCCAGTTAAACAGTGTATGCTACCAGCAGCACAAGGTTCCTCTTCACTTTTATGGCAAAATTTGCCGTGCTTCGAAAGTGTCGGCGTAACACTGCAACAATGGAACGACATTCAACTGATGTGCAGGAGGAGGAGGCGGACGAGGAATAGGGAGTCCCCTTTTTAGGCGTCCAGGATGTCGGACCTGCGTCAGGCGGACGGGGTGTGGCAGAAGGCGGCGATCCGTTCCGGAAAATCTTGACCTCTTCATGTCCAAGATTTCCAACATACTGAGCACCGTTCCAGGTACGAATGCACCTCTTTCTACGATTCCCCTCTCTTTTTTTCACGTACCCTCATACGCCGTACCGTTGTAGAGAGGAGTGGATAAAACAAAGTAAAAAGACAAGCTGCATGGCCACATTGTTTAACTTCGTTTTTTTGTGTATAGAATTTTTCTGATCATATTTATAATTAAACTTGGTCATGCATGTAGAAATAACTGAAGATACATTGTAGGCGCGTGCGTTTTCAAACTATACCTGCAAGGCTATGCGATGGCTCTGCCCTGGAAAAAAATAAAGAAGCGTCGTTTTGGATGGTACATAATATGAACCTTCTTTTGAGGGGGCCACAACTTGCATTTCATGAAAAATGAAGAATACGCGGAGAACAAGAATGGAACGCTTTCGAAATTGCAGCAAAATTTTTTTTTTTTGCATGGGTGATCTGCACAGTCCTATATGACAGCGATCAGTCATTGGCCTCAAGCCCTTCGAAAGCTTTCTTCATTCTCTGGTATTTTTTAAAAGCTCTCGGAATTTGAAGTAAAAGTTTCACTTTGTGATTATGCTTTACGTATATTTTCTATCACGCATAATCAGATTACTGCCGACTTAGGTTCACCGATTACCGTGCTCGCACCGTCTGGTGCATCGGCGGCTCAAAAGAATGCGCCAGTGCACAGTGCATTTGTCAGCGCATATCGGTAATGCGATGGGCCAGCGGTAATCGAAGCGCTTATTTCTAGCGCTACGCGGCCAACACCTAGTTTCTAGTGTTGAGGGCAATAACGTACCTGCATAGTACACAGGGACCTCACAACCCGCATGATGTTGCGAGAGATGATGTCTCAACCCGCATGATGTCTCTCACGCTGGGACATGTTAACATGCACCGCGAAGTAGCAGTGAGGATACTTCTCCATCTACTCTTGCTTGGCGCCTTAATATAGTCGGCTTTCCTTAAGCGCCACTCACGTTTACATGGAAGATATGTTTTGAAAAATTGACGCGACTGAATGAAGGGGGGGGGGGGTATTTCGCCTTCATGAGTACGCTGAGTTTGTCACTTGCATTCCTTGACACTTATCGGCTTCCTGGTGCGACCCAACTCCTTGCTGCGAAGTCATTTCAGTCAACACTGCGTAGTTCGAGGCAGAAGTTGTCCGCGATATTAAAAAACTCAGGGAGCGGAAATCGAGCTTTGTATCAACATCGCAGGCCTTTCAGCACGTAATATACAATAACTAAAATGGTTCACTTGTGACGTCAAAGAATAGCTTTAGCGTCCCTTAAAAAAAAGCTTAGAGGAGCTGAACAAGTCGGCAATAAACTTGAAACTCCACGAAACTCTGCCTCAGCAGTCAGATGAACACGTGCTTTGAAAATCCACATGAGGACAAGAAGTCGCATGCGTTATCAATGTGTTATTTTCTGTTATCCTGGCGTTAAGCATGTCAGGCTGGCGTTAATTTTATACGTTTTAATGACACAAGTAAGCAAACCAAGAAGAGCTGAAAGCTCGAGCCTAAACTTCTACTCCTGTATGACTCATTTTGATATGTTAAAGCAAAAATATTTTGAATGTGTGGAATGCCCTGCACCTGAGGTAGTTTTTACTGGCTGTTTCTTCGAAAAGCCAGATCTTTTCGAATTAAGAGGGAGAAAACAATGGAAAGTGGGGTTGAGAGTTAGATAAAAGAAATCTCAGTAGGCCACTGGTAAATATCTGAAATCTGATTCATGCCGCTGTAAAATTCCGTTGTAGTTTTTTGGTCATTTCTCATTTTTGTCCTCACGGCTTGACGCAGGCAACCAAAGCCTCTTTAGTGCACGCACATTTGTTTTCTATTTTTTGCACTGATGTACTGTTGCTACTAAAATATTTTTGTTTGTATAACAGAGGCGCTCATTAATGCTGATGAGGATATGAATATTGTAATTAGTAGGAATGCCACCACACAGTTTTGGCCATTAATCAGCCATGCAGATTTTACTGCTCAACCTGCTTTACCTTAGGCTCAACCTGCTTTACCTGTTTTAGCTGCTTTACCTTAGGCGAGTGATACCTTTACTATCTAGAAAAGTTGTCTTACACATCCACCAAGGTTCTTGTTTTTAAAACGAATGACATGTGTGAATCATATCTCTAATTTATTTCAGGACAATCTTATCAGATGAAGAGCCGACAGGGGGTGGGAAAAAGTGTTATGCAACAAGATCTTCTGAAAACGGAGGACAGAGCTTGCTGAGAAAAAGTCAAATCTCTGGGCATAATCTCAGAACAGTGCGCGAACGCAAATTGAAAAATCAGAGATTAAGCATAGCGTGTAGCGTCGGCTCTCCCGTTTACTGCAAGCTGCCAAAGCGTATGCGCAGGTGGACCTGAGGTGCCAGGTGCAGGCCAGCTGCAAGGGTATCTGCTGAAGCGTGCATATGCTTTAACAGCTCGCATTAGACATAAGCGATAGCACTAGGCTTTGTACGCAGTTCTGAAACTCTGGAATGAAACGTGGAACTAGTTTAAATAGAAAAGTGGTTAAACGTTGAACAGGTTCTCCGAAAGGTGAAGTAGTGACATATTTAGTTATATTGCAGTTTGACCTAACAGAGGACAGGAAAGTGACGATTAATATGAATAAAATTTGTTTTAAAGCATGTGCGGTAACAATTCTACAAAAGTAACGCTTTTATGATTTTTCTTTCACCCAGCGTTAAATATGCAGCACTGAAAACGGAAGACCGGGGGTCCCCGAAACACCTTGTGGATGTCTTCGAACGTGTGAAGAGATGACGTAACTGAAAACCAATGGGTGCCCTCGCGGACTTCAATAAGTTATCGAAATAAAGTCAAATTCTTCGCACTTGTATTCCACTCTTGTATTTAATAAGTTAGCGAAAACAAATTTCAGGTCAGAAAACAAATTTGGTCGCACAAGGTATAAACATCGCGGTACACTTACCAGAGACGTCCGTCCAACGCCTCTCTGCAGGTTGCTCAACCAGTTGGCAAAACGTAGCTAGTGGACACAGCTCTCCCTGCTGCCCAAGGCCGTAGACTCATGGACAAGTAGGAGCCTACCTCACACACACACACACACACACACACACACACACACACACACACACACACACACACACACACACACACACACACACACACACACACACACACACACACACACACACACACACACACACACACACACACACACACACACACACACACACACACACACACACACACACACACACACACACACACACACACACACACACACACACACACACACACACACACACACACACACACACACACACACACACACACACACACACACACACACACACACACACACACACACACACACACACACACACACACACACACACACACACACACACACACACACACACACACACACACACACACACACACACACACACACACACACACACACACACACACACACACACACACACACACACACACACACACACACACACACACACACACACACACACACACACACACACACACACACACACACACACACACACACACACACACACACACACACACACACACACACACACACACACACACACACACACACACACACACACACACACACACACACACACACACACACACACACACACACACACACACACACACACACACACACACACACACACACACACACACACACACACACACACACACACACACACACACACACACACACACACACACACACACACACACACACACACACACACACACACACACACACACACACACACACACACACACACACACACACACACACACACACACCTAGACTTTCAACGACCTGTATTTTCCAAACGATATTGACGATGAGTGCAGGCACTAGGAGGAGGCCCACTCTGGCACCTCTCTCAACTTTGGAATATTTCGAGTCTTGTTTCGTTAATAATATAATCTGGCTTCCCCTCATCGCGTGCAACGGACTGCGAACGCAGTCGTCTGTGTCGGTGATAAAACGGCAGGCGACAGAGACAAGTGCGTTCCTATGTCCGTTTCATAGTATGAGGGAAAGCGACCAGGTCGTATTACCAACCAAACAAGACTCGAAATATTCCAAAGCTGTGAGAGCTGGCAGAATGGGCCTCCATCTCGGGTCTTCCTTATCGTGAATATCGTTCGGGAAATGCAGGTCGCTGAAAATGGCCGGGCACAGGGGTTGCATGTGGAGGCTTGGTAGTTTTGTGGGATGTGCAAAGCAACAAGTGATGTACGTATCCGGGACATCATCGGGTGGCTGCAAATGGTTGCCGAAATCTGCCTTTGATACCTTGTATCTCAGCAAGAAGCAGGTAGCGGGAGTGAAAGTAGTTGAGTCCGCTTGCCAGCGTTGGTCATGCAGTTTCTGGAGTCGTAGGCTTATGAAGTAGGAGCGGTAGACTGGGAGCATGAGGCAGGTCGTTGAAAAGCGGCAGCTGGCCTTGAAAGCTCTTAGCTGAGGCTAAATGACACCGAGGAGCCGGGAACCAGTGTTCAAGGTAAATTCATGACGACGTTAACCCTTAACAGAACGGCTAATAAAATGGTGCTCCCCTTCTCCCCGTCATCTCATGCACACTGATGACGCACCAGGACAAAAACCTCAAGAAAACAAGCCTGAACTGTTCTCCGCCAGGCGAACGTCAAGTGGGCACGCTCAATGAAAACACTCGCCCAAAGTACCCACTGTTCTAGAGCTGCAGATGTGCATGGGCCCATGTCCAACATTCTTGAAAAAAAATTTTAATATCGAAATATTGTTATGTATTATTATGGAAATATGAAATGTACTGGTACATTCTTCTATTGTGTTGAAAAAACTTTCTTTTAGAGTGTTTCCATCACTAGCATCGAGCAGTTAAGGCTGTCATAAAAACCCAATGGGGAACGCTTTTGTCGTCAGCAAAGCGTTAAAAGTAAAAAAATTCAAGCCTAACGACGGGATTTCTACGGGTATAACGATTATTTTGTTGCAATCGTGCAACATATGAAAAAATTGCGTTCATAAACTGGTTCCCGTTCAAAAATGATTTTGTCCAGTATTGTTGCGTATGGCTTACAGCGCGTCATGAGGCGTCGCGGTTATCAGTGGCGACAAGAAAAATTTAAAAAATAATTTATATTTGTAGGGTCCATGCACAACTTTTAAATTTGTCTCGTTGCTCCCAATGGTCATCTGCGTAAATGTGCACACATTCGAATATGAATATGAAGTAGTATACGACCATCAAATCCATTTCACGGTCCCTTTAAGACGAGGTGTCTTGCTGGTAACGCTAAGGGATGGTATAAAAACAGCATCGGCCATTTCTCGGTGCTGTCACAGCAGCTATTGAGGTACCTCTCAGATGTGATTACAAACGTATATGCACACGCGCTCAGCACGTTCACGCCTTGGAGCACATTGTTTCAACCTGTACACAGAATTCCACGGAATGCCTCGTACCTAGAGGCACGTTTTTATTTTTAGAACTCTAGGACAATGGGACAATATCACGCACAATATCCAGCTATTTTCAAGCGTTACAAAGTGCTTACAAAATTTTTTCAGTAAGTAAATGCTCTGTGCGCTATAGGCCGCCCGGAGGTTTCTGAAAACGAATCGTCTCCCTCCAATGAAGTTTTCTAAGCCTTACCGAGGTCTGATGATAGTGAATTTTTATGGCGTTAAGGCATCTGCGGCCAAAGAGCGCCATGGCACAAGTTATTTTTGTTTGCTCAAGGTTGATTCAAAGAACCATTCCCCGAGCTTCTCACCCTACATCTTACCGAGACCTACTAAAAGAAAAGCAAACTTGATGCTTATAGTCGTCTGACACGAAACTCATCTGTCACGGAACTCGTCTGTCACGGTGAAAAAATCTAAATATGAAGATTAAGTATCAAATTTCGCAAGTCTAATGAGAGAATTAACCACACGTTGATCTTTACAGAACACTAAGTTCGCATGACATGGATATTTCGGGATGGCAAGTGGTCAGAAGAAAGTTTTTGGCGGCGATATCGTTCAGGAACTAGGGCGCAGAGGGATCATGGGTTGATACGCAGCAAAGTCAAATATGGTGAATAATTAAGTAAATAATTAGAAGTCAAAGTCAATGAATGGTTTTATAGGCTGGACGGGTATATAGCGAGCGGGCGGAACCAAAGCCTGGCGCGAAATCTGAAAACGAAGCGCGGCGCCTAGTCTGAAAACTCAAAATGAACAATTGATGGAACTTGATTACCTGGACGCTCCTGAGGACGATACATCATACAGAGCGGATCTCAAAGGCCTCAACTTAGCTGGAGTGGGAAGCAAGTGCTTCCACGGCGTCAAAAATTTCCTCACCTGCAGGAAAACTGAAGTTAGCTTCGTCGGAATCAGTTCCGAGCCCATCAGTACCGGGGGCAGAGGGACACCCCAGGGATCTGTCCTCTCCCTGATACTTTTCAGTTTTACAACGAAAGATCTCTCGTGCCAGCTGAATACGATAGAAGGCATCACACATAGCATCTATGCAGACGACATCACAATTTGGACCGAAGGAGGTTCCAGCGACGATATTTCGCATAGGCTGCAGGAAGCGGCGTCTATAGTTGTAACTACGCCCTAGACAGAAAACTGTCTCCCTCTCCTCACTAATCTGAACTGTTCTCAATGTGCAGCAAAGCACAACTAACCCAAGAATCCCGCCTACCGCACCTACACAAACCAGTGGAGGTATACGTGGAAAGGAGTAAGGTACCGATAGTCACCACCATTAGGACCCTGGGGTATTTGTTACAGCAGAAGATTAAAAATATCGTTATTCTTAAAAAGCTTCAGACGTATACTGACCAGGTAACGGGCATATTCACGTGAATCTTCCTCAGGAACAAAGGCCTCAGAGAACACTGCATAAAAAGGCTGGTTCGTGCCTTCATAATCAGCCAATAACTTATGCCACCCCCTTTTTTAATCTCAATCCTGGCGAAGTGAGGAAGTTCACGATAATGATCAGGGCGTCATTCAGAAGAGATTTAGGCGTCCCCCCCCCCCCCCAATTTCTCGAAAAAGAAGCTTCTAGCTATGTGAATGCATAATACCCGGGAAGATATTGCCAAAACGGTCAGGGGGCGCCGATATGGTGGCTAAACTCCACTGTAGCGGACCGAAAAATACTACAAGAACTACGGCTTCCGTCAGGAGAGCCACCCTAAGTCGGTGAACCCCTGGAGCTTGAGACACGGAAACTATTCAAAATTGCACCGATTCCTAAGATTATGCACCCGATCCATGACAAGCAATTAAGGGGCTTAAAGCAAAACTTATTCAAAGTAAACTTATGAAAGATCCTCCTGAGGAATCAGCCTATTGCGATGATGCCTGCGGGCTAGAGGGGGCCGCGGTCATAGCAGTGGTAGATGGGAACCGCTCCCAGAAGGTAATTGGATCTGTTGATAAGCGTACCGCTTTAAAAGCTGAAGAGGCTGCGATAGCACTAACATATACAGTTACTAGAGACAAAACTATTCCCTCAGACAAAAGGCAAAGGCCTAATTTCCAAGCAGGTGGCCAGTCTACTGAGGAAGCACCTGCTAAACCGGAAGGTTTGAGTGATCTGGGTTCCAGCTCATGAGGGTCTACCAAGCAATGAGGCTGCCCATCGCCTCGCTGGAGATGTATACACCCAAGCGACCAGACCCCGCTACCCGGATACAAAGACCACTTCATCACCTACAAGGAGCTCTCTGGGACTCCCAGATTAAGCTTTAGGATATATCCACCGCCAGATAGGTCCCTAACACCTTCACAATGTAGGGCCCGGCGAAAAATTCAAACCGATCGCTTCTTCCTTTATGTTACTCTGCATAATGAGCTTACAGGTGACCCAGAGGCTTGCAATCTCTGCAACGTACCTCTGAGTCAAAATCATCTAATCTGGAAATGCCCCAAACCTCCGGGAGGTAAACAGACTGATCCCCTTGATCAAGTTGCCTGGGAGTCCTACATCGGCAGCCCAAATGCGGATGTACATAAGGTTGTCCTACGCCTTGCGGAGGAGGCTTACTCCAAGACCTTCTCTGCGGTCACGGCGCAGGAGGGCCGGCAAGTGGTAGACCCTCCCTCTGGCTGGTCCCTGCTCCGAGGTCCATGTCGGTGTAAATAAAGTCCTTTCTGTCTCTTGATTAAGACAATCAATTTTGGCAACTGGGAAATTGCATGAATTGACATCAATTCTCACAACCAGATGAAGTGACCAGTAGGAGTTCGATGATTAATCGATAAGTGACAGCTCGATAAAGGATGATCGAAAAGGATAAGTGATCAATACGTAACCAAATGTTATCGATAAGGTATCGATGCGTTCGATAAGTCTCCGATGAGTAAATGATCGATGACTAATCATGGGAAAAATGAGTCATTTACACGAGATGTCCGTTTGAGAAAACTTAGTTGTAACATAATTACAGTCCTTAACCTGAGCAAAAGTTAGGAGAAGGATCAAGTGAAGCAAAGAGAGGTGACGAGTGAAGCAAAGAGAGGTGAAGAGGGGTGAGGAGACGTTAATGCTTTGGCATTCCTCCAATGCGGGTTACCGCAGTGCTCTCGAATGTTTTTTTCTGAACGTTGCGGCAACTTTGCAGTGCAATCAGAATTCAAGAGATTGTTAATCAGTCAGCAGATAATAGATTAAAAATTACTATTACGACTCTCTTACTGTTGTTCAGGCTTTCAAAAGTAAACCAACAAAGAATCAAACCCATCGTTCCGTTCGTGTTGCAGGAACTTTCCCTGAAAAAAAAAAGCAGTTAAGCTGTGCTCAAGAATAAATTTTTCCTGGCAAACTTGTTATGCATGGTAAACCCGGAAAATGAGGAAATGAGAAAATGGTTTCAATAATAACCGCAGTGCGTGTTATATATTGCTGCCCTCCAAGTCTTAAGCTAAATGGTCTATACAAAAATAATTTTTTAATTCTACCTTCGGACCAATTGAAAAGCATTCGTCTGGAATATAGAAACAGATAGAGAAACCATGGATGCCCATTATCTCATTTCTACGTGAAGCGGGAGATTCACAACCGCCGCCAAGTTGCACAGGAATGGTTTGTAGAAGAGCATTTCTTCCAAATTCCGCATAGAGACAACGGAAGAAGAGTGCCGTGTGTCGAATAATGAAGGTCACAGGATTTGACGTCTTCTAAATTCCCTCTCATTGTGTTCTCCTTGCGAAACGAGCTCGATAACGACAATAGCAAGCCTGTGCATCTGCTTGACCCTGACTAGCTTTTAGCCCATTGTGGACGTGGACCTTGCGCACGTTCTTGGCATCGATATGACAAGTTTGATGAAACTGCTCGAAGAAATTTTTCCGGCTCGTCTTAAAGAAACAATCGGACAGTGCATTCGGCTGATGGTAACTTCAAGTTGGGAAGGATGACAAGGCTTGGCCATTTGAATATCGTTGTGGTTTTTCTGGCAATCGCAAACGTTAGCCATGGTAAGTTTTTTTGTCTGTACGCCTGTCTATTGTTTGTTTTATTAAAGCCATAGCTGCATGATGGCTCATGCATCCTTTTAAGATAAAAGTTGCAGGTTATGAAGCATCTCAAACCCCTCGCGGCGCCTCAGTGGCTATGGTGCTTGGGTGTTAAGTCCAAGGTCGTGAGGTCCAACACCGGCCACGGCTGCCGCATTTCTGTGGATGCGAAATGCAAACACCTCCGTGTGCTGTAAGATGTCAGTGCGCGTTAAAGAACTTCAGGTGATCGAAGTTAAAACGGAGTACTGCACATAAGTTCTTCTTCTATTCCGCATGTGGCGCTTCTGGACGTCAAACCCCATGTACAATGAAGCAGGTCTTAGAAAAGTGTTCCTATTAACCGTTTATAGCCCCGACAAAGAAATCACTGGACAAAAGCAATAAACTTCTTGTATCTCGTAGGATTGTAAAAATTAAAAAAATTTAATACGCGAATTATATTTGCCACATAGTTGCACATGAATAATGACAGTTTCTGTAAGTCAAATCATTCAAATACTGCGCAGAAACGCTCTGGCGGATGGAGTAAATTAATAGCAAAGTGCAAAACCTTTCCATCGCTTGCCAATGTGGAAACAAAATGGCTGTAATTGTAAGGTGTTCTGTCGTTAGGCTTAAGTTTTGCAATAAGTTGTCGTTCACGAGGCCTTCTGCATCTCTGTGGTCTACTACTCCTACACTGAAAAATCAGTTTGAAAGGGTGTTTCTGCAGTGTTGTGAGCAACTGGTATACTTTTGGAAGGATAAATGAAAACTACTCACTTTTGACAGTCTGTATTGTGTGTGTTGCGCAGGGAATTGCAGGGTTATTTTCAGCCATCTGGATTTCACTAAAGGCCATCTGCAAAAAAAAAACAACAACAACAACATTGCGCTGGATAGAATGCCTCCAGACCTGTGCACTACGTCATCAAATTAACCGCGATAATGTAGAATGAGTACTGTTCTTATAAGCGTTTAAAAATGCTATATAGGAGACGACGCGTGCAACTGGCGGAGAAGCATGCAGTTAGGAAACTTACCGGACATGATGTATTCGTATACAGGTCAACGAGAGCCTTTGTTAGGCCGGACCCATTCAGAATGAATGGATTACGGACGGCATGGATTGAAAGGCTAGTGGTTGAAATGCGGTTTGGCTGTTTGCTGTAGTGTGGAAAAGCATTTCAAAATTTTTGTCGAGAATACCATGCCAGAATCGCTCTGTAGCCGTTAGGGGCACGAATACGCACGCCACACACGAAGTCTCACGCCACTTGCGCTTCTGAAGTACGGCGAACCGCGAGCGATGTGCAGCATATGGCTATCTCTTTTGTTCCACGTGGCGTTCTGTGGGATCCCTGCGTGGATTGGTGAAAACGAATCGAACATCCGCCTCGTCTTCTGCGGTTCCCAGAGATTGTGAGGATTTTTGCAAAAGCTGTACTATACCACCGCTGTCTCCTCGGTTACTGAAGAATGTAAGCAGAAGCCCTGAAACAAAGGGTGATCATCTTTCGCTGGCGTTCGAATTCGTAGTGCTGAAAATTCTTGCGACCGGCGTTCGCGACGCAAACAGTACGCGCATGGAATGAGTGCTCGCTAGCTGTGGTTTCTGCGGGAAGCTGTAAGACTCCGAAAAGCCACAGCTTGGGTTCCGAGTGGTTCGTTTTTACGTTTTTTTTCGGCATTCTTCAATGGCGTTGGTTTTTCGAATTTCGGTTTGAAAAATGATGACATTTGCTAGCGATTCCTGTTACGAAAACCGTCCCTTATTTTTTGTCGCTCAGTTTTCACGTTACTAGAAAAAATTCTTTTTACAGGGCGAATGTTTTCTTTTCAGATGGTCCTTAACGTGCGCCGAAATCTCTATACGCGGGTTACGCTGTCCAAAGACTGCAATAAACGCAGCGCGAGAACATTCATAGTTTATATGATCCGCCTGCAAGGAAGGTCGTATTAGGGGTCGTCAGGACTAGTCGTCCCACCTAATTGCCGGAGTTAGCCAATTGCTAATTTTTCTCCAGAACTTTTTCAGAAGCAAGGGTTGATTTATTTCACGATAATCCCCTGGCGACAGGACCACGCAGTGCCTGTGACGTCATTCACAAGTGGTCGCAAATGAAGGCACACTCTCCCATGATCCTACATTCATGGCGAAGGAAGTCAGGTTTAACACAGAAAGCATAAAGATCGTTAGCCCTAACCCAAGAGAGAAAGTTTCGTAAATCCCTCGCAATCCATGCGCCCTATAAAGTCTTTCTTTTGTGAGCAAAAGTTTTATACTGCATTCGTGAAGGCTGTTAGCCCTTGACTATAAAGAAAAAATTTTTTTTTTGCTTCTGCATCAAAGTTCAGTTGGCCTCAAAAGGATCGTATGTCTAGACGCGAACTAAACAGACAAAAAGACAGCATTTTCAGGCGCGGCATAGCAACGACTAAATACAGGTTGAGAATTTTGACAAACAGGTCGAGCATCCCGGTTAGGTGTCCTTTGGTTCTATCGTATTCAACTTAGCCGTCTCTATGCATCGGCCCAAAGCCCGAACATAAGTTGCACTCAGATAAAAGAGTATGCACTTTACAAATACGTCGAAAAGAATGACGCCTACACAGTATTGAAATGTTAACTTTTATGTTGTTCCAACCTTTCCAAATCGATAGCCACACAAAAGAAACTTTACATTTATCAGCAAGGTTTAACTTCTTCGTCATGAAATGGTTGATTGGTGCTTTGTGAGCTGCAGACTTGACTGGCGTAAGCCATTCATGTCGTTGGTTATGCATCGATCTTCAGCATCGCGAACGAAGCTTTTTTGGTGTGAGTCATTGAGGCGTGACCAGACCATATCTATACATACTGTTTTTTTTTTCATTAATCGTCTTCCATATTCTACCCTCTTTCTCACCTGCTTGTCACCCGAGGCCAGACGCTTGAGTTGGCGTCCCTTCCAGGGTACTGACTTCAGGCTTTCTTTTGCTTAGAGCCAACTGCGCACAAACGCACACACTGGCGACTTTTTTTTTGGCAGTGACTTGGCTCCGTAGTCAAAATCTGGCAGACAGTTTTTACTAAAAGCATAAAGTGTTTACTGTATGGTAGTGGAAACTCTTATTCCTGCTTTCAATTCTGAAATCGTCATTATGAATTCGCTTGTGACTATCCGCGGGGGAGCCGGCTTTTAAGAGGATTGTGAAATACAATGGAAGACAGAATTTTTATGCCGGAAACCCAGCGTTTAACGTCTGTGGCGTTTAAAAAGCTTCAGATTTTTCACTCATCTTGCCACGAAGAAGTGACACTGGCAGTGGTTTGGTGTTTTATTACTGGTATATCAGTAACCAAGCACAACAGAGGAGAAATCGTAAAAGGTGAAGAGAGCCTGTTCGGCATTAGCCATTAACTGCAAGATTTACCATAATAGTAATTTATTCGGAAAATGAGGCGCAGCTATCCATGTGCCACAGTTTTTATGATTTTTAGTTTTTCTACGTGTGGCTCTAATGCGGAAGCTGATTCATAGATAAAATGCGTTACAGCGAAAAGACAAGTGAAAGTTCAACCGTCTTGTCAGATATTCTGTAGACAATAGATATTAGAAATTCACAATGCTTTGCAGAATACTGGATAGTTTTCGACCAGAAATAAGAAATGCTATTATTCCGATCTACTGCAACGTTGAAGGCGCATGCTCGATGCAAATGAAAAGCAGTTCAACTACGGCTCGCAGCAGCAGTTTCACTATGGCGGGCGCCAGCGTTTCTAGAATAGACCCATCATCGATTTACGATCAATAGCCACCTCCTTTCACTGCATTTTTTCTCTCTAAATCACTGTGCAGGAATCTACGAAGGCAGTCAGGACGAAAACAATGAACGGTCCTTGATCCACGTACGCATCCGTCGTGAAGCAAGCAAGGGTGGTGGTTTCGGTGTAACTGGGTATCATGATATCCAAGTAGCGGATGACAGCACTGAGGAAGGTGGTCCCAGCAGTCAAGCACCAACTCGTCGTCGACAAGGCGGTAGTCGCGGGTCTCCAAGAAGGAAAGAAGAGGTGGATGAAGAACTTGGTGGCTCTGGAGGCGTTCCCAGACGGCGCATCCCCGAGGAAGACTATGGAGGTAGGCGGCCTTCCAGAGGAAGAGAAGAAGAGAGTGACGAAGAGAGTGACGAAGAGAGACGCCGTGGGCGTCGCAGACGTCCTGGTCGTGAAGGCTCTGAGGAAGACCAAGAAGGTTCACCTTCCAGAGGTCGCCGCAGAGGTGGAGGCTCAAGTCGCAGGCGGGGGCGCGGGCGTAACCGTGGCCGTGGTTCTGGGGGACGCAGACGCCAAAAGGAAGATGAAGAAGATACAGACAGAGAGAGATATCACTCGAGAGGCGGCAGGCAGCCTGGTGGTGGTGAGGCGCCTGAGACAGCAGGTGATATCGGTGATGGCATGACTGTAACTGGCTTTCACCAACTTATTGTGGCGGAAGACAGTGGCGAAGACCACGGAAACGGCCATACTGGAGGTGGAAGGCGCCGTGGGAGTGGCGGCAGTTCAGGCAGGCGTGTTCCAAGTCGTGGTTCTGGCAGACAGACGCCACCTAGGCGAGACGAGGAAGAAGATGGTGGGTGGGAAGGCAGACAACGTCAGCAGCCGAGCAGGAGACGTGGCGGTGGCGGCGGTGGTGGCCAGAAGAGGAGAGGAGGTTCAGGCGATGGCTCTACCTTTGGCGTCTCTGGTTACCACGATATTAATGTCGCAGACGATGACTAATAGAATCACGGTGGCCGCTCCTCCCGCTGAGGGAGGGCAGAAGGAAGATGTGAGTACTGCGCAACAGGTCCATTACAACGTTTAGAGGCAGCTAGTTTAAGACGTGGCAGCATGTTGTTGATACCGTGGTTTCTTTGCGAGACAAGGGTTACAAGAGTTAATAATCCAAGCGTACAAGATGGTAGTGGTTGTTAAAATATCTACTTCTGAGGTAGTTTTTAGGAAGTAGGTAAGTGCACGAAAGCCGATGCGACATAATTTGTGAGGTCAGTTGCCAAAAGATTTCATATATAACAAGATTTCATATATAAATTATAGGGGTGGTAATATTGGCAGAAAGTATAGGCTCACGGTATTCTTCTGATAGTCAGGTGTTTAGGTTTTGTAAAAAACAGGGACTGCAAAAAATATTCTACACTACGTTCTTGATAAACCCGTATCTTTGGCTCGGAGTGATCGCAAAATACGAGTCGCTGGAAGTGCAGTGTGGAACTTTATAGAGTATGGAACATTGAAGATGCCTTCCATATAATATAGAACACCATTTCGACGCATTAAGAGGAGACTTTTACGCATGCATACTTAAACAAGCATCAAAGATCGCTAATACATAAAGTAGTCATAAATAGGAATGCTTTTGCACTATTCATTCTGACACGACATTTTTCCAAGACCTTTATGACGTGGATTCAAATCGTCCGTAAAGATAATTACGATGTAAACCGCGTTTTTCTTTGAACAGATGGCTAAGCTGGTAAGTGTGTAGAAATCTCCAAATTGACGAGATTGTGAACGACGTTTAAAAAGGGACACAATCGCGTTTTTTCTGAAATTGAAGAAAATGCTTTGAAGCGTGTATAGTTCAAATGCGAACAACACACTGAACTTGACAAGTTCTATTTCAGCTTGAGAAAAAGCGGGGACGTGAATTTTCTGTTTTTTTATTTCATACCAGTACATGGCGGGTGCAGAAAAGAGCTTCAAGAAAATAGGTGAACGTTGTTTCAGGTACGCTAAAATACTAATTATTCTTTAATTTTTCATACCTCTGGCAGATTTTCAACTGCAGGAAAAGAACGCCGGTTTAAAATCTTTTATAATATCACAGGAATGATGCCAGAATAATTGTGTTAAGAAATTTAATAAGTTCTTGCAAATAATTTTGAAAAGTTTTTGCTCCTGCTCAATTCAGTTTGTCCATTTTTGAAACTACAAAGCGTACTAAAAGAATTTCTGGGCGCACTAGCCCATTTCAACACAACCGATTTTGATCTACAGATGTAGCTGTATCGCATGATGTAGCATGAGCTCGATTGTTAAAAGACACCCAGCTGACTTCCAATAACGTTTTTCACTGTAAATATCTGATATGTTACTTTCCATAAGCTTTCCCTGCGGCACTTGCCTCGTTTTCTGTGGTGGCCTTACGAACAGGTGGGAAACAGCCTGCTGAGCAAACGTATTTGGGATGTGTAGCTTTCATCCGCCTGAGACTGTTGCGGGACTAGTTTATGCATGTGGCAATGTAGCGTCAGTCAGAAACGCCAAACGGAAGAGGCGAACACAGCACCCCTCAATGCGCCCCTTTCCTCTTCAGGGCTCATTTTGTGAATTAGTTTCAAGTGGTTTTTCTCGGCATTTGCATTCAATTTAATAATTCGCCATATAATCTGGGTAGCACTGGCCTGTCGTGACATAATTAAAGGTGTGCGATTAATCTCAATATCTGATCGATGGATATTCTTTTCTTGGATGCGCTGAAATAATAGAAAATTGCGTCTACTAAATTATTCCGAACGAAGCAAATAAGTTTTGAAGAGCTTTTAAAGATCTCAGTTATTGGTATGAAGAAGCAGCAATTTTCGTCAGCGACATTCGCGAAAACAAAAACAGTGCACACTCTGACGCTCCGCTCCAAGCTGTCCCATTTGGCTGACGCGGGCAGGAGGCTCAACACCGCGGCGAGGTGTGGTCATGTGGCAGCGGTCATAATTCTCCTACAGGGTCTAAAAACAGCAATGTTCACTCATGCTCAGTAAACTGGGACGCACTATCCCGATCTGAGAGACCATGACTCGTAGCTGACACCCCTCTCAACTATCGAGATGTGGTGCTATTTCGCTCATTATGGTCAGCAATAATAATAGCTACATTTCCTGAGTGGATCACATGCGCGTCATAGAGCTAATTTGCTAAATCTGTGTGGCGTTGCCCTAGAACATATCAGCGAGCTGCATCCTTTGGCAGCTGTAGATAACGCTTCAAGAGTTATAGTGCAGTATCGCAGTTCGTGCCGTAGATAGGGCTTCGCTCTTTTCGCTCACACACCACAAATTTCCGTAAATTCCTCGTAAATTTCCGTAAATTTCCGTGAGTCAAATTTCTGTAAAAATATTCGATTCATATTTGATTCTCTTCGTTCGCTATTAAATTCGTTTTTGGTTCTGTTGTTAGCTGGACTATTCGTATTCTATGCAGCGTCAGAGCTACACTATGCGTGTTTGGATTGGTTTTCAAAATGGGCTGCTGGCCCACCCGTGACCAAAATGGCTTCCATAGGTTTAGAAAGCATTGATTGAAAATATAATTTTCTTCTCTCTCTCTCTCTCTCTCTTTCTTTACAGCATTCCAGCGTCGTTTGGATTAACCATGGACAAAAAAAAAAGACCCATAAAACTAGCTGCGAAGAATTTCTTCCTGGCGACATGTGCGGGAATAAGAAATCACTCACATACAAGCCCATGCAAGCGTTGATTTTTCCTTCATTAAAGTTTTCTGAAGTTTCCGCTCATTGGATACATTTAACTATGTGCATCGTAAGCGGCACCAATATCCTCTTTCCAGAATCCACTGAACAGTGATACGAGCATCCTTATTCATAAAGCCTTCCTAATTCCGCTATGTAGGTTTGGAGCACTTGGCTGAGTGCAGGAGCTGAAAGGTTGACGACGTTTAAGTATTTCCAGAAACCAATAAACCAGCAGTGCGCACCAGTAGGGACACATAATGCAAGAGCATGTGAACGACGTACACTGTGGAAGAACAAATAGACCGGGCAACTCGTTGTCAACATCACAGCGCAGAAAGGTTTTCTGTTTTGGTACTTGGAAACTTGTTCCACAAAGCACTCTTACGAAGCACGAAGAGAAGTGCTTTCGAAGCACTTTTCTTGCCACAGTTTTCGCAGAAGCCTATTGATGGGTCTCTCAGTATGAAAAGGAACACGCGAGCGCGTGGCCGCCACCCTTCGCGAAAAGCTACCGCCGTAAGCCAATGAGAATTGGCCACTAAGGCGCATGTGCATGCTGCGGCCCATTCTCTGTGGCTTTTGGCGGCCATTCGCTCGCGTGTTCGCTTTTATACTGAGCAATCCTGTACTTACGGAAATACTACTTCCGCTCCTGCAAAGATCATCCGAATTTATCAGAAAAATCTAACTTAAGTATGCGGTCCTGCATGTAGAGTAATTTATACAATATCATTCATACAATGTTCGTAGTAAGGACGTGGGCGGCTTTTATTTTTACCTGAGCCCATCCATGTAGGAGTCAAAGAAGCGTACTTACAACACGGAAGTAAACACAAAGAAAGCAGGTAAGGGCAATTGAAAATGAGAGCGTAAAATGCATTTCGTGGTTTATTTAAGCTGCAGAGAAAAGAGGCTCGTGTTTATATTTGATTAGTATTTTTCGACATGGTCAAATCATTTTGCCCTTGTTTCAGAGCTTGTACCCGCGCATATCTCGATAACAACGTTCCTGCTCCGTGTTATTGCTAACACTCTGGTGCAAGAGAAGGAAGGCGTTAACTTATTCTGAAGGGCTAGCAGGCATAAAGTTTTGGAATTTGTGTATATTGTCGCCGAAAATGGGGTGTGGAAATTATATGTATTGGGCCTTTCGGAAACAAAACTGATGTGGTTAGGTGAAAAAAATGGCGGACTAAATTAAATTTTCTGCATGGTAAATATGTTTAACACTGAGTGAACAAGAAACATCGGCTGTCAGGAGGAAGCAAATTAGCTCCCAGCATATACTTCCAAACAGTTTTTAATGTGAGTGGCCAAGCTCGTTAAGTGCGCTAATACGTAAGTAGACTACGACTTGGAGTTTTCGACCCTTTGTGAAATACTTGAGACGATATCGTACGTGATGCATCTCCTGCCTTGGGATTAGCTTCAAAGCTTGCAGATAAACTGGGGTCTGGTCTCGTTTTCAGTGAACAATAAATTTTTGATCAACTGAATTGTACTTTTTGCGTTATGAAAATAACTTTAGAGGTTTGCAAATATGTTCCGAAAAAAAAATAGCGGTGGTTTAGCTCTGGTTAAACCTGGAGTGACGCGACAGCTACAGCTGGCTGAGTGGAACTTGGTCACCTGACCAACCACGTGACGAACCAGGTGACTAGCCACGGCGCCGCGCCGCCGGCAGCTTCTCCGCACCAAGTGATCAACCCCGCGACAGCGTGGCGGCGCAGCCCCAGGGTGGCGCGCAGCTACAGGGTGGCGGCGCCACCACGCTGAAAGCTCGAAATGCTACCGTATTGTAGCTATCGCTACAAAACAGTTTTCAGGCAGTTACCATTGGGTACAGAAAGCCCCGGACAAGCCGTCGCTGGCTCAAATACATCGCTGCGTCATCAGATAGACGGTCCGAGAATGGCGTGTCCGTTTAGTGTGCCAAGTGGTGATCGTTTGGAAGCACCCGCTCTGCCTCTAGCGCTCACTGCGAGAATGAGCAGCGCATACAATGTGTCGACAAGCTTGCGCGCTTCATGGCGTGTGCCGTCATTACATATCACCAACTCTATTTTGAGGACGATGCAAAATTTGAACACTGTTTCAGGATCATTCTCGGACGACCGCCCTTTCTAACAGGAATAGACGTGCCATTAAAAAAAAATTGGCAGAGGCACTTAAGACTGCTTACATGTGAGAATGCGAAAGCATTACAGCCCGTTGGTGCACTGACACCCACCCCCGCACACACCACCCACGCGCACACACGCGCGCGTAAGAAGCCACCCGAAACGCTGTACGACTTACGGTTGCATCACAGTTTTGATACGAGCGAAGGCATTAAATTGAACGTGCATATGTCGTAGATTCGAAGTGCTGTCGCAAGCTAGCCTCTAACTTCATTAGCGCATGTAAGCTATATGCATCGAGAAGCCGTATGACAGCACTCGGACCGCTGTACAAGAAACGGTTGCGGCACAATGTTGGTAAAAACCATCGGGAAAGCTGTCTCCACATAGAGGTAGGCCAGTGGCGAGCATATACAAACTATTGTTCCTGTATATGATCCCGCAGGGAGCAGAATTGCGAGAAGGTCCGCCATCATGTTCTAAGTTGTGCGGGTAAGCCACCGCTCGGGCGTACAGGGGTTGCGTTCATGGGCTCGCTGTGTAGAGCGCTTGGGCTTGTTTTTTTTATATGCGTAGAAATTGCACTCGATCGCAAGTTTTTAAACGTAACGCCAAAAACAAATCTGTGATTTGCCGAGGGTGTGCATACAGTATGAAAAAAAATTGCCATAAGTTACCAGCGAATTGTAGTCATGACAAATTGACGGAAACTACTAGTGACGTCCTGAGAGTTATTTTTTTTCTGGAACAAGTAATTTCAGGTGAAAAAGCAGTCCCATTTCGGATGGGACAGCGTCTGTCTCGTCTTGTCTTACTGCGTGCTCGTCTTTAGAAAAAAAAGAGTATAGAGATTAATTACTTTTTAAAACTAGCACCGCCGCATGATCTGTGCGAGTCATGCAAGGAAAATATGAAAACGTATCTCCCTAGAACCACATTAAAATGATTCTGCAGCTTGTTACAGGCAGGCAGACTAAAGCAACAACAATGCATTGAACAGGCGAGTCTGACCTACCGAAAAAATTTGAAACTCATTTGTTCGCCTAAAACATTTTACTAAATGTACGCCGTTTCTAAATGCAGTGAAATAAGGAATCTTTAAATGACATTGCAAGTACTCTTTCTCGTTGATAATATTAGCTTACCTCATTTTCATTAAAAAGCATTATCTTTTCATCTGCGCTATTAAATGATAATATTTGGTCGCGCTTAACGGGGCTCATTCTCAAAAGCCACTTCAATCGCCGACGCACTTCAGCCGCCGACCTTCCAAATGGCAGTTCATAAAACGCTTTGCCGTTTCCAATGCGGTTGCTGCAGTTTGGCGCACTGCACGCTGTCACAGCTGACGACTGCGTCGCTCACTACTACAGCAGAACCTCAAACTTAACGCCACAGGTCTGCACGGAAAATGTGTGAAATCTAGCCGCCAGCGCGGGCTCACGTGAGGTGTCGAGCTGACGAGGGGTCGCTCGGCACTGTGCCTGCGAAGTCAGCTTTCCCGCGGGAAGTCGAACACTTCACGTCACGAAAATCATGTGATCGCCTCTCGGTGGTTGGCGTTCGGAGCGGCAAGGAAGAACACGCTCAACTCGGCTCCCTGTGGGTGCATATACAGGAACACTATGTCGACGTAGTGTTCCTGTATACAATTTGACTACAATTTGCAGTTAACTTTTGGTTATTTTTTATGCTGTATATACACCCTCGAAAAATCAAAGATTAGTTTTCGGCGTTAGATTTAAAAACTTGCAATCGAGTGCAATTTGTACGGGAAAAAAAACAAGCCCAAGCGCTCTACACAGCGAGCCCATGAACGCAGCCCCTGTACGCACGAGCAGTGGCTTTCCCGCACAGCTTGGAACATGATAGCCTACCTTCGCGCAACTCTGCTCCTTGCAGGAACATATACAGGAACACTAAGATAAACGAACGAAATGTTTTGTGCGTCATATGGCCTCTTGATGGCATCCCCGAATTTTTCCTGCCACGGATGGGATTTTTTGAACCATAAGCGGCTACATAATTTTCTCGTAATGGGACTAGTAATGGTTTCGCATTAAAATATACCACCGACAGCGATACGTTTTTTGTGAGCTCTCGCACGTCCTAGGTATTTCTGTCATTCATAGTCCACGACCATTTTTTTTCATTCCGATATACTTTCAACCCCAACGTGGTTTTTACAAGGGTGGGCGCACTTCAAAAAATACACAACTTCCAGAGTCTTATGTCAAAAACAAATTTGGTCTGTCGTTTCGAATTACCGCCTGTTCTAAGATAAAACATCGCGAAAGTAGAGACGCAGCGAAGCGCGAGCAATTGCGCTCAGTCGGTAATCATCCACATACGAGAAGACAGAGTTTTAGCATTACCCAATATGCCATGGGTTACTGCAGAAGGGTTCTGCGGAATGTCATCTTTGCATGTGCTCTTCCACGGGGTGCCAACTGAGCAGGTGCTCGTGAGGCGTCAGGTACAGGATCATACCGAATCGCTGGCGTTGTTGTGTCCCCGTGTAACATGATCATGATAGCGGATCAAGGGTCACCCTGTGCTAAACCTCTCTGATTTCAAAGAGCAACACCATTAAGAATGCGATGTGATAATTCATTTGTTAGTCCTCTGACCGAGGAATGTAATGCCATGTGGCAGTGAAAGTAGTGCGAAAGTTGCTCATATCTATGTGCTGCCGATATCGTGTCAAAACCACGAAGGCACAAAGATTCACAGGTGCAGGCCTCCAATAATAATAATAATAATTGGTTTTTGGGGAAAGGAAATGGCGCAGTATCTGTCTCATATATCGTTGGACACCTGAACCGCGCCGTAAGGGAAGAGATAAGGAAGAGAGTGAAAGAAGAAAGGAAGAAGGAGGTGCCGTAGTGGAGGGCTCCGGAATAATTTCGACCACCTGGGGATCTTTAACGTGCACTGACATCGCACAGCACACGGGTGCCTTAGCGTTTTTCCTCCATAGAAACGCAGCCGCGGTCGGGTTCGAACCCGGGAACTCCGGATCAGTAGTCGAGCGGCCTAACCACTGAGCCACCACGGCGGGGCAGGCCTCCAAGGCAGTCACTGAAATTCACGGTAAAGGTGGTAACTGTCCTGTTAGTATTTTTATGTGCTTCGGCGTAACTTGCTAAAAGCGCCCCCCCCCCCCCCCCGCCCCACACACACAAAAAAAACAGGCGGTAAGTGCTGAAGCCTTATACATAATAAGGGTAAGCTACTGCTGCCCTTAATACCGGTTTATCTAGCAATCACATGATTCGTTATTTCAGCTGTAGCTCAGTCTGTTTGGCCTGAGACGTAGCAGCTGCTTATTGTGACTCTGACTTCCGCTTTACGTGACCGCAGTAAAGTTTACTGTGACCAATGGCGCTGTATTCTGTGCCAGGTGTGCTGTTAACAAATGTTGCTGCGGTAAACTTTCCCTTGTTGTTGATAAGGTGCTACAGATAATAGCTGCCAACCACTTCTGAATGGTTCCGGTGGCACTCTGTCCTTTCTGCTTGTCCTTTCCGAGACGAACTGCTCAGCCACAACCATTCGTGCTTCTGGAGACGACATGCTCAACTGTTAACAGTTAGTGTGAAATCATTCCTTGGAGCGCAACTGTTCGTCCAAAGCGAACAACATGAAGACGCAGCTTTTTAAAATATTTTATGTGGTTTAAAGTCCGAAAGCGACTCAGGTTATGAGGGACGCCTTAATGGAGGCCTGCGGATAATTTCGACCAATGGGGTTCTTTAAGGTGCACTGACATCGCATGTGGCAGAAAGGTGGAGGCTAATGAAAAGGGTTCAGCCTAAGTCAAGGACAGCGCAGCTAGCCATAAAAAAAAAATTATAGGTGTAACGTTAAGAGACAGGAAGCGGGCAGATTGTGCCAGGGGTTAAACGCGGGTTAATTACATCCCAGTCGAAATCCAGGTGAAGAAATGGGTTTGGGCAGGTCATGCAATGCGAAGGAAAGGTAACCGCTGGTCCTTAAGGGTAACGGAGTGGATTTATGGGGGAGGGGAGCGTAGCAATGGGCGGCAGAAATTCAGGTGGGGCGGATGAGATTAAAAAATCTGCGGGGATACGGTGGCCGAAGCTGGCACGGGACAGGGTTAATTGGAGAGGCATGGGAGAGGCCTTTGCCTTGCAGTGGGCGTAGTCAGGCTGATCATGGTGATAACATCGCGCAGTACACGGGCCTCTATCATTTCGCATTCATCGAAATGCGACCGCTGCGGCCGGGATCGAACCCGCGTCTTCAGGGTGAGCAACCGAGCACCACCCACCGCGGCCGCTCGTGGAAGAGACGAAAATTGTTGTGCAGTCGTTCAGATTCCTGAAAAGTTACTGCGCAGCGGTGTCAAGCGCTGCCGAGTTTTCAATTAGCTGCTTATGTTACAGCCGGTTTGCAATTAATTTACAGTCGCTTGGCTCGACTAGAGTCGAGTAGTCATCCCTTTGTGTCGCTTTATTTGTGAATCTAAGCGCTTCTATGGACGTTAGCACTAACATCAAACATCAAATATAGTCTTTTTGAACGCAAGTTGATAAATGTTGAGCCGATAGTGTTTCTTTTTCGGCAGACCATAGCAGTTACTTCAATGCGAACAAAACTATCGGCAAAAATACGCTCTTTCAGCTTCTTTAGAGCACTTGAGGTTAGTAATATTAGCGAATGCGAAGTGCCATTCCTTATTGTAATCCTTTCTAAACTGTTAAGAAACTTCAAACAAAGATAACGCAATACGAGCTTTTGTACCATAGCAATTAAAGATAAGAGCGCCATTCATAGAACAATTCTTTAGCCCTCTATGTGAAAATGTACTCTTGTGACACTCAGGCGTAAAAAAAAGCCTAGAAATTCTCCTTTAGAAAGTCGCTTAGTTATAAGATTACTGGCGTATCGATTAACTGTGCTTAAAATGCTGTTGACTGTAATATATTTCGCTAATATATAATTTCCGTTCAAGGTCCTTTTCCGAGGGTAATGAAAGAGGTTACGAAACTGGAATTTTTCCGGAAAACGCAAAGATGACACGGTACAGGGAAATGCCGGGAACCTCTGCATGACCTTTGCTTCCACTTACAAGTTTTCATTCGATATGTCACTTCAAAAGCACGCGTGCTTCCACCAAAGTAGCGTAACTGATAGCTGCACTACCAGGTGACAATTACCCCTAGCACTGTACTTTCTTGCATTTCGATGGGCATTCGCTTCATCACTCACTTTAGCTTCCCGGGGAGACGCCAAATTGTGCTCCTTCGTCGCACTCACCGCTGGATGCGCCCGCTTGAAGGTAGTATTATCACGCGCATTAAGTCGCTGGACAAGTTGACGATATATCTTCGTCAACACAACGCCCTCAGAAGACACGAACGAAAAGAAAAAGAACACCACAACGTGCTGTGTGGTGTGTTTCTTACCGTCCGCGTCTTTTACGTGCGCTGTGGGGAATTGAAGCATGTGCTACCAACTAGCCCAGCAGTTCGTCTTAATTAATAAAGAGTTCATCGTACCGGATCAACCGCTAATGGGTGATGTTTATTGAAAATGACAGCCTATTTTCTAGTGAGGTAGGACCTTACGCACACGTAAGAAATACCCTTTTCTAATCTTTCGGGGTCCGCTTGGATGATTACGCATTTAGTGCAGGCTGAATTCTTGCTCCGCGAGATGGGGCGCCTCGTTCAGCGAAGGCACTAAAGCGAGCTTCACGCTATCGCACGATACTGCGTAAGCGCAGGCAAGTGCCACGCAAATGTTTAAGCTTCTGCTTTTGAATACGTTCGATGAACGCATCCTAAGGTGCTTATTTTCATTTTCTTGGTAGCTCTTTGATGTGAACAATGATTAACATGTGCATGTTTGCTAGTTTTTTTTGCGTAATTGTTTGCAACTTATATGCCTGAAATACCGGCATGGGGGAGGAGAAAAACATCTCAAAGGCCTTTTTCTCCTCGGCGGAGCGGTGACAACCATGACGCACATGCAGCGGCAGCATATCAGTCAACACTGCATCGGAGACAAAGAAAAACATGGCGGCCGGTGGCGTAAGATTTATTTTAGGCGCGTAAGTCAGTGCTCCAAGCGGCGGCAATCCGAACGACTCAGGGGTAGAACAAACATTGAATAAAGCAGGGAGAGTGAGGCTGCACGCTCTTGAGGGTCTAAGCTTGCTTACCACTGAGTCGAGTTGATTTCTGTGGAATGCTGCCTGCTCCAATACATAAAATAATATTTGCTTTGTAATCGTTTGGCGCAGAGCAATCATAATGTGCACCGTACCTGCTTTTCCCCTTCAGAGATAAAAAAGCTATGTATTATCGTACTCATGGAAGCAAGGCAAGACAATAAAGAAATAAAATACGTTTCGTGTCTTCCCACAGTGACCTGCATAAATGTTTTCGCCAATTGAATGCAAATGGCGCAGTACTCTTTCACTCCCCCCCCCCCCCCCGCCCCCTCGGGAATAGGGAATCATTCAACCCCTCGCCCCCTCTTTCTACCACAAAAATAAAAAGTATTGAGTGAAAAAGCTTTACGTCATTGTTCATACTAGAAAAGATTCGATGGATTTCCGCTGACCAGAGTACATTTCATATTGATTCATTTTACCTCGTCCGGAGGCCATGGGCATGACCACTTAGAGTGTCATTAAAATACAAATGGCCGTTGGTACCGCGATAATGTTGAGCAGAATCGCGAAGCAGAAGGGCATGGGGTTTCGCAGTGCTGCCCTTTTTGTTCTTTCCAGCTAAAAGTAAGGCAAAGACAATAGCTAGCTAGAGCACCTGTTCAGCCATGGGCGACTTTGCAGTATTGTGGAAGGGCTGTCTCTCTGGGCTCCTCGCGTCAGCACGACAAGTTTGGTGAGTGAAGTACAAAGGAGCTGAACCTGTTGCTGCTGTGAAGTGCACTCGGACGGTTCTTCTTGCATGTTAAAGGATGAAGCGGGGCAAAACGAGGGAACAGGTTAAGTCGCACAGCTTCCTGCTCTTGCTGATATTGGCTAATTTTGGTAATGGTAAGTGCTCTTTCGTTAGTACGATTTGTTTCAGCTCCCGTTGAACCAATACTGCTACATAATGGCAATAACTGAAAAATTAGGTTGACTGTAAAACAAGGATCCAGTATGTGATAGCTATCCTGGATTCAAAAGCAGATGTCGTCGCGATGAAGTTTTGATTAATTGAATAATTGCCTGAATAATTTTAGGATGCACCATTTAGCGATGCCTTCATATCTATGGACGCGTAGCCTTTGCCTCACTACCCGTTGCTCGCGACTTTATACAAAATGTTGGCGGATACTACAGGGTGACAGTACATTCTTGAATGGTGTAAGGAATCTTCTGGGTATTAAAACTGTGTGAAGGTAAGGTTCACATTTTTTTCATATTGCTGAAGTTAAAAAGCACGGAATGATAAAAACCGTTTAGAGATGTGTAAATTAAAGGGAGGATGTCAACATTCTGTCAAACTTACACTGTTTGTGTCTCGAACTATAGTCAGATAAAATGTGCTAACTAACGGTGGTTTAAATCTAGTAACCAATTTAACATTTATGGTCCACACGACAAAGGACAAGTAGACTTGTGGTCGCACACAGGTGTTAACATTCAAAATGCATTGCGCTGCCATACAAAAATATTCTGAGGTGAAATTCCATTCGTGACTCAGTCACTGGGTCAACATCTGTCTGGCGCAGAATGCGAGGTCCATAACCCCCTAAAATACACATCTTTTTTTTTATTGGTACCAAAATATCCTTTAGTAGCTGTGCTATCATCTGTCGGCAAAAGAAAAAAATGCTTTGAAGGAGCCCTACTTGCTTTAAATCGTACACGGAGTTCCCTACAACACACGAAAAGCTGAATTCGTCATGAGCCAGAAATGACAGACGGTTTACGACGAGCCTGCCTCGTCCAAGTCCGCTATTTGGTTAAGCACGTGAACAAGTCATCATCAACAAAATGGATCCCTCCTAAATCTCTTAGGCATCAGATATAGTATAGTGAAGCTTGCAAACGAGTGTCAGTGAGATGGGAAGTGAAAAGAAATAGAGGTTTGCATGGGAAGACGTAACCTGTATGTTGAGGTAACTTTTGCATCGTCCATCATTCTTCCTCAGCCGCTCGCCATTTAGACGGAAGTAACTCGTCTCCACACGTTGAAAACAACCAACTAGGCCTTATTCATCAGGTTCTTAAAGGCAAGGTTCGTTGGCTTCAGGCCAACTTTGATTTCTCGCATTGTCTCTCAGGTTATGAAGAATGATTTACAGGCATCTACAAGTTGTCGACTTAGAAAAATAGACTATTCCCGGACATTTCGCCGTCGCATGCAGTTGCCGGATAAAATGACAATAGTGGCTTGCCGCAATTACAACACTGCCCTTACGAGCGGCCAGACTTGGAGTTTTACCTGATTCATATGACCATAGATGGCGCACTCTCGAGTGTTCTCGCTATGTGGCCCACATGTCCCAGCGGATCACGTGAGGAGCTCCTATAACGACGAACCCTGACGCCTACGCGAGCACCATTTCCCGAGGAAAACGTTCCTCTTACAGCTGCCGAATTAAAAAGAAATGTAATCTTGTGAAACTACTCGCATAACAAACATAATACTCAACCGAATGGGCTCTACATTAAAAAAGTATTCGGTGTAATACTAAATGTATTGGGTAGTAGCAGTAGCCGTCGTAGTAGAATTAGTGGAAGAAGTGGCAGTATAGGAGTAGTATTTGCAGAAGGAGCAGAAGTCGTAGCACTGAAGTAATGGCAGCTGTAGCAGTAGCTGTAGGTGTAGCATTACAGTTGATCCTCGTTATAACGATGCCCAAGGAGCCCCGATTTCTTCGTTATAGTGGTACGCCACCATGGTTGCAGCTTTATTATGCTAACTGGGTAGCTTGTCATCGCGTATATGAGGACAACAAAGCTGGCGTATAGTCTGCCACATAAATGAATAAGAAAAGCTTTCGGTGCTAGCAACGTACGACAAATTTCGGTGCGACAAATACGTACGTCGGACCAAAACTTATGCTGATGGCCGCCTCCTGCTCAGCGGAAATGGTTTGCCGCTTTCGTTTTCAGCTCCTTGGCCTTGTAAAACCGTAGGGATATCAGTACCCTCAAGCACAGCAAGCACACTATCATGCGGTTTTAACAATAGGAAAATCCTACGAAAACGCCAAGAGAATCAGAGCTCGATGGTTTTCAGCTGCGTACAGCTAGTTGGTCGGAGAAGGATATAACTTCAATGACCTTCGCAACTCTCTCTAGGCGCTGCACAGCACAGTAGGCCATGCGTACCGTGCAGTGTGGCATCCTTTAGATGGCCACGTACTCAATTTTTAGTGATGTATGCGGCAGCGTCGAACCAAGCTTACGAATAGTTCAGGCCAAAGGTCCATGCAAGCCTCACTTGATGGGGGACAAATTTTTTGGTGCTTTGTAGATGCTCAAACGAGTTGGTTATGGGGAGGGTGTTCATGCAGCCACACAGAAGTTACACCCGTACAAATGGAAAAAGTCAACGCAAACAATGGCCAGTGGAGATCATTGCAAGTTCATTATATCCCAGTTGTAGGAAAATTTTACTTCCAGAAAACGCGATAAAAATTTCAGCTTTTGCGGAAGCTTCGAGAAGGAACCTTCGATATATTGGTCAATTCGTTATTGCGAGGTTTGACTGCAATAGCAGTATTAGTAAAATAGATTGCAGTATTAAAAGTAAAAAGAATTATTGTACACAAACCGCAAGCAGAGTCAGAAGTAGGCATTTTTTATTGGTTCATGTTATCCATGATGCACCAGCTCTGAAGGTAGATGCACCAGGCAGCTCATGTTGGGCGCCGCTGCGAAGAAATCCATTACCCGCACCTCCAGTTAAGAAGGGATGCGAATGTGTTGTAAAAAGATGCAGGATGCACAGTAGATATCAGGAAATGTACTGTTCACTGAAAACATTTTGGGCAATCCCGTCGGTGAGCCACGAGTCCTTTATCACTTCTGCGTCTTAAAACGAATTCATATGGCTGGTGAAGGTAAAAAGACGAAGGTGAACATTCAGTTTTGTTTTACCAATGAGGAAACCAATGGTGATGGCCACAGCTCACAGAAGGTGCAGAGAATAAGTGACTTCACCCGCTAATAAAACGGCAGGACCTTAAACCAAAGACACTGGCGAAGTGAGAGGACATGAACAGTGCAAAGTTTAAATTGGCTCTACTCGATGAAAAGCATTTATACATCTTTCCCGCTGTAACTGCGAAGTGGTTGCGATCTGTTCTCTCAAAAACACGCTGCCCATCGGTAAACGAGTATATATAAACACGGCTTCTCTCAAACGACCTGTTGAAGGTTGTCACTCGCCCCGACCTCTCGTTTAGACCACGTCGTATGTTTGTGTCGTTGTTTTTTTGCTCAAATCTGAAACAAAAAGGGCAGCCAGAGGTGCTGCTGACACGCCAAACTTCTGCGATTATTCGATAATAGTAAACGATAGTTCCGTAACGCACTGGAATCTGTATAGTAATGTTGTCTACAGTGAGAGCGATCCCACTACTGAGACTTGTCTCGTTTATCGCCATTGCTTTTGCACAGTTTCGAGTCAGGGATTTGAGTTCCTTGGCGCGGGACAAAGACCCATTGCAAGTAAAGATGAAGCTTCTAATGAAGATCTGTCCTTACATCTGGACGGTGGTCCTCCGATCAGCTCAGGTAAGGATCATTTGAAAATCCCACAAGTACGCCATTATTGATAACTTTCCGTGTTTCTTCTAGTGCGTGCTTTTCTGTTGAAGGTATAAACACCTGACAATTTTCGCTCAACTCCGTTTTGAAGTTGACTCTGTTCTCTCGCCTAAACCATCAAAAAAAAAAACGTTAGCGCAATGCAAGCCAGATTATTTTGGCAGGAATGTATAGGCGTAAGCCGAATGGTGTGGTTTTTCGTTTCTTTTTGTTAATGGGCCCCATAGGTGCTAGTGCAGTTATGTATAAGTTCCAAAGTCATTGTTATTTGCGGGGCATGAAATCTGGAGATACAGGCGCGAAAAATATGTGACGTCAGACACTGCATTGTTGTCAAATTTTAAGATGCAATAGAGAAAGTTTCTTCCTCGACCTTCACCACCCGAAAAAACCTCAATTTTAACAAAGAAACCAATAAAACCTGTGAGAACACGTGCAGTGTCCTTTGTTAAATTTTGGTACACGCTTTGTGTTAGATACTCTCACAAATATATAAATCAACCTGACCTTTTAGAAGCAGTATGTCAGAAGCAACGTCTTGAAGCATTCTTCAATTGAGTAGTACATCCGCGGCCGGGTATATTCCGCTCAAAATATTTCAACGCGCCTGATGACCAGTCTGACCACTTTCCGACTTAGCACATCTAAGCTTCAGCTCCATTTTGTATGACCCTGAATTTCTTTAGATGTTAGTAGCCTCCACCGGATACAATATTTTCTCTGATAAATATTCATCAAATGCATCCTGAAGGAAATTGTGAACAATAACACGACCTAACCGCGTATGTGGAATTACTCAGATTGGAGATAAAAAAGAATAGTCACGGGGAGATTAATTCCAGGCTCACTGGCTCCTTTATCTTACTATTCTGCATATTTAAAAAAATATAATTTGGACAATTTTCAACCATGATAATTTTGCCGAACATAAGCAATGAGCGCAAACAAATAGCTTGTGAGATTTAACCTTAAGAGCAGAGGGGGGCTTACTGGCCTGAAAAACTAGTTAAATATAATGATAATTATTAAACTCTTTACTACAGTTCAGATGGCTTGGAGCACCAAGGTACGTATAAACTTTGTCTCAGTTTTTTTGTTAGCATATAAATGGGATGTAAAGCTAGCGTCAATAAATCAGGTGGCAAGCTTTCAACATTATTCACTCGTCGTTTACATTAACTCATAACCAGGCACACTCAATATCCTAAGCTGGGTTGTTACGATTGCCGAAGCGATAGCGCGTGCCATTCTGAAGTGGTTCTTATAAGTACTTGAAAGAAACATTGGGAGTGCGCCTAGATCTGCTGGCCAGCAAATTGCGAGACAGAACTCAGCGACACTATTTTTGAACGACTGATTTCAATGAAGGCGCTTCAAACATCGCAAATGCGTGATTCTGGATTAATTGGTCGGCTAACTGTAACGCCACAGAGGGCTCAATGCAATAAGCGTACAAAAAGAAACGGATGGGACTGACACCAGTACTTAAACAACAGCAAAAAAAAAGAAAAAAAGAAAACGCAATTGAGGAGGAGATATGCCCCAGTAGCACGTTGTACTTAGCTTTATTTCTGTACAGGTGGCCTTTCTGTCTGTTTTCTGTGTCTCATCATTAACACTGAACTCTTTTATTCTCACTAAGATTTCGTGTGTGTTGTCTTGCGCTAGGCATCATAGAACAATGGCGCCACACATTTTGCCTTATAAAAGGCAGTCTGCTAAGAAGCTTACCTGAGCCTGTTCTGTACTTTGCTTGTGTTGGTGTAGGTGGTGAAGGCATTGGAAGCGATAGAATCGGCTGGACCGGCGGCGTGGGAGAGACCGGCGGCATCGGTGGGACCGGCGAGAGCGGAGGGATCGGCGGGTTCGGCGGGGAAATACAAGGTCTTGGTGTTAACATGAACTCCGGTATGACGCCCGGCGGTTCTTGGGGAAACATCCAAGGTTCGCAACACTAACCAGGCGTACTTTTTGAATCTTATAATGCCCCGATTCAGCGTTTCATGGAGCAAAAGAGGTGTATTCTACATAACCTTAATTTCGATATGAGAGAAAAATTCGCTGACACTTCCCGGGAGCAAAGAGGAAGCAAGAAAGCACACACAAAAAACCTAGTGTGTTCAAACGTCTACTAGACAGCTTTCAGCATTGTGGTAGCAGAAAAAAATAGTTAGCATTTCCAGATGGTATTATTTAAAGACTACTTCGACGGTGATTACTGTTCATTTTGTCTTCACAGACTTAATGGAGCCTACAGGAATTAAGTGAAATACGCTCCCATGAGAAAGGTCAAGTCATTGCAGAAACCTAGCCATCATGATGATGTCGTTGTGCAATATATACGAGTGTGCGCAAGTGACTGAGGAAGACGGTGGCAGTAGAGCGAGTTTCTGAGATTTGCAAAAATGTTGAGAAGCATGACCGTTGTTGCATGAGCTGTGGGACTCTCTTGAGATATCGGCAGCCTTCGGTATTTGATATTCCTCCTGATGTATACTGAATACTGTGTTCCTTTCGTGTTTCTGCCCCTTGCAATACACAACTCTGTTTCTATTGCTATGTTGAGATATTTTGTTTCGTCTTGCAACAGCTAATAGAAGGTCACATAGTAGAGTGCGACTCTGGCGCTCTCGTCTGTAATAATATTGATGATTTTATAACGTATTGCATTTCATATTAACAAACTGAAACTGAGGTAATGCACCTTTCACTCGCGGCCATTTTCCTAGGCATCTCCATCAGCTGTCGATAGCCTTTGGGTGGGCAACCTTGGACACTGGTACACGAACATAGAAAGGCAAACCGCACCACCGAATTTCAACTTTAGTGTGGACAGGCGAAATGAAGCGGATTATGTACACAGTGGGCATCAAAAATAATGTAGAACAGAATAGGATCAGGGAAGAAGTGCGGATCAGATAAACTGAATTGATGAAGTTATAAACCACGAAAGAAAAGCAGCGAGAAAGTATAGCCATAAGATAAAAAAAAGCATCCAAGTGCTCAGGTCTATGTTTCAAGTGCGAAATGTTTTCAAACGAACACTCTATTTATTTCCCTCTCAAGAGAAAATAAGGTGCTCCTGAGCTATGCTTCCCTGGACCCGTGATACTGTGTGACTTAATTTTCGCCACTACAGGTTTTTGTCACAACATGATTAGAATCGATGTTTTATACCTTTTTCCTTTAATTCTTTTCATATACCTATTCAATCTGTTTAGCCGTGTTGCTGTTGGTACTTTTTTGTGCTTAGTGGCATGGCTGAAGCCCTAGCTTTAGCCTCTTATTTTTCATGTTTCCCGTGTGAACCCCTGTGAACCCTGTGCACAGTGCATGCATTACGCTTGGTTTCGCCTGTCTTCATTGACGTTGACAGTCAGCGGCGTTCCCTGTTTCTCTTTCTACGTCCGTGTGCCAGAACTTAAACTGTGCCATTCAAATGCTTTCGCATTAACTAGCCTTGAAACCTGTGATTCAGCTCTCAAACGATAGACAGCTGACAGCCCAGCAACATGCAGCTTAACAAGTGAACTACACCGTGAGCAACGTTGTACTCTGTGTAAGGCTGCGTATGTCATGGAATCCTTTATTACGCGACTGAAAGTGCAGTGCACCAAAAGCGCGATCGGCACGTTTCCGAGTACCCGCCGCGGTAGCTCAGTGGTTAGGGCGCTTGGCTACTGATCCGGAGTTCCCGGTTTCGAACCCGACAGCGGCTGCTGCGTTTTTATGGAGTAAAAACGCTAAGGCGCCCGTGTGCTGTGCGATGTCAGTACACGTTAAAGATCCCCCGGGTGGTCAAAATTATTCCGGAGCCCTCCACTAAGGCACCTCTTTCTTTCTTTCTTTTTTTCTTTCTTTCATCTTTAACTCCCTCCTTTATTCCTTCTCTTAAGGCGCGGTTCACGTGTCCAACGATATATGAGACAGATACTGCACCATTTTCTTTCCCCAAAACATATTAAAAAAAATTCCGAATACTTTAGCGTCATTGATATCCAGTCTTCAGGTTCGAGACAAGCCTCTGGTTTTCTCTCGGTTGTGCTTCATTGTAACTTCATTAATTGTACTTATTGCACTTTCCTCATGCAGGCATATGTATCCCAGGACCTAAGAGCTAATGTTCAGGAAGCAATATACTACTCCGGTGACAAAGACGAATGTGAAAGGAGCTAAAGAATGGGTCGAAAATAAATCTCTTCAAGATACGAACGAGAAACCAACTGCAAATATTGTCAGGCGAAGGAAGAAAGCAGTGGAGTTCCGCTAGTTATGCATGTAACTATCTTTGTTTATTATCCTGTTTACTTTCTTTTGCGATCTCTGTTAAGAATTAGGCGGCCTATCAGACGGCGGATCAGGAGCAGGATCAATTGGCGGAACAGCTGATGGATCAGGTGGCGGGTTAGGCGGTGGAATTGGTGGCGGACGAGGTGGGCAGGATTTCGGCTGGATCCAGGGAGATGGAGGACCTGGAGGTGCTCGTACACCAGTTATATTTACCAATGGCGGCGAAGGCGGTGGCGCTACAAGCAGTGGCACCAGCACCAGCACGAGCACGAGTGTCACGGGGGGCGGTGGTGGCGGACCAGGCTCTGGTCGCGGAACGTCGACTGAAAACAGCAAAGAGTCGTCGGAGGAAACACCAACTGGTAAGTAGCAGGAATGAATTAGACGCTGTCCAGCTTCTCTAGACACCGAAAAAAATCACTATTCATAGGCCTCTCTCGGCCTTATCTTGTTTCGGGTATGCTACCGGGCCGACAGTTGAGGGCAAGGCCATTCGAGACATTTTTTGGCGGTTCCATAAACCGAAGCGAGAATTTTATATTTCCAGGGGCCCTTCTGAATAATTCAGCTTTCCCCTGCGTCGTTCCTCTGTATTCAAGAGCCAGTAGGTGCTAATACATTTTTACACTTACTAAACCTTAGCAAATTCTCACATTGTAATCTCTTTTCAACGCGATTGTGCTGTCCTGAGTGTAACCAGTGGAAATGAAGTCTAGTTTATGAGAAATTTAGTACAGAGTGCCCGATTGCGTGGAGTACACACGCATACTTGTGTGTATCCATATACGCATACATACACATAGATACATATACGTACACATACATACACATACGCATACATACACGTGTGTGTGTGTATATATGTTCAAAATTACATATTCAGTGAGCAGATATATGAAAATAACTTTGCAAAGGTGCGTCTTTGATCGCTCTTGTGGCTTCATCTAATTAGACTTTTCATTTCAAATTGTCTGTCGTACGATCCTAGCCATGCGAATGCTTAATTCCCTGTCTACGCTTCGGCGACCATTGAATTGCCAATTTATTAAAGGGATAGCGTTAAGCGTCCAGTTCAGCGGAAAACCCGACGTCGGCGTTGTCGGCGCCATGAACGTGAAATTCCCACAGAAATCCCACGAGATATAGTTGTGACGTAATCACAACCTGCCCATGGTCGCAGTTGTCAACCTGCGCACCAGATAATCAGCAAACTGCATACTGTAGCAGCTGGCAGTTAAATTACTGACTGGTAGCGCGAGGTTGGTCGGAAACAGCAACCTGAGCGCAAGCACAAGCCATACGGGTGGCAGCACCTGCGATTGGAAGGCAGTTGCGTATCACTTAAGCGCTGCACCAGTGGTGGTATGACGGCTCCAAGGGACCTATAAATGTTAAGTAGAGACTGACCAGTTTCACATATATGGCGCTAACACATTAACGCTATCGCGTCACACCTTTAAGGCACGGCTTAAGTGGGCCCTTCAGTTTCATTCGAGAAAGTAATAGTTATTGATCTCATGAAGGAGTTTTGCAGCTAGCCCTGGCACGCTTTGAAAAGCCCGTTTACACTCTGGACGGTCGTAGGTGGCAGAGAAAGTGGCAGGAGAAGAAATTTAATGGTCACTTTGGTGAGACGGAGAGGATCCTCTAGTGGCGGAGGCCTGTTATCCAGTGGAGGTAAGTGGCTTTGTGCGTGTTTTCAACAAGCGGTATGTTTCTTATTTTTGAGCCCTTTAGCACAGCGTGGTGAGTTAAGAGGATGTTGAGAATAATTTGAGTTTTGAGGGTCGGTAATTTGGGCATTTTCAGTTTCCAGGCATGCAAACATGTATGGACACCGTTATTTTGATGGCATATCGAAAATTCAGGGGTTGTGAATATAATTCGGAAGCATACCATTCCGCTCTTTGTGGAGCCAACTTTAAGTTCGGCACTTGAACGCAATCACTCTGGCCCTTCCGGAATGCGATGCTCTAGCTGAAAAAGACTCACTGTGGTCAGTCCGTACAAGCGTGCGTTGGCCATACTGTCCCTCATCGTGCCTGCCTGCATGGCTGTCTCTCCGTCTCTCTGTCTGTCTCTGTCTGTCTCTCGGCCTGTCACTCTGTCGTCTGTCTGCCTGTCTCTCTGTCAACTGCCTGTCGTCTGCCGTCTGCCGTCGGTCGTGTGTCAGTCTGAATGTCTGTTGTCTGCCTGTACTGTTCCGCGTATCTGGCTTCGATGCTGCGGAACAGTCGCACTAGTGGCTGCCCCAATAACAGTGTACTGCAACCTGCGGGATTTTTCCCCTTATGTCTTTTCCGCTTTTCACACTAATACCTTTTGGGAAAACCGGGGCAGGCCTACTGGGTGGAGCTCTCGGCGCAGCCAGCACTGGGGCGTTACTCGGATCCATACTCGCCGCGCGTCGCGGAGCCTCCAGAATTGGCAGAAGGGGCGGCACCCGTAAGTTTGTTTCGATAAGTAAAGAACAAAAGGCTTGTTTTGTTCTACAACTTTCTATGCCAGATACTTCTAAGATTACCTGAAGACTACGAAGTACATTCAGTGCTCGAAGATATTCTACAGTAACGGGATTTAAAGTTCGTTTTCGGATAAAAAGAGTAATATTCAGAACATATACTTTAGGAACGGCGAATTATATGTGTTAGCCTTTTCGACCACGATTCTAAACTGCCCACAAGTGAATTCTGGTGCTCACTGTAAGTTTTAGAACACAGTTTTCATGACAAATATTTCAATCGGATCAGGAGTGTGAGAAAGGTTTCGATTGCAGTAGCCCGAATTATTAAACTCCATTTGACGCTATAAGTCGGCGCGTCCTCTACTATAATTCCTGATGTTATAAGGACAATAATAAAGTTAGAGGACGACATGATGTGTCTTTGCAGTTCCTCGCTGCCGTCATTATATTGTTATCTATTTGTTCTTGGTCAAATTATTTCTACCAAGGGGCCAGTTGCAGTTTGGTACTTGTGAACGTGATGAAGTAGTCGCGCAGCACTCTTCGGGCAGATTCTTGCGCCTTTTCTAGTAATTTAAAATCCTTCGTGCCTTCTGATCTCTCAGCAGAGCTTCGTTCTGCGACTTGAGGCAAAAAGCATCCCTGTCGCCTTTACCTGCTGGCTCGTTTTCATTGCCCAAAAGAACCGTGGGGTGCGCTAATGAACTCATGTTTCGAACAGAACTTTAAACAGACACAGCGCATATACACACAATCGACGGAAGGTGCCGCGCACTGTATGCGTTTGCGGCGCTTGGCTCTCTGGTGACCACAGCAAAAAAATTCCACTTTCTTGCCTGTTAAGCAGGTGAAAAGTGAGCACAACTACAGCGCCACCTTCACAAAATCATCGACAGGCGGCCATTGGCCGCCTAACCATCGCATAACTAAAGGCAGCACTTTTCCGACACCGCCAAAACCTCGGCTTTCATCACCTGTACTTCGTCCTAAACCCAGCTAAATCGCACGATCAACGCAGTTCGATTCCCTTAGCTGCCAACTACACTGCTCACGTGTGCCTAATTATCAGTTCTCACCTTGACGACACTGTACATGGTCATCAGATATATCATGTAGTTAGTAACGACTCAAAAACGACGGCAACTCTTGCCAGAGCACATGAGCCACACGACACTCTCTTTGTAAGAGTTGACAGGAGAAGAAGGAAAATATGGCGGCGGGTTCGCTTTGTGAGCCCTTATATTTGCACGGTGTGAAGACATTAACTAGCCAAGCTTAGTCCCGTTTTCAATCTAAGGTTCCGAGCACCGTGACGGTGTTTAGAAAACAGGGAAGAAAAATAAAAAAGAACTTCCTGTCCAACCAGGAGTGTTGCAGGCTGTTTTAAGCTTTACGGCCAAAATGAGCGAAAAAACAGCGAAACTTAATTTCTTCACGCTACTGACGCCTTCCTGTCTTCATAGCCAGATGGCAGTAATCCTGCCTGCAAAAATAATGCTTTTGTTACGCCTACTCACTTCTTGCGCAGGTGTCATACGCATCATTAGAAGAGGAGGTGGAGGCTGTAGAATTTGCCCACTGCGCCGTTCTGCTAGAAGCCGAAGGTCAATCAAGGATGGCCTAAGCCCATCACAATCCAAGATTGCGCACGAGCTTGCTGACAGCGTACCAGGTATGAAAATAGTCTAGGAGTTAGGAGACGTTCTATTCAAGTACATGCCTTTTCATTGTGCGGTATTATAACATTACCCCATTGTTCCCGATAATGACTCAAAGTGTTGTGCCGTCTTTGGTTGCTTCAATGCGAGTCAGAGGGGTGAGGTCGGATATATGGGTCACTCTTGGCGGGGCTCTTCAGGACAGGAGACGTGTTGCACTTCCGCATGAATCTGCGCAGCGCCTTTCATGAAACTTTCTTGAGGTGCGGTCGGTTTTTCAAGGAAAATTGCCCGCTGAGTTATCACGACCCCCTCCTCCTTCCGCCTTTTCATTAAATGTGGTGCTACAGAGGAGGCTCTTTCAGATAGGTAAGTTAATCGGAACCGCGGAACTTGCACTCCCCCCACCCCTCAATAAAAAAGAAAAATTACTGATTACAGACACCCAAAAACGCCAGAGGGTCTGAATGTCAATAAGTAAACACTTGAGGCTGGTCTTTTTGGGTATTCAAGTAAAATTTGGCAGCTCTGCGTGAACCCTGTAATTTAGAAATGATTTTTAAAAATCGCTGCTCGCAGTAGCTCGCCATCGACTAGGGCGACACACCTCACCGCGCGTTCCGTACCCCGATGAAGTCAGTGGGCAGATGGGGCGAGCTTGAAGGCTGGCTCTTCAAGCAACCGAGTACGAACCTACCGTGTACAGAGAGGCCTTTGCCCTGCAGTGGGCGTAGTCAGGCTGATGATGATGATACTTTTTAGGCTTAGTGACCTGCAACACGTGACCCTGTTTTCAGAAAATCGACAGAAAACTCCTCAGAAACATTCGCTGCGTACTTGAGGAAGGCTCTATAGTAATTACCGCCATAAACACTCTAACGGCAAAGGCAAGACAAGCTTACGTCAACCAGGTTTGTTGTGCCATCCAGGCTTTTATGAGCACTATGGAATAAGAGTTCATTCTACACTTTCGTATTTACACATTACGAAGGAAATTAGACGCTCCATGGCAGAATAAATGAAAAAGGCACAATAAGCATGCGTTGTATGCGTACATGAACCTAGGCCCCTGTCGCACTTATTATCTTTATTCCACTTAATACATGATACTGGTACATCCACTTGTAAACTGCATTCACTCCTCCGAACAGATCATGTGAAGGTAATTCGCTGCGGTCGGCACGAGATGGCAAATCCTGGTGGAGTCAAGGACCACTTCTGCCACCCGGAGGCTACATGGGCGACCCTTCTGCGCATGCGTCCGGACTGCGTCTGTAAGCCGGGCTACCTGCGCAACTCGTGGGGCGAGTGCATCAGCTTGCCAGAATGCATGCACTGCAGCGACAAGCACCACCTGAACATGGACTACCACCTGTGCGAATCACAGTGCCCCGTCGTATGCAACCAGCCAATCAACAACAACTGTCCCAACACCTGCTACAAGGAGTGCGCATGCAGGCCAGGCTACATCAGGTACAAGAAGACTTAGTGCTCCGTTTTCACACTTTTCTATGTTCTGTAAGCTGCGGTCGAGAACAGAATTTTAATCTGATTCATATTCGCTCTCCAGTGAAACGTTGCATGCAAGAGTAGCATAGAATTAGCACGCCAGAGTGATTGGTTATGATCAATATATTTTAACGCAATGAACAGTAAGAATTCAGAGCTAGGCGCCAAGGCATGAACCTCTCCTTGGATGGCTATTGACTTATTGAACCTTGTTTTTCGGCTAGTTGTGCATAACGAATTCGTTTTGCCTCGCCTAATGTATTCGCCACTCAAAGTAATACTGATTCAATCCCGCCGTGGTTGATTCTGAAAGGCGTACTCCATTATTTTATCTTGCTATAGCAACCTTAGACCTTGTGCATGGCGAGAACCAACGATCAATAAAACCTAAGCATAGGAGAATGCGTCTAACGTTTTCTTTGAGCTTGTGGTGTTAAAGAATAGGAACATAGTTGTTTAGGCAATTTTTATTCCAGAGATAATTTAGTACAAAGCACCAGAAAAAAACTACTACATGCCGCCAATTTTACCGAAGTGACGCCCTCTGCATGTCGCGTGTGGAAATTTACCAACTGAGCCAGGATGGCGCTGTCCAATTTGCTTTCGCTAGTATTTATATTACATAGAACCTAACACTAAAAGCGTTTACCAACGCCACCCTCTACAATAGAGGCGTACGTAGGAACGTCCTGTTATACCGCAAGTAGTGTGCAGAACGTTATCGAACGGAGAGGGAGGCAGCTGTGTGATAACCCTTTTATGCTTCCAATGGCATGGAGACTGCAAAAAGCGAGGCTCTCGTTACCCATCAGCAAACAAGGATAGCGAACGAAAGGGCTCGTTACGACAAGCATATGTAGAAAGGCGACGTTCTTGGAAACCGATGAAAGCATGGGGAAATGCTCATGCATTTTAACATCTGCTGTGTTGATGAATGGGTAGTTAGTGCTGTAAGCATTTTTCGCCTGCAGGTCACATGAAGCATAAATACCGGCGACAGTAGAAAATTCGACAGCCGCCGTCATAGCTCAGTTGCTAGAGCTCCTGACGCGACAAGCGGAGGTCGTGTGTTTGGATGCCAGGGGTGAGATGTGGTTGTTTTTCTGCTTTCTAATCAGGCATCGTTGAGGCGCTTGTGTGCGTGGTGAAGTAGCTGCTGTAGGTCACCGATCTGGGCAAGAACCTTGCAGTCAATATTTAAGTGTCGCTGCGTTGTAGCAATTGCTGGCCGAATAATCGCGAGGATAACACCTCCTGCAGCTTGCCACAACGAGTTTCAGTTGAATTCACCTTTTCGAGGCAAAACAATTTTACACTATCTAATTAAGTATTTTCCAGGCAAAGATACCTGCACGGATTTCCGATTGGTCAACACCACATATAAAAAACAAAAATATAAACATTTCCGTAGGCTTCCCGTAGACTGTTCCGTCTACATTCCCGTAGACTGTTGCCTGCATTCATATGCGTGTCGTAATACTCCACCAGCGTTCACTGTCTTGAGCACTAACAGGTTAACGAGGACCTGCCATAGGTTAAGGAGTCTTCATGCCATAATTACCATAAGAGCATTCTTGTACAGCCACCTCCATCCTCGTTAGATCCCGTTGTGCATGGCATTTGCGTTACAACAGGACGTTCCTACATCTTCCGCTATGGTCGAGAGTAGCATTGGTGAAAACTGTCAGTGTTAGGTTACATGCAAAAAAAAAAAACCCTTGGAAGCATAAGACCGGACAGCCGCCGCCGTTCCTTAGTTGGAAGAGTACCGCATAGTACCGAATCGGTGGGAGAGCACGCCGAAGTACCTAAAGCGATATTAGCCAAATTTCAAGTTCACGGGGATACGGTGGCCGCAGCTTGCAAAGGACAGCGTTAATTGGAAAGACATGGGAGAGGCCTTTCCCCTGCAGTGGGCGTAGTCAGGTTGATGACGATGGTGATGATGATGATGATGATGATGTTATGACGCCCGGTGAATGCTAAAGCAGGCGGTGCACCACGAGTTCAAGCGCGCCGTGCGGGCGTTCAAGGAGTGTTGTGTCCCGGCGAAGATCGGGTTGCCGACGGCAGTGCGTAGGGCGATGTGCATTCCAGCTATTCGATCGCTTCATTACTCGTCAGCCACAAACTCCATTCTTCGGAAAAAAGTATTCACATACCCGAGGCCACTGTAAAAATAAGAGAGGGTGAAGCAAGGGGGCGGTGCGGAGTGTAGTGGTCAAGCACCCGAGCAGCACTGCGGATGATGTCGTTGTGTTTGGCTGCGACAGGACCTCGAAACGCTGTTCTGTTTGAGAGGGGGCACAGCATAATTTACATAATTATGCATAATATACTTCATAATTTTTTTCAACCATCACGGGCCAACATTTTTGGCATCGAGGTTGATGATGAAGAAGTCGAGTAGTTATATCTCGGAGCACGCACCAACAGAGACAGCATTTATCACGATTCAAGATGAGTGGAATCCGGAGATAAGTAATGAGGCAGTATGCAAGCGATTCTCACAGTCATATGCAGTAGCAGTGACTACAGTTGTATCAGTATGGCCCAGTGCAGGGTGTGGTGTTTCATGGCATGACCTGTTGTAGACCTATCCTAAGCTTGGAGATATCACCACTTATGAAACTTCCTAGAACTTGCCACACCAGGAAAACAAAACATCTAATGCTTACAACGAATCTCGATGATGAAAGTCTGCAAGTTTTACTTTATGGTGATACTAATATTTAGTGTATTATGCTGCGGTTTCTGCAGGGCTTTTCTACATGGGCCCTGCGTCAGCATCAAGAAATGCCTCCCTGGGTGTCCCAGTGCAAATCAAGTCTTTACTCTCTGCGGGTCACTGTGTCCACCTACATGCGCTAACCCTTCTCCGAGAAGATGTGCTAAAGTCTGCGCTGGCGAAGGCTGCGTCTGCAAGCCAGGATACGTCATACGCCAGTACGAGCCGCTGGTGTGCGTTCGACCCGAACAATGCCGGCTACCTCAGAAGAAGTGCCTAGGGCGAAACCAGGTCTACACGACTTGTAAGTCACGCTGCCTGGCCACATGTTGGGATCGAGAGCCACGATTTTGCACAGCGGACTGTGCTGGAAGCGGCTGCGTCTGCAAACCTGGATTCGTCATTAGGCAGAGGAAGCCGCTGGTGTGCGTTCGTCGAAATCAGTGTCCACAGCTGAACTTCGGGCCTTTTCTTCAGACTAGGTCACCGCGACCATTTTCTCCCAGATTTTGAGATCAACAACTTTCAGTTATGACTCCAGCGGCTAAACACCCTGCATGCAACGACTGTTTTGCAACTGAATAAAGGAATTTTTCGTCACAGTTAAAAACTACATCAGAGTAAATTGTTTGAAAGCTGCTCCATCGAGAAAAAAGTTGTCAAATAAAGGCTTCTCCAGCGTGGAAGCAGTTCATATTCAATTAAAACAGAAAAATAAATGTGTCGAGCAGTGTGCTGCCTACTTTTATAAGCGCAACATAAACAGCAAATCTGCAGGTGCTTGAAACATACTGTAAAAGCCATTATTAAAAAAACTTCACACGAATGCCCCAGTCTAAATTATAATTCCTTAGTAACAAGAAGGTTGTAAGAACTCATTGTAGTTTGTAGGAAAAATTTGAAAGGGACACTGAGGAGAAAGAAAAATTGGCCTGAATTGATTGTTTTCAGCATTTTAATCCCAAAGAGACCACGTCAACCAAAAACTCAGGTTTTATAAGTGTGAAAAGACCAAAAGACAACAAAGGGCAGGTGTTGCCATCACCCGGTCACTTTCGCAGGTAAAATGCCTGCGTCCACAGTTGTTTTAATACGGATCCCAGACGCTACGTTACAACGCCATTAATTTGAAATCGGCGGCAGACATTCCCTTTTGCTAAGGACGTTAGAAGTTTGAATCGACTGGCGGGAAAATTTATAAATCACATTTCTCGCCGAAAAATGCTTTTTTTGTGCTGGAAAAACCTGAGGACAGCAAGAAAAAGCCAGAAATGAAGTTTTACGGTGAGGAATAATCAGATGACGTCTTCAGTGTTCACTTGAAAGATAAAGCTATGTAGGCAGAGCGAAAAAGTCCATACTGTGCTACGACGCGCAATAAGATGACATGCACAGCCCAGAAACTGACTGGTTTTCTAGGAACTGGCCGCAGTGTATCGGCTCTGCCTGTGTCGAAGACATTTCGGTAGAGGCCTCCTTTTAGTACTGAAAGGAATGTTTTTTGCATTTCAGGTATCTCTTCTTGTGTATCTCAAGACTTCTTAGAATTTGGCTCTAAGCAATAAAACTCCTGCATACATTAAAGCTGGACGCGTATCAGGAATCCGTTTAGATGCTCACTTCAAAATGAACTTGCTCAGGAACTGAAAACAATGCTGGTGAAAGTAAGTGGCCCCACATACTGCAAACAGGAGAGATATGCTGAGTAGTTTGAAACCAATGGTCAAATGGAAGCCTGAAAAGAAATTGGTGTAATTTTCAGGGAAGCTTTCTTCTCATGCTAATGGGTTTCTACATTGATTGCACTATATTGAACGACACACCTTTGTTTTCTGCTATGATACGCAGGATGGTTGATGTAAAATCAAGCACAATTTTGATAGCATGGAAATTTCGGCTCTCTCTAGCAGCCGCCGCTGTGGCTGAGTGGTCATGGCGCTCGGCTGCTGGCCCGAAAGACGCGGGTTCGATAACGGCAGCGGCGGTCGAATTTCGATGGAGGTGAAATTCTAGAGGTCCGTGTACTGTGCGATGTCAGTGCACGTTAAAGAACCCCAGGTGGCCGAAATTTCCTGAGCCCTTCACTACGGCGTCCCTCATAGCGAGAGTCGCTTTGGGACGTTAAACCCCCATAAACCAAACCAAATATCGGCTCTGTTAATAAAAAGAACTAACGTTATATTTATGAACCGAAAATAAGCGTTATTCTTCCCGTTATAATAAGGTAACGACCGTAGCGACTTGTGTCTTTATGATTTTCTGTTTCTCTACGTGGTTTTATGGGTAGATACCGAATTTTATCAGCCGTGTTTTGCTGGCACACTGCGATAGCGAATGTTAAATTTTAAACTATTCATTGCAGGAACCTTTAAAAAATGTTGCATCTGAATTCTATTCTTGGGAACGTTTCATGCTTTGCTACAAAGTGTGCGAAATCAAAATAGCTGTACGGAAGTTTATAACGTAGATGGCGGTAACGTACATCAACAGCGCTAACATCGAGGCGGACGAAATGAATGAATGAATGAATGAATGAATGAATGAATGAATGAATGAATGAATGAATGAATGAATGAATGAATGAATGAATGAATGAATGAATGCAAAACTTCTACCGCTGAATAGGCCTTTGTGAGTTTGGTAGGTGCAGCCCCTATTCCAGGGTGCCTGCGGATGCTGCGGTGATACAGGGCGGGTCGATCAGTCTGTACTAATCTTCCCGGTGATCGCTAGAAAGCTCGAACTCCCACTGCTCCGCTGCGGCGCTTTGTACGTGTAAGACTGCCCTTATGCGTTGGCAGCGCCATTATATGTGGTAAGTTAAGTTTTGAGTGAAGCGTGCAGTAGCTTTGGTGGGCTTTGATGGGAGTTGCTTTGAAGGGATTGCACCGTTAGTGTGTACGACCGTAGTGCATTCCCGTTTGCTGTCCGTCGCTTGGTTAATGCTGCCATAAGCTATGGCGTCGGCTGCTTAGTTTCTACTGAGGCCGGCGTGTTCAGGAGCCCATGTGAGGGTGTGGTGCTCCTCCGTAATTTAATAACAGACTTTACCAACTAACACCGGTTTATACTGAGGCAAATCGAGGTAAAAGAAAGACATGGGGCAGAGGTAACCTTCACCTAGCTTTTTTTGCGTACACGCCAACAAATATAAGGAAAATAAAGGCTTCCTCAGGTAAAAATGCGGCAAGCAAAGCCCTTTCACACTTTCACACGAACCATTCTCAATACGTATGTGCTTACCTGAATAGCACCACTAATGAACCGCTCACATATTTACTTCCCCTCTATTTCATGGTGTGCTTCCGAACACCTCTGTATTCGGATACAACTCAAGAATGCAGATGCTTTTCCCAGTCTACGGACCTCCTTCCAGCCAATGTTATCGGCCGATTCTCATGAGCATGTTAGCGTGGCAATGCAGGGACCGGCGCCAAATTAGAGGGAGCGGTATATCCCCGACCACAGAGGGAAGGGACTATACCCTTTTATGAACCTCTCCATGCTTTTTCACATTAGCAGGCTCATGAGAATCGGCCGACGCCATTGGCTGGAAGAGGTCCTTTGATGGGGAAAAGCGGCTGCGTTCATGAGTTGTATCCGACTATAGCGCTTTTGCGTCATAGCGTCCGCCCAGGATCTTTATCTCGTGTAATTGTCGCTGCACGTTTTACAGTTGATGCAATGCTCAACTGAAATGATGTGATAAAAGTCTGACATAGATGCTGCGAGAACTATTGGCGCTAGAAGATCAGTTTCAAGCACTTCCTGCAGGATCTGCCGATTTGCTGCTGCGAAGCGTTCCTGGGATGCAAAGTGCGCACCTTTTGCGTGCCGCTCAAGACTTGCAGATGCGTTTCAGCCTCTTGAGGTCGACAACTTGTGCGACCCCTTGTTGAAGAGCTATCCATTCTCTTGAAGTTCTAGCCCAGACGAACGAGCGCGTGGCCTTGTCCAATGACAAAGAATAGCGGCACTTGAAGGATTCCTAGCTACGAAGGACGTTTTGTGGCTAAAACCGTTTCGAAGGCCATTATCCACGCACAAAATTAGGCAAAGAAACTGCACGGAGACAAGCTTGGTAAAGTGACCCATTCGGACTGCTATTGTTCAAATAGCATTATTTCATGCCGGTAAGGCTGCTTAGCGATCCGATTCACTGCACTTGGATACGGATGGAAACATTTTCTATAGACGTCTGCCGGTTCCTACATCATTCAGAACCATTGTCTGCATGAGTTACATACAATCAGCCTTAGAGAAAACCAGTTGTCAGCCTGTACAGGCCGGGAGAGCTCGGATGCTGTAGGCAGACCGCCTATTTCCGGAACGAGCACTTATAATTCAGGCATAAGAGTAGTTCGAAAAGTGTGCACGCTTACAGGAGGCAGCCGACAGTTTTCCCAATGCCTAAGATTGCATTGCTGCTTCTTTTTATCGGCGGAGTCGCCGTAAATGGACAGGCTACAGGTGAGTACTGAGCGCAGTGTTTTCTTGCGCTTGTGCCGGTGGTCTTAGGGAGCAATGATGTTTAAAAGAAAGGTGCTCAGGATGTGTAGCATGTACTTTCATGTTACATTTTTATTAAGGGAATTCACACATTGAAAGGTTTGGAGTACAAGTGGTCACTTTAATGCAGTATTGAAATTACCGCATCTTTATAACCATGCGCAGAGAGGTACGAAAACTTACAGAACTCAATCATAGTGAAGAAAGTAAGAAGAAATAGCCCTGCAGTCAACTTTTTCACAAACATAATTAACAAAATGATGTTTCATCACGAACTAACAGCTAAGAGGCTATTGTATTCTAACCCAGGGTGACATGTCAGCCTTTCCATATAGGAATTCGTTTTTTCCTTACTGTCGGCCCAAGAGAGAGAGATAAGTATGATGATTATACGTCTAAGAGGTCGGTTAGAAAGAGGAATATCTGGCCTACTACTCTGCTGAAATTTTTTGGGCTAAAGCGCCACAGAAAAAACGAATAATTTTTAGGAAAAATGTTCATTCGTTTCGAAATTGTTCCGAAACCTCGATTTTAAATTTATTACGTGCCGGCTAGCTTTGCAGAATTAGTAACTTAAAAACAAAACATTTATCACTTTTGCCTGCTCCATAGCAGAGTACAGAAGCTAATGTCGGAAGTGCATAGCAGCCAGATCTCAAGCTACCTTTTTGTTCAGATGATTCACCCTGTATTATTTCGCCTTGAAACTAGTTTGTAGATGTTTGCCTTCTCAGGAGTAGAGATCGAAAACAGTAAACTAATATTACATATGATTTACGTTACGCCATCTTTTCATTTGTGTATATCGCCCAAATTATGGCACCGGAAATGTCCTCTTAGTTAACTGCAAAATTCTTGTGTTAAAACACCAGAATTGATCCTCACACGAAGGTGCCATTATCTAACCCTGAACAGCAATCGCTGAGATCCAGCCTCACGGGATAAGGTTTTGTAATTGCGACGACCATAGCAGTACTTTCAGGCTTCCATACATATTGGTACTGTTCCATCTCTGTGTTGTGTCTTCGATTCATTTCTGTCGGTAAAACGTTTAGCACGTTTCACCATGATGATTATCAATACTCGCAGTAAAACGGCCGATAATAAATTGAAATATCGTTCGACAAAGGCAAACCATGGAGGTTGTGCGTATAGCACTTTTTCGAAAGAGAATCGAATGCGCATATTCGAGCTTCGCCACCGAATCGAATACGAACACCGTAGTTAAAAACCGAATCGAATACCAATCGAATATTCGCACGCAAAAAAAAAACATTCATGCGGAAGGGCAAAATGCCAGTGTAGGCGTTGTATCCCATGAAGTTAAAGTTGCACATGTCGAAAGAGGCAGCGCTAATTTGCTCGAAGGGCAATAAACACGAAGGTAATATGTTACCTCCGTGCTAATCATGTCTTTTTAATAGAAAGATTATCTTTTGCTACTGACAACGACGGCCAAACTAGCGCCACATGTCAATTAATAACAGGCACAATCGTGAGTACGAGTCATGGCCTCCCGATGTCGAACACGAAGACAGTGTATGCTAATCCTCGCTGAACCACGCGCATCCCCCTGTCTTGCAGGCCGCAAGTTTGAACATCATAATTGGTGCCACAGGATTGGACTGCGTCGCGACACTGAACGCGCAGACCAGCGCGGCAGCACGGTGTTCAGATTTGGAATGAGCCCTATTTTTGAAACAGCCGTCGAATAAAATAACGACGAGCCCGATTAGAACTATGTGCCCATTATTTGACAACTTTTCAGGAACTTATGATCCTATTAGATAGGTCTCGATTAATATTGAACGTATACTATTTGTGTTTCTAAGCGAATATGATAAGAGAATATTCAATTCGCTACTCAGAAATTTCCAATATTCGCGCACCCTTAGGAACCATCATGCGTTGTTTACTGAGGGCCCTTAGACACATCCTTAAGAAGAGAAATAATCAACTGCTGCTGTCGTGTTTACCGGGTTTTATTTATTCTTGCTCACGTAGGTGCACGTTTAGCAACTGCACGATCCCTTTCGGGATCATTAAGAAATATCTAGGAAGTCATTTCACTGCTCTGCCTTGTTATTATGTCCTACTGAAAAACAAACGAGACAAAACAGATGAGCAAACAAAGGTAGTACATTTCCTGCTTATTCTCACCCCATTAATGACATTGCTGGTCCTCCCTTCGAAGACTCGTAAGCGCACTTCGAAACTGACAACTATGTGCTATTAGAAAACCTCAGTTGCCTAAAATCTGAAAATATCCGCTGTGTCATCTGTGTCGACGTGGTTAACAAGACCCTGCTAATAGGATGAACACTATCCAATTTGACTACATGCAAACCTCTGTTTTCTTTGTGATACTTTGCTTATGTCAATGGGCACTCGAGTCTAGTGTGGGTAAAGTGATCTACCTCGCATTTGCTTTCAGAGATGCGGCGCAGGTGTGGCGTCAATGAAGTCTTCTATCCGGGTGGTAGACCGCGACCAGACCAATTCTGCAAGCCTCGGCTGACCCATCGGGCGCTGCTGTTCAAACTCCGCTGGTGTTTGTGCAAGCCAGGTTACGTGCGGAACGCTTGGGAGCAGTGTATAAAGCAGCATGAATGCAGCCAATGCCGCCGCGACGCCAACACCGACTTCAACCCTTGCTCATCGGCGTGCCCAGAAATTTGCGGCAAGCCACGACCGCTTGTCTGCACACTGCAGTGCGTCATAGGCTGCGCCTGTCCACCGGGCTTCGTGCGGTAAGTTCCCTCGCATGCTTCATTATTGCACCACCAGAACCAGTTTTCTTAAGGCGCCGTCATCAAGTTGGCGCTGTTTCCATGGAAATTAAACGTGTGCGATGTCAGTGCACTTTAAAGATACCCAGGTGGTAGATATTTTTCCGGAGACCTCCACTACGGCACATCTCATGTTTACTTCTCTTGCTTGGGCCTGTTTATTTATACTTTCTGCGAAAATTAGTCTGAAGTTTTTCTAGCGTTCTGACCGCTTTGATTTGCGCTAGACTGAAAAAAAAACTACAAACAACTTTTCTTGGCAATACATCCAACTGTAGAGAGCCGAAACACACCGTCCCTTCCTACGCGGGAGTAGTGAATCATTGGTTACATGTAAAAGTTTTCTCTATAAGTATATTTTGGTGGCGGTACTCAATACGGAAGTCATAATTCAAGCGTCACTGCTGATTTAAAACGTCACAGACACATGCAAAAAAACAACATAAAATAGAGCGATGCAGCTGCTCAGCAACTCTTGCGGAGGAGTGAAAATTATAGACTCTTCACCGTGAAATCTTCTATTCATTACCAGGAAAGCCTGTCACCGAGTATAAAATTGGCGCATGGTAGCCTTACTTTTACGCCACTATGCAAAACATCCCTGTTTTCTGTACCTCCTTTTTCTGCCCTACAAAAAAGTTCAACATTTATATACTTAGGCTGTCAACAAACACACCTTTCCTCTTCAATTCTTGCAGAGCTTTCCCAAAGGGCCCTTGCATCAGCCAGCGTATGTGCCAGGGCCGCTGCCCTGGTAGACACCAATTCTTCACGGCCTGCAAGTCTGCGTGCCCCGCGACCTGCAAGAATCCTTACCCGCGATGCCCCAGAATATGCGCAGGCAATGGTTGCGTTTGCCAGCCAGGTTACGTCATGCTGAAGAAGGAACCGCTTACATGCGTCCGCCTCGACCAATGCCCGGGCTTCCAAAAGAGGTGTCCTGGACCGAATCAGGTGTACACCACTTGTCGACCGCGCTGTCCCGCTACTTGCAGTGCCAGTGGGAACAGCGTTTGCACCGCCGACTGTGCAGGTCGAGGGTGCGTCTGCAGACCAGGCTACGTACAGCTAAATGCCATGCCGCTGATATGCGTGCGTCCATCGCAGTGCCCACCTAAGCCTAAGCCAAAGTGCCCGGGTCCCAACCAAGTCTTCTCCACATGCGTATCCCGGTGCCATCGAACTTGCAGGAACCCAACGGAACGCTTTTGCCCTGCTGTCTGCGCTGGACAGGGCTGCGTCTGCAAGCCTGGATATATAATGAAGGACACTTTACCCCTGACATGTGTCCGTCCGGAACAATGTCCTCCGAAACTAGCGGGGGCTGCGCCTCTACCTGTTCGACTTCCGATCACTTCAATTTCTAAATAGAATGTGAAGCTCTAACTGCGAGGAGAGGTCGCGCAACTTGAAAACCATGCACAAGATAATAAATATTAGCATGTTGATCTTAGCAAGCTAGAGGTTTTCCAGGAGCAGCTCGGCCAGTTGTGGGTTTCACGCACGTTAACTTTCTTACGTAGGGATAACGCTGCAGAGCCCTATGTACATGACGACCTTCTCATCAGAGAATAAAGTCACCAATAAAGCCATGTGAAGATTGCCTTCATTTTCTTCCTCGAGTGGCTTTTTCAAGTACTTACGTTCTTCTCTGCTCTTGAGGTGGGTTACACTTTCAACTATACTCTTTGCGACAACAATATGACGTTCATAATGTACTGCGATGGGAACCGTATGAAGTGATAATGAAAAATATAGACAATGTTCTTGCCTACGCTTCCTTGAATGTAGTGTCGCTGAAAAGGCTGTAAATTTTGAAGCTTGAAGCGAAGCGTCTGCGATACCCCCGAAGCTCCAAATTTATTGACATTTAGGAAGACTACCATCCTCTCACTGCATGACCTTTATAAGTTCACACGCACTTTCAAGTATTATACCATGCGACTCAAAGGCAGACCCTGCTGCCTGAATACTATTGGTAAAGACTGCGTGGCACAGGCTTACACCGACTGCGTAACAGAGCCTTAGGTAGGCAAACGTTTCAAAGTGAGCTAGTTCAGATCTTCACTAATACAAACAACGCCGAAATTCGTTGTTGAAAACCTGTGACTGATATTTCTGTAGGGTTGTTGAGCTCAATATGTAACTGCGAAACTTTAACTTCATCAGTGTCAATAGCTAAAAGCTGCCTGAAGTCATTTCATCTTACTTTTGTAAGATGTCCGGTTCTCTTAATGAGGCTAAGGCATCGAGAAAGAAGGGCTATTAGTAATGACATGGATGCTTCCTGAGGAATAAATAAAGCTTTGCAGCACTTAGTATTCCGCACAAAGCGCTGACTTGCATAAGCAACAACTCCTCAGACACTTCCGAGCCAAACGCGTCCCGCGCATGCCACGTCCGTGCGCATGCGCGAACCGGTCTGTGACTGCGCCAGACGAGATACGTGAGCAGAAGCAAGCGCTGCGCCCCGATCTATACCTGCCAGCTTCCAGGTACCTGTTTTTTTTTTGTTTTGATGGAAATACGTGCCGCACTAGAAATTGGACGAGAGAAACGAGGTATACAGGACCGTGTTTGTCTCGTCCAATTCCAACTACAGCGTGCTATTTTCATGAAGAAAAATGGGCACCAAATAGCTCCCATTTATGTCTTGCTTCCAGGTACCTTCCAGCACTTGGCAGGCACCTGGTAGCACCTACCACGCGTCGTCTTTAGCACGCCGGTATAATCAAACGAAAGTCGTTTGGGCTTCGCGAATTCCCTACGAGTCTTGGAGCTAATTGGTTGTTCTTAGGACGCTTGCGGTAGATGTACCACTAGCCAAAAAGCCGTTACTCGCCATGCTGAACCTCTGAGTATTTCTTTTTATTTATTTTCGACCTGCATCGCCGATAGGCATTACAGCAGGGGTCACTTTCACATCCACAAAAACAAGAAATCGTGCACTTTACGCTGAAGAAAACTCCTCATTTTTACAACATTAACAACATGTGGCGGAAAAGCATTCCATTCATGGACTGATCTCGCACAGGACGTATAACGGAGAATGTCACGTTGAAAAGGAAGTTCATAAAGTTTCAAATTGTGGTTCATTCTGCTTGAAAAATAATGGCTGCTTTAGGTAATTTTTGTTGTCTATACCAGTTTTTAAATTAAAAATATTGTGCAAAAATTTCAACCTCAGATTTCTTCTGCGATTTGTAAGGTCTTGCCATTGAAGATTGATTTTGCTTTCTGACATTGTAAGCGGCCGGAGGCAATTTCCGAGAACAAAACGTACTCCACTATTCTGTTTTCGGCCGGTATATGAAAGGACCAAACTTGGTTCCATAGTGTCAGTGTCATTTGCAGAATACATTTTTTGCTGTGCTTAGAAAATACAAATAGCCCAGCAAGCCTTTCCCGTTTACGATACAGTGGTCGATCGAAGGTGTTTTGAGCCACGAGACGAATGAATGCTTCATCTAATCGGGCTTTGTAATATGTAATGACCAGTGGAGAGCATAAGAGTGCTTCTCTTCGACCCCTGGAAAAGAATTTTCAGCCACTTCCAAAAACAACCAGAATGAGTGCGCTTGAAATCGGCGCTGCAGCTAGAGTTAAAAGAATAAAGAAGCACATGCTGAATTCACCGACATTGTATGAACCAATAATAATAATATTAATTGGTTTTTGGGGAAAGGAAATGGCGCAGTATCTGTCTCATATATCGTTGGACACCTGAACCACGCCGTATGGGAAGGGATATAAGGAGGGGGTGAAGAAGAAAGAAAGAAAGGAAGAGGTGCCCGTAGTGGAGGGCTCCGGAATAATTTCGACCACCTGGGGATCTCTTACGTGCACTGACATCGCACAGCACACGGGCGCCTTAGCGTTTTTCCTCCATAAAAACGCAGCCGCCGCGGTCGGGTTCGAACCCGGGAACTCCGGATCAGTAGTCGAGCGCCCTAACCACTGAGCCACCGCGGCGGGTTTGTATGAACCATTGTTTTATTATACGTACAGCCGTAAGAAGACTTGTCTAGAGCGTTCGAGCGACGCCTGCAGAACAAAAAAAATGTTAATTGTTACTGCAGGTATTAGATTTCACATGCAGTGCTGTTGCTAAAGCGCAGCCGTATGGACTCACAAACGTAAAGACGTTAGCAATGAGACATTAACGGAGTAGCTGAGTGCATAGTTTATCTTACTTGTCCCAAAGTAAACCGCTGCAGCAATTTAGACAACGCAGCTTACGTCTGTACATTAAGCATGATTCTTTTTAGGAGAGAGGGAATTTTAGTTCTGCTGATGTGAGTTTTATCTTGATGCAATTCAGCGCACCTGGACTTAGGGGCCATTGTTTACGGGCCATTGTTTTCATGCAGAATTTCGCACAAGCGACGGGAGCTGCAACCTCCTCTGAAATCATTTTGGTTTTTCGTACGCAATAAAAGTTTAGTTTATGAGCATTTAAGGCCCCAAAGCGACTCAGAGTATGAGGGACGCCGTAGTGAAGGGCTCCGGAAATTTCGACTACCCGGGGTTCTTTAATGTGCGCTGACTGACATCGCAATAAAATAGTGCAGTTTCCGTTATCATGTTCTTCGCTTGAAGAGTGGAAGGTGTCTTTTTTTTTAGGAGAACTCTCAACAGAAGTTCTGTTAACAATATCCACCAAAAACAAGAAATAGACGATTAAGCGTGGTTAAGCCAGTTGCGAATTAGGTGCGGTATCACTTCAGTTTACATGCTCTCACTGGGCATTCTATAGCTTGCCTTATTAGATCCCTCGGAGTCCTCATAGCACTACTAGCGCAGCGGTGCAGTAGTTGAGCAATTCTGCACTCCTCTGCTTTGGCCGGTGCAGCCACCGGTTGTGCTTGTATGACCCACGTTGCTACTCCCGAGCAACCTCTCGTGACTAATCATTAACTGAACTTCTACTTATCTCTGTAGAGAAGCAACCAAGGTCGCAGGTGGGCCAGTTAGGTCATGCGACCCTGTGACTTCATCACAGCCTGCCCGCTCAGAGAGACCGCACAGACAAAGGCTAAGTGCCTGAGTGGAAGCTCTAGTGCCAGCGCACCAAAAAAAAAAAAACTCACGACTTAAGAAACTGCTGGTCATTGTTTTTTCACGCTTTCGAATGCATTATCTGCAGAGCGTTTCAGAACACAAATGTCAGCTTAAGTTGTCTAAACGAAGATAGATGTCGCTTGGTCAAAACGGGATTTAAAAAAAAGCGGACTTCTAGGACCAATTTTTAGCTGCATAAAACGAAGCACTGCAAGGCTAGGAGTTTCATCATAAGCAGCATTCTGGGTTTAAGATGCACCACTTGGTAATTGGCCTCATTTTGGTGGCAATTTTCGCCCTTGAAGAGCAGCGTACTGGTACGTTACTAAATACTTAGACTCAATACTTATTGTTGAAACAACAAGAAAGGTAAAGTCTTTCTGCTGAATATATTTTCGCGTCACTGCTCATGTACAACCTGCTGTGCAAGTTCTCAGGGCTAGGCGACCGTCAATGCACAAATGAGAGTCGACATAGATGCAGTAGCGTTGATAATTTCTCAAAATATCTAATGCTATCAGAAAACCAGGACGCAAATATTTACAGCAAAAGAATTCTTCCTTTACCTCTTTATGTGTTCTAAACAGATACGGTACTGAGTTTTTGTACTTTATAATCTAGCTCTGGAAAAAATAACCGGTTCTGAATATTTAGCGCTACATTACTCCTGTTCGAAAGGCTGAGGTGGCTCGCGCAGTGCAGCTGAAATAAAGGGTGCTAATGCACTTGCGAGGGCGGGGGTAGAGATTTTTCGAGTGGGGCAAAAAGTGCGCTTACACTTCCACTTATCTCTCTTCCCCACACTTCCCCTCGTTTTCCATCCCCTTTTCCGGGATGACGAGAGCTGAAAACTGATAACATGAGGGTTATTTAATACGTAATAACTTCATTTTTAATCTGCAAAGCAAGAAAACTCTGGGTAAAAGCACGCATTGTTGGAGAACCAGAATTTATTGAGTAGATGAAGCGCACAAAAACACAGCACACAGGAAAGAAAGACACGAGACAGGCGCTTTCTATGCGCTGTGTTTCTTTCCTGTGTGCTGTGTTTTTGTGCGCTTCATCTACTCAAGCTGTGAACCAACTTGCCCAAGAACGTGTTCTACGGAACCAGGATTTAATTTCGATCACCTACGGTTTCATTTTTGTACGCTGCATATCCCGTATAAGGACGTTATTTTCTTCCTAATAGATCGCAGTTTAACCGCCGCAGTAATTGTAGTGTTCAGTCGCTAAATCTGTGCGACTTAAATTTCTTAATTTTGCTCAGTAGTTAAAAAGTACCTAGTGTTGGGCATTATATAGGGAATGGACGTGTCCGTTAAACAGCAATGGACTTGAATAAATTCTGAAAATGGATGGCGTTGATGTGATGCACGGTGTCCTGTGGTAGATCATGGCAGTCCTGGGATGACATCAGCGAAAAAAAAATTGTGAATGAGCGGTAGTTCTGAGTGTGGGGACTTGGGTGGCTCTGTGGTGCCTAATACGGCTGGAGAGGGTGGTGAGCTGATGATACGGTTGATGACCTAAAAATAACAATAAAACATATGAAAGAGCTGCAATCGTGAAATTTTCCGCCATTTTTCGAGATTGCGTACGTTAGATCAGATATATAATTTGTGATATATTCGCTGCTTGATGTTCCACTCGCAGTACAAAACAGCACGGTGTGTGTTATACATAATCCTGATCGTTTGGGTGTATTTTAGCGCAGAGCAGTGAATCGTTTCACACACAGTACCAAACATTCAAATATTGCTTAACAGGCTGCGTGGCAGATAACATCTGCAAAACCAATGTTGTCTAGAGAAAACATTTTTTTTCTTATTGCGCTTTCGGCGTGAGCATCCGTAAGGTATTGGTGCATAAGTAAAAATGTGTCCATTGGTGCAAAACGCTAGAAAACAGGACAAAGCCTATAAGGGCTGTTTATCGGGGGGCTATGCCCAACAATCTTTCACAAAAATTTTGAATATTGGAATAGTGTAAGGTATCGTTATACAAATATTGAATGCAGTGATTCATTCTTCCGATCTGTAGCCAAATCTCTTTTTTAGAGAGTTCCCATCACTTGGATCGAGCAGCTAAGACGGCCATAGAAAAAATACCGGGAGCACTTGACGAGAGCAAAAAAGTTAGTAGTAAAAAAATTCAAGCCTGCCGACCGGAGATCTGCGAATATATTGATTTTAGGAGTGAAGTCTTAACATATATTAAAAGGCACTCAAACTTGTTCCCGTTGAAAAATGTTTTTGTTCAGAACTTTCGGGTACGACGAAGGAGTGAAATGCTAATGAAAGATTGTTTACAAAATGAACTGAATCATTATTTGCATCCGCGCAATCCCATTGTCTTTTAAAACACGAGATCGCATAAGGAACCTGTGTTGCTGTCTTTTAATTGTATTCAACGTCATTGCATCCACTCATTCCATGAGGGCAAGTGGTAAGCTTGTCCTTCATGGTGGTCAGGCAGGAGTCCTTTCGCGGGCAGTTATATTAGTCCAGGGTTGATTCTAACAACGATCGGAGACCTCGCTCTTACTCCAGTGACATAAATCTCTCCGGACGGCCGCAACCAGTGCAGTTATCTTGAACGGGAAGTGTGGAAGCTTCGTTGAGACCGCTTCTGCAAACCGTATGTGACGCCATCATGGGAGCTGCGCAAGGTTCGTTGGTGTCTCTGCAAGCAGGGACACATCCGTAATGCCTGGGAAGATTGCATTGAAATACAGGAATGCACTAGTTGCAGAAACGTTTGTAGCAAGGATTTCAACCTCTGTTCGTCGGCATGTCCGCTTGTTTGCGATAAACGCCTGCCACAAGTCTGCACAGACCAGTGCGTCCTTGGCTACGCCTGCGCTCCCGGCTACGTGCTGTGAGTACTGTTGAATAGCACGCGTTGCTCTTTAGCTCTTTTTAGACCCGTTGACACTAAGGAAGTGTACTGGTGTATAAGCATAACGTTAAGAGACCGGAAGCTGGCAGAGTGTTTGAGGGAGCAAACACGGGTTAATGACATCCTAGTCGAAATCAAGAAGAAATGGGCTTGGGCAGGGCATGCAAGTGTAATGCGAAGTCAAGATAACCGACGGTCCTTAAGGGTAAAAGAATCGATTCCAGGGGAAGGGCAGCATAGCAGGGGCGACAGAAAGTTGGGTGGGCAGATGAGTTTAAGGAGTTTGCGGGAATACGGCTCCCGCGGCTTGCAAAGGACAGGGTAATTGGAGACATATGCGAGATGCCTTTATCCTGCAGGGGGCGTAGTCAGGCTGCTGCTGCTGCTACTGCTGCTGCTGCTGCTGCAATGCAGAGACGAACACATTTAAGCGTGGACGAAATATAAAATTAAAATATACTCTCAAAAGAACTAGGGCAGCGAATGTTCTATGAAGGGCTTAAGAAGGAACTAAAAAGTGAGACAGGGTGTGTCCCACTATCTGGTTGAGCAGGAAATATGGAGTGGAACAGGGCATAACGGTTTGAGCAGAGCATGTGGTGTCATCATCATCATCATCATCCTTGTGATGCCCACACCAGGACAAGGGCCTCTTTATAACTCCTCTTTTTTCCCCTCTCCGGCGCCAGCAGCTGCCACCACATTCCAGCAAGATTCTTATTCTCATGCACCGCTAAGCTTTCCTTCTCTTGAGGTCAAGTCCGCTACCCTTAAGACCATCGGTTATCTTGCCTTCGCATCACATGCCATGTCCAAACCAATTTCATCTCGATTTGGGCTAGGATGTCATTGACTCTTGTTTGTTCCCTTACCCGCTGTGTTCTCTTGCTGTCGCATAAGAAATATAGTGTGGAACAGGCTATCTCCAAAAGCCAGCCAGATCTAGAGCACGGATGGCCACATCTCAGGTTGTTATTAAAATATTTTAGCTTTCTGCGCACTTTTCTTAGCTGAATTTGCGACGAAGAAATCAGAACATCTCTTACAGGCTCAAACAATTTGTTCGCATTTGGGGATGTTTGTGGGTAGGTCCGAAGCACGTGACGAAGACCGAAACGTGGCGCAAGCCGCCGCGGTGGCTGAGTGGTTACGGCGCTCGGATGCTGGCCCGAAAGATGCGGGTTCGATCCCGGCCGCGGCAGTCGAATTTGGATGGAGGCTAAATTCTAGAGGCCCGTGTACACATACAAAAATGTCGTATGGCCGGCTATAGACATTTGGCCCAAATAGCTATAGACCTTTCCTATTTCTATATATAGCTTAGATACAGGCTGATATATTTTTCTATAGAGAGCATAAGACAGTTCTATGGTTCCATAGCTAGAGCTTTAGTGGCATAGATTTTTCTATAGCTGGTAATAAGCACCTCTGTGTGTGCTTATAGACGTTCATAAAAGGCCACAGACGGACATAGCTTTTTCCACAGACGCCCATAGGACGTTTTTATATGGGATATACTGTGCGATGTAAGTGCACGTTAAAGAACCCCAGGTGGCAGAAATTTCCAGAGTCCTTCACTACGGCGTCTCTCATAGCCTGAGTCGCATTGGGACATTAAACCTCCATAAACCAAACCAAACTGAAACGTAGTGCATAGCTTAGCCAGGAACTTCTTTCTGCTGAGCTCATAGAGGACATGCGATAACTTATTGCTGTGCGAGCGCTCAGTAGATAGTGTCACTGCCCGCCGGTCCTTGTATCTTGTTTTGTTCTACAAAGTGAGGATGCGCCTGCCTTTGTTAAAACTCGGCCCATAATTACCTCCCGCTCGAAAGCAGATGATTTTTTTAAAAATAGGGAATAATTTTTTAATAGCTACATTGGACAAAAACGTGTTCTAATGTGTGCCTACAATGAAAAGGAGTCTGGTGCTACTCCCTCTCCTTACGCCGCATTGTGCACTGGATCGAAGAATGGGTGTCCGTCGGCGTCTTTTCCATATGTCGTCGTACGCTTAGCGTGGCTTCCATTCATAATATTAAACGCGTTGATGGGGAGGATGTTCGCCGCCATCGCATTCGATACGAACGCCATTAGGAAACTCCGCCATCTATAGCCACCTTGGGAGGTGGCTCCCGCTTGGAAGGGCACTCGTCATTGTCGTCAGATGCTTCTAAATGCCAATGTGGGGAGCTGCTGATGGTTGGAAATGCAGAAACCCTCTCTATCGTTTTCAAGCATGCCGCATGCGGTGTGCTTGAAAAAGAAAAAAAAAGACCAACTCAGAAACTTTCGTGAGTTTGGCTGCAAATAACAACCGACGCGACCCGTTCACACGCGGAAGGAATTCTTAGGTGTAATAAAGGAGTAACTGCCCATTATCATCTACAAACAAAGCATTACGGCTGCAAAGAAAGATGTACAGCTTTCACATTGACTTCTCAGGATAGAAACAATTCCACATGGTCCGGGTATCGAGCCTGAATCCACCCCCCAGCCGATCCATTCGAACTACCACTAAGCCAACCAGGAACGCAAGCACATGGCATGACAAGAACTAATTGGTCAACAACTCGAAATGGGAATGGAGTTAGTCCACTGTTCTTAGAAGAATCTCTCAAACAGAATAAAATTTAATCGAATTTTACAATTTTATCCACCTTAGGGATTCCCCTGAAAAAACTGAGCTAGCTCCCAGGTGTCTTCCAGATTAGCGAATGAAATAGCATAGGCTTCGTTGTTGGCTGGCTACACGGTCTGCGGTTTACATGTGGTTGGACCTGAAGTTTGGAAGGGGGTCAATTAACGATTGCGGAATTTGAAGCAATTAGACACAGTGTCGCCAGAAGTAATGCATCTGTCTATCTTTCAATGGGCCAAGAACTCTGACTAAGACTAGCCTATGCACTTTTTAGCTCACGTAAACAATGACTGTCTTCTTTTCCATTCAGGGCACTGTGCATGAATCACGCTGTTTCCTAATTTGCTTTATTTTCAGGTGTCCCTCTCTGTCTGTCTCTATTTTTGAGCTTCCTGCAGAAAAATATGCTCCTTGACCTCTTCACAGCGCGGTTTGCGTACCTTACAGATCTCGTATTTACGGTGCATTTGTACATATTTACTTGAATAATAATACCAACATTCCGTGCATAAAAAAGTTGTATGGTACAAAAACCCTATGCAGGCTTTGTCATACAAATGTCATACAATTTGCTTGATATTGTACGACATCAGCATCATTTTGCAAAAATGAATGGCATTTGAATGATATCTGTAGGGCATTTTTATGATAAACGGACTGAGGTTATTGCACCATGCAACTTTTTCCAGTAGGGTGAGGTGACCTTGCTCGGCCCACCAGTGTATTAAACGACGTCTTTGCGCTTCCAGCCACCCATGGCAAAAGAACATCTGCGTCCCTGTCAGCCAGTACGCTCCCCGATGCCCTCGCTACTTTATTTTCCATGTCTGCCCCAACACGTGCGCTCCTAGGTGCTAAGGACCTCGACCGAAGCGTTGCAAAACGCGGTGCCACGAGTACGTCTGCCTGCCCTGGTTCGCCAAGGCTCTCGTCAAGGGAGATGAGAAGTGTGTGCCCTGGAACCAATGTCCGGCACGGGGAGAATAAAAAAGACTATTCCCGTCAACCTGTTAGTTTACCTTCCTCCTGGAGCACCTGGCCGTAGTCGGCTAGGTGCAGCATGACGCAACATGTGCAAAGCGCTTGAGCTATAGTCTCGATTAAAGTTATTGTCCTTCTTTCGTTATTTCTCAAGTCTTCCTTGTGCTGCAAATACAATGAGACCATGAGAGTGAATCATTGCACAACTTTTCTGCTTATTCCAAACAACGAAAAAAATTGTCAGTGGCTTAACTTGGCGAAACGTGGAATTCAGCGAAAAGCAAGGGCGCTTGCTAAGAATATGCCTCTCGCCCATGGCAGCTCCGCCACACGCTCTAGACAGCCACGTGGCTATGACCTGGTATCATATGGTCTTACGACACCCCCGTTGGATGTCATCACGTGGCTTCATATCACCCCATCGGATGTTCTTAAGGTCAAAAGTCGTCTAAAGGCTATAGGTCAAGGTCTGGGGGTCAAGAGTTCGACACTGTAGCTACCACATATGGTCATACACGGCAAGGTGGTTGAGCTGAAAGTCGTTCAAAGTTATTCTCCGGCCTACGCTACGACTGCATCACCTAGTCATGTGAAGCTTTTCCCTTCAAAATGCCGTCTTTTTTTTCTTCGTTCACTAAGCGCACCCGAGGAAACAGTTAGTTCTTTGTCGTGCGAAACACGAAGGTCAAATTGCCGTTTTTAAGCAGCGAAGTGAGTATGATAACCTTCTTCACTGCAGCCCTGATGGCACTTCGTCCCGGAGGTCTATCTAGGTAGTATGATACCATTGGATCAGAGTCTTTCAATCGCAAAATAATCTCTAGATGTGCGCACAAAATTGTATCACATCAGAAAAAGAAAAATAGTACTTCACTATACTGCATATAAACACGCGTTGAGAAGGTGGGGTGTTAAGATTAGCAAGTTTTGTTCTTTAGAGGAAGAGGCGGGGGTAGGCGGCGTCAAGAGGGGCAGCTCTGTTCCCGTGCATTGTTCTGGCTAGAGGAATGCTGATAGTTATGTGCATAAATATTTCATGTTATAAGCAAACTTTTTTAAATGTGTTTGCCTTCAGTCAATGGCCTCTTAAATAAAATACTCAATGTGGCCAGCAACGCATTTGCTCAGCCCATTTAGGGAGAACAGAAAAGACGACGACGTAGGAAGCGAACACAGCTCAGCATCAGATCTGCATGAAGGTAACGGGCAGGTATTCTCACGTAAAGAACTATTGTTCGTACTGAAGTAATATAACGTGTTATTCACGCTGGACTGCCTTGAGTTCTTTCAAATTTGTTTTTTTGTTTGACGTCTTCTGAAAGAAAAAATAGTAAAATCGAGAAAAATAAAATCTGAGCCTGAAGGTCGTCTGGCTGTTAGATTTGACCTCTAACGGGAGGCGCGCCGCATGTGGTTGTTGTTGTTAGCATATCGAAAGATGGCACATACCCACACTGGAAGATCGGCCAAGAATAGGGTGGCTGTTGACCTGTACTCAGGTAATTAAAATGAAAAATACACGGGAAAGCAACCACAGAGATTTCTTCCTCATGAACAGAAAAGGAAAAAAGTTGTGATTTCAAAATTATTAATAATAATAACAATAAAGAGAGGGACTGAAACAAAATGATTAAGCGAAAATGTTATAATTGACAGAAAAGAAAATTTTGTGACACTTATCATGGCAGTCGGTTAGGTTCTAGCAGGAAATTTAGAACAGCTGTACAAACAGATCTGTAGCTGAACCAAAATTCGGTGGCATCAAGTGAAGTGATAGAAAGAGTGGGCGGCTTAAACTAAGCAACGGGCCTCAAGGGCTCCTCCAGCAAGCTTCTTCTCAAAGAGGTTTATTGGCGACAATAGAGCAAAAAATGCTCAATGGATTCAAGCTCACGGCAAAGTGCCCAAAGAGAAGAGAGCGCCAAACTCGACCTACGTAAATAGAAATTTAGAGGAGGTACACGGCACCGCAGCTTCGTCAGAGATACTTAAATCTGCCGAGATCGACAAACTTGCCGGTTCCAAGAATATCTCAGGTGCTGATAATCCGCTGATGTTACAAGTGCTGTGACTTGCGTGCTTAAAAACACACGTCGATGAAACCTAGATGCTGTAATATAGGCTGTAGCCCGGATGATAGCCAACACGGGGCCGCTTAGGGAATCCTTTGCGAGAGTATGAGCAATCTCATTAACTGTCACACTGCTGTGACAAGGAACTCATACTAAATGAACAAGGTTCAAATGCGGGGGAAGCAGGGACAAGAATGTGTTGAAAATGGGGCCGTCAACAATCACGGCGAGGGACGAACACAGAGACAAAGAATCGGTAATTACTGCCCCTGCGGAAATGGAGGGGTCTAGCTTGCGTAGAGCAAGCACTACTGCCAGAAACTCTGCTTGAAAAATAGGGGTGAAATCTGGAAGGCGCAGTGAAAAACAACCAGTCTGAATGCGAACAGTATATTCCCACACCTGCGTTTTCATTGCACTGCGATGCGTCGGTTGCTATTGCAATATTTGAAGGTAGGGTCCTTAGATGATCTTCTAGTGCACCATTTAGATTACAGGAAGGCAACAGCTTTGCATTTTGGGGGTAAATATCGTCGAAAACAATATGGACAACGGGTTCTCTGCATAGGGCAGGAAGGATGTCATAAATTTTCACATTTAAGGCTCAAGCAATCTTTGCACAAACAGCCCCGGTGGGGTATGAAAACGAGGCCACAGGGCACTAAAAAATGGGGTCGGCTGGCAACAGGAAATGCTTTGTGAACGGTGGAAATGAGATTCGTAGATTCTTAGGTAAGTCTGCAGAGTTAAAAATTGACGTCGAGATAAGAGAGGGGCTTCAAGGTACAGCACATTGGTAGCCACAAATTTTGCGAGGGCGAGGAACACCCTAAGTGCTTCCCTCTCCAAAAGGGCGAGAGGGCGAAGTCTGTATGCAGCACAGCATGAAAACAACACGTACCCTTCCCAGCTGAGCAGAGAAGGAAAACGCAGGTACTGGCTCAAATAGTTCGCGCTCTCTTCTAGTGCTCTGCGTAGGTGCTACCGCTGCTGATACTCCTCCTCTTCAAACATATACTTTTTAAGCAGTCGCTATGCTATTTTCCAATCACACATCGCTCACCCTGCGGGAGAGTGCACCTCAAACCTAATTCAGGCCAAGCAGCCGCAGTGCACTGCGGCGGTGTCGTTATGATTGCGCGCTTCTTGTGCACTAACCTGCACGGATTTTGTATTGTACTCTTTCTCGCCCATTATTTTACTGTGTTGGAAGCTGCGTACAGTCAACATAGCGCAACGCTCCAGGAGTTTGTTGGCACTGAAATGGAAGCGGCCACCGTGGCACCGGCAGAAAGCAGATCGTGACAGCGGGTGGCGCCCGTCACTTCAGCGATCCTTGTAGTCTGTAGCACTGCAGCAAAGGTGTCGGCCAATCACACAACGCTCGAATGCGAAAACAACCCCTCGTACTCGGCCCTCAATCCGGTGGCGCCAGCTGCCGCTCCCACTTGAGGGCCGAAAAGTAGCAAGCACGAATACAGATAGCCACTGCGATTACAAAAGGTGGACGAAAACGAAGAGGACGTGAGCGCTCCATTTCGAGAACCATATTTATTATTATTCTTATAATTTTGAAATCAAAACTCTCATCCCTTTTCTGTTCATGAGGAAGAATTCACCGGTGTTGCGCTCCCACGTGCTTTTCCTTTTTATTAACTGCGTTCAGGTGAATAGCCACCCGATTCTTGGCCGATCCCCCAGTGTGGGTATGTGCCATCTTCTGATAGGCTAACAACAACAACATCGAGAACCATCTCCTTGCGGAACCTACGCCGCCCTGAAACCTGAGAACGCAGCATGCCAGCCACGTGACTTCCTGATCGTGTATAAAACACCCGCTGCAAGGGCCGCGCGCCCTTGCAGCGATATATCTGATATATACGATACCTGAATTAATATCTGCCGCGGGTCCTTGGACCCAAGAGATTAAACCTATTTTAGAAATATGGCGGAGTGCTGGGCTCTAAGCACTTTGGCACGGGTCGGCTCGGTATTGTACTGCCTCCGGGATCGGCCCGGGGCGTAATAGCGCGCGCTTTTTGTTCTATATTTGCTCTCCTATACTTTAACTCTCCTACTTTCCGCACGGGGAAGCGAGCGTGGTTCGGCTTGAGCCAGTAGGCAGACCCGTGCGCTTTCCTTTTCTTTCTTGCTATCAGCAACAACAGTACCAGTAACCGCGCGCCCTTGCACCGAGCGTGGTTAGGCTTGAGCCAATGCATTTCCTTTTCTTTCTTCCTGTCAGCAACCTTCGTTGCCATTAATTTTATTTTCGTCCAGGAAACATTTACCCGAAAAACACTCTGTGCTCCCCCATTCTTGGCCAATCCCACTATGTGGGCATATGCCATAGCATGAGGATAAGAAGAAGAAGAAGAAAAAGCCGCAGCAGCTGCGTGGGTATGTGCGATGCTTACTAAGGAGAAGAAGAAGCAGCCGCAGCAGCCGCAGCGGCTGCTGCGGCTGCTTTGGTTTGCGGCTGATTTGGTTGCTTGCTGACGTGTTCTTGCTGGTGCTTGGCTTCGAGCTCAACTGTGGTTCCCTGGTGGTGCCTACGTGGTCATCTCTGGTGAGGCCGTTCTCTGTGGGGGATTTGGCCAGGTCTCAGGTTAGGTCTGTAGGCCAGGTTAATGTGCATTTGAGGGTGCGTTTGGCTCAGGTATGTCGCTGACCTCCCCGGGTGGAGGGACGGCAACCTGGTTTGCCAGCTTGCCCACCCAAAGCTTGCCGCTAGAAAATTTTCGTAAAAATGGAATTGACATCATCCCTGTGGCTTTCGTGCCGATCGGTGAGGGAACGATCAAGATGAAAAGCCCCAAGGTCCTTCAGCAGGAGCTAAGATCTCTCACTACCCACTACCTCCAGATCTCTGAGGTGCGACCGTTCGGCCGGAGAGGCATTGTTTGCAGGTCCGCTGACATTGATTGTGTCACAGACCTGCTCCAGTGCAAAATATTTCAGTCCTTAGCGGTTAAAGCCTTCATCCCGGAACAGCTCGCATGTTCCAAAGGTATTGTTCGTGGCGTGGACCCAGCATCTTCCCCGCAGGATATACTGAAGGAGTTTCAGGATGCAGGTGTGGGGGTTCTTTCTGTCTACCGGTGCAGTAGAGAATTCAATGGTGTGCGTGTTGCGACAGAGTCAGTTATCACTACGTTTGCTGGTTCCTCCTGTCCTTCTGAACTCAAGGTTTGGCCGATAGTGTATCGTGTGGACCCTCTGCAGCCCCGTCCTCTTCAGTGCAACAACTGTTGGCGTTTCGGTCACAGTGGTAAAGCGTGTAAGTCGGCGACCCGCTGCCGGGTTTGTGGAGAAGGGCATTCAGATGACAGCTGCGCCTCTGATCAGCCCCAGTGTTGCCTATGCAAGGGCAACCACTCAGCTGATGATGTCAACTGCTCGAAACGAGCCGACGAACAAAGCCTGCTCGATATCATTCAAGCGAAACGATGTTCGAGAGCAGATGCTTATGCACTTCTGGATCGGAGGGGTAATACATATGCCAGCCGTGCGCGAAGCTCTGTTGCTGATATACCGTCAAGTTTGACTACTTCAATAGTGTCCTCAGTAGAACAGGCTCTTTCTGTGGTGGTCGAGCGAATGCTGGGCAGTTTCACCGAGGCTCTATCTCAACTTGTTGCTGGCCAATCTCTGCCTACTGAATCACATGTTTCGGCGGCTACGCCGGCATCACTCCCGAGTGCTGCTAGTAAGAATCATTCCATGTCGCCTCCTACCGTGCCCCAAGTACCGCCTGCCAACAGCGCTCCTGACAGTGTCGCTCACGTAGATCCTTGTAGTATGGACGTTGAAATGCTCACCACTTCCCAGAAGCGTCGAGCTTCTTCTTCACCCTCGAAGTCAGCTGTTCCGCAAGTCAAAGCAAAGAAAGGACCCCCCAAATTAATTCCCCAGACTGATGTGCTGAAGGAGGCTGTTGATGCCTCTTTAACCAGTCGATAATCATGGCGGGTCTAAAAGTTATGCAGTGGAATTGTCGCTCCGTACTTTCTTCTTTACCGGATCTTGAATTACTTCTTCATAAACATAATCCAGATATTGTGATTTTACAAGAAACGTGGCTCTCACCACTTAAATCATTCACATTTAAAAAATTTCGTGTTTTCAGGGTAGATCGCGTTAATGGCAGGGGTGGTGGGTTAATAACTATGATCTCTACGAAAATATGTCACCGGGCATCAATCTCGCAGACAGTTATGCGCCCTGACTGTGAGTTGTTGGCGGTTGAAATCTCCCTTCCACAGTGCGCCAAATTCACTATTGCTAACGTCTACTTCCCAATCGGTGTTCACAGGACAGACTGTTTGGACACCTTACTGAGCGGCGCAAACAGCACAGTCATCGCAGGAGATTTTAATTCGCACCACAGTGCCTGGGATAGTCGCTCTGACTCCTGCGGCCAGCTTCTGTGGTCCTGGATGTCAATGAATGCAGTGCGCTGCTGTAATTCCGGAGCAGTAACCTTTATGCGTGGAGGATCCCGTTCAATCATAGATTTAACATTAGCATCTCGTGGGGTTGGCGTATCTGCATGGTCAACTGAAGAATCAGGTACATCTAGTGACCACTTTCCAATAACCTTTTCTATTATATCCTCGCCTATCAGAAAAGGTGGTGCAACCATAAAAATTTCTAAACCACATTATGTACAAAAAATTGATATCTGCCTCACTCCCCTCCATAGTTAGCTCAGGTCGAGCACAAAGAGCTCAGCGGACAATTACCTTTCTGCAAGATGCTGCTGAGAGTTCTGTATTCTCGGTGTGCACTACTGCTCCTGCCAGACAGCCGTCTCCTTGGTGGACGGAGGAGTGCGAGAAAGCTTATCGTCGTAGAAAAGCAGCCTGGAAAAGCCTTTCCTATAATCAGAGCCCAGCTAATTGGATAAATTATAAGTTCTTCTCTGCATGTTTCAAACGAACTGTTAAAAAGGCAAAGGAGGATTATAATCAAAATTTAAACACGTATCTCTCAAAACCCCAGAATAAGAAGGCTCTCTATAGATTCATGGCGCGGAATAACAGCTCTCCGGCCTCCAATCGCATAAGGTCAATGGTAATGTCTCCGCAGGAGGCTAAGCAAAACCTTGAACGCATCGCGCAGGGGCTGGCCTTACGTTTCCAGGTACAGAAAGCAGAACCTTTGCACACTCTCACCCCCAGCTCGGACTATCCTGAGGTCGACGTGTCGGAGCTCCTGCAAATTGTTTCCTCGATGCACTCTGCTGCTCCGGGATCTGACGGGATTACTGTGGGCATGTTAAAGATTTTAGCGCACGACTTTCCAACTCACCTTCTAGATATTGTAAATGCGTCATTGGAAACCTCTTGGATTCCTCACAGTTGGAAAATTGCGAAAATAATTTTACTTTTAAAAAATGCAGACAATGGATTTCAATTAGACAATATTCGGCCGATTGCTTTAACCTCAAATTTAGTAAAGCTAATAGAAAGAGTAGTACACAGTCGCCTCACAAAGCATGTTCATCATATTAACGGCCTCAGCCCCGCACAGATTGGCTTTCGTCGCGGTTGTTCCATATGGTCCGCGCATGTGGATCTCGAGAGCCGAATACGACTCTCAATGCGCCAGAGAGAAGTTTCGGCCTTGGTGACGCTTGACGTTGCGAAGGCCTATGACAGCGTGGAGCACACAGTCCTCATTAACAAGCTTGCTCAACTACAACCACCGCATTACCTCTACGCCTGGATTTGTGAATTTCTAAAAGATAGATTTTTCTTCTGTACAGACGGATCTTTTTGTTCTAATACCTATGGTCAATCAAGAGGTGTGCCGCAAGGCTCTGTTCTTTCTCCGCTGCTTTTCAACATATTAGTTCGGGACATCCCCATTCATCCTAACGTTACAGTTTATGTATACGCAGATGATATAGCTTTTTTCGCATCAGCAAATGATATTCATGTGCTCTACGGGTATTTGCAGGCATATCTGAATGCTCTTGAAGTCTGGTTGGACCAAATCAATTTATCACTTAATGTCAGCAAATGCGGCGTGCTGGTATTTCCACCCGACGCTCCTATGTACATCTCGCTAGCCTACCGCTCCACTCCAATTCCGCAGGTGGAGTCGGTTAAATACCTAGGTGTTACTTATGACCAAAATTTGGACTGGCGACACCATATTAAGAATAATGTTATTAAAGGGGAACGTGCACTGGGCCGTTTGACCCGAGTTGGCAATAAAAAGTTTGGCATGCGTCGTGACACGCTACTGTTGCTCTATAAGGCTTATATGAGACCGATTCTGGAATTTGGTTGCCCCTTGTTCTCTGGTAGCGCGAACTACAAGCTGCAGCCATTAGCCTTACTGGAAAGACGTGCCCTACGGCTATGCCTCGGGCTCCCAAAATCAGCGTCCAACGCTGTCCTTTATCTGGAAGCGCGTATCCCCAACCTCTATTCCCGCTTCCAACTTCTAACAGTGCGTACTTTCCTCAAGTCTTTTGACCCGGCCCCAGGCGTTAGTGTTCCAATTTTTGTATCCCAACCACACCTTTTTTTGACTAATCACTGGCCACGTTATCAGCTTCCGCAAGTTAGGTTCACGCAGAATCTGTTAGCTCCGCTTCAGGTTGATCTGATCTCCTTGCAACGAGTTGCTGACACGCAGGCTGATCCCGTCTTCTATTACGACTTTATTTTCCCGTCCCATGCGAAGCATATGCCCGCACATACCCTAAATGGTCTTCTTTCTGAACACCTACAGAATTTTCCACATCATACTGTTCTCTCCACTGATGCCTCCGGCAGCTGTGAGAAGGCGGCGATTGGCATATATTCGCAGGATCTAGATTGGAGCTACTCCGTTCGTATCCCTGATTATACTCCTATATTCTTCGCAGAGTTTTTGGCCATTGGTTTGGCTCTTCTCAAAATTCCCAGACATGTCGCACGGGTTCTTATTCTCACAGACTGCCTTTCAGTTATTGTCTCTCTCCAAAATTCGGAAAAATCTTTCTTGACTCGTTCACTTAGGTTTTTTGTTCCGAGCACAGTGCGCGAGATCCGTTTGGTCTGGGTACCTGGGCATTCAGGCGTCTATTTTAACGAGGTGGCTGATTTATTGGCAAGGTCAGCTCTGAGCGCACCTGTAATATATCCCGTCCCTCACCTCATTCTGTTAGCAGCTTCACGTTTCCAGCGGTTCCAACATATTTCAGTCACTTTGAGTGATCCGTTGCTGAATACCGTGGACTTTCAACACCTAAAGTACCCATGGAATATCCGGTGGTGTAAGTCAAGGCTTTGTGAAGTGTCCATGACGCTCCTGCGATGTAGAATCCCTCACTTAAACTTGTACTTATGCAGGTGCGGGTTCGCTGCGACAAACCTTTGTGTATCATGTGGGCAAGTTGAATCAATCGATCATTTTCTCCTCTCTTGCCGGCGGTTCGCGGTTCAGAGAAAGCAATATCTGGAGGTTCCTCTTTCGAGACTTGGACTGCCTCTGTCTCTTACAGTTCTTCTATCGTTCGGTGCGAGTGCCAAGGGATTCCCGTTAAGCAGTGTATGCGGCTACCTTCACGATTACATAAGTGCAACTAATCGATTATCCTGTTAGCTATACACAAAATTCTTTCGCATGTCCAAAAAGGCTAGATTGATTCTATTCCGGATGACTCATACCTCTTGAATTCATTTTATTTTTCCCAATTTTTTTTTTCTTGATTCAGTCTTCTGACGTTTCCTTCCCCGCGCAAATGCTTCATTGGCATTCTACCCTATACCTTGGCCAATCCCCCCACGTGGGTATGTGCCATATTACTTGAGGAGAAGAAGAAGAAGAAGAAGAAGAAGCCGCAGCGAAAGCCTCTGACGAACAGCAGGAAGGAAGGCTTTGGAAGTGTTGGACGGTGCTGACGTGTTCTTGCTGGTGCTTGGCTTCGAGTTCACCTGTGGTGTCCTGGTGGTGCCTACGTGGTCATCTCTGGTGAGGCCGTTCTGTGTGGGGGATTTGGCCAGGTCTCAGGTTAGGTCTGTAGGCCAGGTTAATGTGCATTTGAGGGTGCGTTTGGCTCAGGTATGTCGCTGACCTCCCCGGGTGGAGGGACGGCAACCTGGTTTGCCAGCTTGCCCACCCAAAGCTTGCCGCTAGAAAATTTTCGTAAAAATGGAATTGACATCATCCCTGTGGCTCTCGTGCCGATCGGTGAGGGAACGATCAAGATGAAAAGCCCCAAGGTCCTTCAGCAGGAGCTAAGATCTCTCACTACCCACTACCTCCAGATCTCTGAGGTGCGACCGTTCGGCCGGAGAGGCATTGTTTGCAGGTCCGCTGACATTGATTGTGTCACAGACCTGCTCCAGTGCAAAATATTTCAGTCCTTAGCGGTTAAAGCCTTCATCCCGGAACAGCTCGCATGTTCCAAAGGTATTGTTCGTGGCGTGGACCCAGCATCTTCCCCGCAGGATATACTGGAGGAGTTTCAGGATGCAGGTGTGGGGGTTCTTTCTGTCTACCGGTGCAGTAGAGAATTCAATGGTGTGCGTGTTGCGACAGAGTCAGTTATCACTACGTTTGCTGGTTCCTCCTGTCCTTCTGAACTCAAGGTTTGGCCGATAGTGTATCGTGTGGACCCTCTGCAGCCCCGTCCTCTTCAGTGCAACAACTGTTGGCGTTTCGGTCACAGTGGTAAAGCGTGTAAGTCGGCGACCCGCTGCCGGGTTTGTGGAGAAGGGCATTCAGATGACAGCTGCGCCTCTGATCAGCCCCAGTGTTGCCTATGCAAGGGCAACCACTCAGCTGATGATGTCAACTGCTCGAAACGAGCCGACGAACAAAGCCTGCTCGATATCATTCAAGCGAAACGATGTTCGAGAGCAGATGCTTATGCACTTCTGGATCGGAGGGATAATACATATGCCAGCCGTGCGCGAAGCTATGTTGCTGATATACCGTCAAGTTTGACTACTTCAATAGTGTCTTCAGTAGAACAGGCTCTTTCTGTGGTGGTCGAGCGAATGCTGGGCAGTTTCACCGAGGCTCTATCTCAACTTGTTGCTGACCAATCTCTGCCTACTGAATCACATGTTTCGGCGGCTACGCCGGCATTACTCCCGAGTACTGCTAGTAAGAGTCATTCCATGTCGCCTCCTACCGTGCCCCAAGTACCGCCTGCCAACAGCGCTCCTGACAGTGTCGCTCACGTAGATCCTTGTAGCATGGACGTTGAAATGCTCACCACTTCCCAGAAGCGTCGAGCTTCTTCCTCACCCTCGAAGTCAGCTGTTCCGCAAGTCAAAGCAAAGAAAGGACCCCCCAAATTAATTCCCCAGACTGATGTGCTGAAGGAGGCTGTTGATGCCTCTTTAACCAGTCGATAAACATGGCGGGTCTAAAAGTTATGCAGTGGAATTGTCGCTCCGTACTTTCTTCTTTACCGGATCTTGAATTACTTGTTCATAAACATAATCCAGATATTGTGATTTTACAAGAAACGTGGCTCTCTCCACTTAAATCATTCACATTTAAAAAATTTCGTGTCTTCAGGGTAGATCGCGTTAATGGCAGGGGTGGTGGGTTAATAACTATGATCTCTACGAAAATATGTCACCGGGCATCAATCTCGCAGACAGTTATGCGCCCTGACTGTGAGTTGTTGGCGGTTGAAATCTCCCTTCCACAGTGCGCCAAAGTCACTATTGCTAACGTCTACTTCCCAATCGGTGTTCACAGGACAGACTGTTTGGACACCTTACTGAGCGGCGCAAACAGCACAGTCATCGCAGGAGATTTTAATTCGCACCACTGTGCCTGGGATAGTCGCTCTGACTCCTGCGGCCAGCTTCTGTGGTCCTGGATGTCAATGAATGCAGTGCGCTGCTGTAATTCCGGAGCAGTAACCTTTATGCGTGGAGGATCCCGTTCGGTCATAGATTTAACATTAGCATATCGTGGGGTTCGCGTATCTGCATGGTCAACTGAAGAATCAGGTACATCTAGTGACCACTTTCCAATAACCTTTTCTATTATATCCTCGCCTATCAGAAAAGGTGGTGCAACCATGAAATTTCTAAACCACATCATGTACAAAAAATTGATATCTGCCTCACTCCCCTCCAAAGTTAGCTCAGGTCGAGCACAAAGAGCTCAGCGGACAATTACCTTTCTGCAAGATGCTGCTGAGAGTTCTGTATTCTCGGTGTGCACTACTGCTCCTGCCAGACAGCCGTCTCCTTGGTGGACGGAGGAGTGTGAGAAAGCTTATCGTCGTAGAAAAGCAGCCTGGAAAAGCCTTTCCTATAATCAGAGCCCAGCTAATTGGATAAATTATAAGTTCTTCTCTGCATGTTTCAAAAGAACTGTTAAAAAGGCAAAGGAGGATTATAATCAAAATTTAAACACGTATCTCTCAAAACCCCAGAATAAGAAGGCTCTCTATAGATTCATGGCGCAGAATAACAGCTCTCCGGCCTCCAATCGCATAAGGTCAATGGTAATGTCTCCGCAGGAGGCTAAGCAAAACCTTGAACGCATCGCGCAGGGGCTGGCCTTACGTTTCCAGGTACAAAAAGCAGAACCTTTGCACACTCTCACCCCCAGCTCGGACTATCCTGAGGTCGACGTGTCGGAGCTCCTGCAAATTGTTTCCTCGATGCACTCTGCTGCTCCGGGATCTGACGGGATTACTGTGGGCATGTTAAAGATTTTAGCGCACGACTTTCCAACTCACCTTCTAGATATTGTAAATGCGTCTTTGGAAACCTCTTGGATTCCTCACAGTTGGAAAATTGCGAAAATAATTTTACTTTTAAAAAATGCAGACAATGGATTTCAATTAGACAATATTCGGCCGATTGCTTTAACCTCAAATTTAGTAAAGCTAATAGAAAGAGTAGTACACAGTCGCCTCACAAAGCATGTTCATCACATTAACGGCCTCAGCCCCGCACAGATTGGCTTTCGTCGCGGTTGTTCCATATGGTCCGCGCATGTGGATCTCGAGAGCCGAATACGACTCTCAATGCGCCAGAGAGCAGTTTCGGCCTTGGTGACGCTTGACGTTGCGAAGGCCTATGACAGCGTGGAGCACAGTCCTCATTAACAAGCTTGCTCAACTACAACCACCGCATTACCTCTACGCCTGGATTTGTGAATTTCTAAAAGATAGATTTTTCTTCTGTACAGACGGATCTTTTTGTTCTAATACCTATGGTCAATCAAGAGGTGTGCCGCAAGGCTCTGTTCTTTCTCCGCTGCTTTTCAACATATTAGTTCGGGACATCCCCATTCATCCTAACGTTACAGTTTATGTATACGCAGATGATATAGCTTTTTTCGCATCAGCAAATGATATTCATGTGCTCTACGGGTATTTGCAGGCATATCTGAATGCTCTTGAAGTCTGGTTGGACCAAATCAATTTATCACTTAATGTCAGCAAATGCGGCGTGCTGGTATTTCCACCCGACGCTCCTATGTACATCTCGCTAGCCTACCGCTCCACTCCAATTCCGCAGGTGGAGTCGGTTAAATACCTAGGTGTTACTTATGACCAAAATTTGGACTGGCGACACCATATTAAGAATAATGTTATTAAAGGGGAACGTGCACTGGGCCGTTTGACCCGAGTTGGCAATAAAAAGTTTGGCATGCGTCGTGACACGCTACTGTTGCTCTATAAGGCTTATATGAGACCGATTCTGGAATTTGGTTGCCCCTTGTTCTCTGGTAGCGCGAACTACAAGCTGCAGCCATTAGCCTTACTGGAAAGACGTGCCCTACGGCTATGCCTCGGGCTCCCAAAATCAGCTTCCAACGCTGTCCTTTATCTGGAAGCGCGTATCCCCAACCTCTATTCCCGCTTCCAACTTCTAACAGTGCGTACTTTCCTCAAGTCTTTTGACCCGGCCCCAGGCGTTAGTATTCCAATTTTTGTATCCCAACCACACCTTTTTATGACTAATCACTGGCCACGTTATCAGCTTCCGCAAGTTAGGTTCACGCAGAATCTGTTAGCTCCGCTTCAGGTTGATCTGATCTCCTTGCAACGAGTTGCTGACACGCAGGCTGATCCCGTCTTCTATTACGACTTTATTTTCCCGTCCCATGCGAAGCATATGCCCGCACATACCCTAAATGGTCTTCTTTCTGAACACCTACAGAATTTTCCACATCATACTGTTCTCTCCACTGATGCCTCCGGCAGCTGTGAGAAGGCGGCGATTGGCATATATTCGCAGGATCTAGATTGGAGCTACTCCGTTCGTATCCCTGATTATACTCCTATATTCTTCGCAGAGTTTTTGGCCATTGGTTTGGCTCTTCTCAAAATTCCCAGACATGTCGCACGGGTTCTTATTCTCACAGACTGCCTTTCAGTTATTGTCTCTCTCCAAAATTCGGAAAAATCTTTCTTGACTCGTTCACTTAGGTTTTTTGTTCCGAGCACAGTGCGCGAGATCCGTTTGGTCTGGGTACCTGGGCATTCAGGCGTCTATTTTAACGAGGTGGCTGATTTATTGGCAAGGTCAGCTCTCAGCGCACCTGTAATATATCCCGTCCCTCACCTCATTCTGTTAGCAGCTTCACGTTTCCAGCGGTTTCAACATATTTCAGCCACTTTGAGTGATCCGTTGCTGAATACCGTGGACTTTCAACACCTAAAGTACCCATGGAATATCCGGTGGTGTAAGTCAAGGCTTTGTGAAGTGTCCATGACGCTCCTGCGATGTAGAATACCTCACTTAAACTTGTACTTATGCAGGTGCGAGTTCGCTGCGACAAACCTTTGTGTATCATGTGGGCAAGTTGAATCAATCGATCATTTTCTCCTCTCTTGCCGGCGGTTCGCGGTTCAGAGAAAGCAATATCTGGAGGTTCCTCTTTCGAGACTAGGACTGCCTCTGTCTCTTACAGTTCTTCTATCGTTCGGTGCGAGTGCCAAGGGATTCCCGTTAAGCAGTGTATGCGGCTACCTTCACGATTACATAAGTGCAACTAATCGATTATCTTGTTAGCTATACACAAAATTCTTTCGCATGTCCAAAAAAGGCTAGAGTGATTCTATTCCGGATGACTCATACCTCTTGAATTCATTTTATTTTTCCCAATTTTTTTTTATCTTGATTCAGTCTTCTGACGTTTCCTTCCCCGCGCAAATGCTTCATTGGCATTCTACCCTATACCTTGGCCAATCCCCCCACGTGGGTATGTGCCATATTACTTGAGGAGAAGAAGAAGAAGAAGAAGAAGAAGCCGCAGCAGCCGCAGCAGGAAGAAGAAGAAGAAGACGTGCTGACGTGTTCTTGCTGGCCGCTGCTGTTTTCTGCATCTTCTGGTGGTTCCGGCTTGTTCATCCTTGGTGAGCCCGTACTACGTTGGGGGGTTTTGGTCAAGGCTTAGTTTAAGACGCAGTTCATGTGAACCTGAGAGCGCGTTTTGCTGAGAGACGTCGTTGACCTCCCCAGGTGGAGGGTCGGCAGCTTGGTTTGCCAGCTTGCCAGCCCAAAGCCTGCCACTTGAGTCCTTCCACAAAAATGGCATTGATGCGGTTCCCGTGGCTATCGTCCCAATCGGTGATTGTGTGATCAAAATGAAAACCCCCAAACTAATTCAACAGGAGCTAAGATCATTGACTGCCCAATACCTGCATATCTCTGATGTGCGTCCATTTGGCCGTCGAGGAATTGTGTGCAAGTCCTCGGACATCGCTTGTGTTGCAGACTTGCTTAAGTGCACAATTTTCAGCTCGCTGCCGGTGAAAGCATTCATTCCCGAACAGCTTGCATGTGTCAAGGGTATCGTAAGAGGTGTCGACCCAGCATCATCCCCGCAAGAAATTCTACAGGAATTTCAGAATGCAGGCGTTGGGGTCCTTTCAGTCTACCGCTGCAGTAGAGAGGTAAACGGCTCGCGCGTTGCTACTGAGTCGGTAATAACAACTTTTGCTGGCTCTTACTGCCCTGCTGAACTAAAAATCTGGCCGATTGTATACCGTGTGGACCCTCTAGCACACCGCCCTCTTCAATGCACCAACTGTTGGCGGTTCATGCATAGCGGCAAAGCATGCAAGTCGGAGACCCGCTGCCGTTTATGTGGACAAGGTCATTCTGCTGATAACTGCACCTCAGAGCAGCCTCATTGTTGCCTCTGCAGCAAGATTCACTCAGCGGATGATGCCAACTGCGCAAAACGTAGTGAAGAGCGTAGCTTGTTGGACATTATCAAAGAGAAGCGGTGCTCAAGAGCCGACGTTTACGCTGTTCTTAACAGGAAAAAGATTCATATGCTAGTCGTGTGCGCGTTTCTGTTGGGGACATTGAGTCCAACTTAACTGCCTCAATTGTGATCCAGAGTAGAAAAAGGTCTTAATAATGTGGTTGAGCGAATGCTAAACACTTTCTCTGAGGCATTGGCTCAGTTTGTTGCAGTTCAGTCTGCGTCATAATCAACACCCGTCCTGGCAGCAACGTCTGCATCTGTTTCAGCTTCTGCAGCTAGTGCTAGCCGCTTTACATCACCTTCTGATGCTCCCCAGGTCCCACCTCACATCTCTGTTCCTAGCAGTGAATGTAGCAGTGACATCTGCACAACTGATGTCGAAATGTCGTGCCCTACGCAGAAGCGACGTGCTTCCTCATCACCATCTAATTCTAGTTCTCCACAGATGAAAGCTAAAAAGGGACCACCCAAACTTCATCCCCATGTTTATATCCTTAAAGAGGCGGTTTCGGCCTCTTCAATTGGTCAATAATTATGGCAGGTATCCAAGTGTTACGATGGAATTGCCGTTCTGTCTTGTCTTCTCTTCCAGATCTAGACATACGTATTCACAAGCATAAGCCTGATATTGTACTTTTACAAGAAACGTGGTTGTCACCGTATAAATCATTTTCAATGAGAAACTTTCGAGTTTTCAGGTCAGATCGAAATGCTGGCAGGGGAGGTGGACTGGTAACCATGCTATCTAAAAATTTATGTCATCACGCATCTATCTCTAAGAAAATTCTTCTCCCTGTCTGTGAGCTTTTAGCGATCAAAATTTCATTTCCGCATTGTGCTGATATTACAATTGCTAATGTCTATTTTCCTTTAGGTGTACACAGGACAGACTGTTTAGACAGCTTGGTGGCTGGCACAAACAGTGCAGTCATCGCAGGATATTTTAATTCTCACCATAGTGACTGGGGAAGTCGCACTTATTCCTGCGGCCTGCTTCTCTGGTCGTGGCTGTCTGCAAATGCTGTACGCTGCTGCAATTTTTGAGAAATAACCTTCATGCGAGGGGTTGCTCGCTCAGCCATTGACTTAACATTATCAGCAGGTAGGCTAGATGTGACTGTTTGGTCGACAGAGGATTCGGGTACGTCTAGTGATCACTTTCCTATAACTTTCACTATCCGGTTATCTCCTCTTAAAACTAGTTGTGTAACCCATAAATTTGTCAACCACAAAATTTATAAAAATCTGATGTCCGCCTCACTTGCTTCTATAGTTAATACAAGCCGGGATGACAGAGCTCAGCAGGCGGTTTCATTTTTGCAAAATGCAATAGACCACTCAATATTCGCTGTGCCCGCAGCAGCCTCTAATAAACAGCCGTCTCCTTGGTGGACAGAAGAATGTGAGAAGGCCTATCGTCGCTGAAAAGCGGCCTGGAAGAGGCTGTCCTGCAACCAGAGTCCAGCTAATTAGTTAAATTACAAATTCTTCTCTGCATCTTTCAAAAGAACAATTGCAAAAGCCAAGGAGGAGTACAACCAAAATTTAAACAAATATATTTCAAATCCTCGTCATCGGAAAGCCCTGTATAGAATCATGGAACGTAACAAGAGTTCTGCCGTCCCTCTTCTCACTAGTTCAACAGTGTTATCACCACAAAAGGCTCAAGAGAGCCTGGAGTGTATTGCTCAGGGATTGGCGTTTCGCTTCCAGACGCAGAGAAACGTCCCTTTGTGCACAATTTCACCCTTTTCGGATTATACCGAGGTTGACGCATCAGAGCTCCTCTCAGTCATGGCAATGTTGCATCCTGCAGCTCCTGGACCAGATGGTGTCACTGTTGGTATGATTAAAATTTTAGCCGAGAGTTTACAAGCGCCCTCTTAGATATCGTCAATGCTTCTCTGGAAAATTCATGGATTCCAAGCATTTGGAAGGCGGCGTAAATTATTTTATTAATGAAAGATGTAGGAAAAGGATACGTCTTAGATAATATTAGGCGAATTGCGCTGACTTCAAATTTAGTCAAATTATTAGAAAGAATAGTGCACAGTCGCCTCACAAAACATGTTCATGACATCAACGGTCTCAGCTCAGCTCAGATTGGCTTTCGTCGTGGATGCTGTATATGGTCCGCGCATGTGGATCTAGAGAGCAGAATCCGGCTCTCGCTACGCAGAAGAGAAGTTTCAGCTTTGGTCAATCTTGATGTAGCAAAGGCCTATGACAGTGTAGAGCATAGTATTTTACTTAACAGACTTGCTCAGTTACATCCTCCAACCTAAATTTATGCGTGAATATCTGAATTTCTGAAGGACAGATTCTTTTACTGCGCCGAGGGAACCCTATGTTCAAATACATATTATCAAACAAGAGGTGTGCCGCAAGGATCGGTGCTATCCCCTCTGCTTTTTAATATTTTGGTCAGTGGCATCCCCATTCGTCCTGATATAACAGTTTTTATGTATGCAGATGACATAGCTTTTTTCGCCTCGGCTAGGGATATCCATTCCCTTTACCACATTCTGCAGGGATATTTGGATGCTCTTGGAGTATGGTTGCAGAGTATTAATTTATCCCTGAATGCTGACAAATGCGGAGTTTTGGTATTTCCTCCAGACAGGCCTTTGCACATTTCATTAGTCCATCGCTCTCTCCAGATTCCACAAGTGAAATCCGTAAAATATCTGGGTGTTACTTATCACCCAGCATTAGATTGGAGCCCTCATATAAGAACAATGCGTTTCAAGGAGAACGCGCTCTAAGCCGGTTGACAAGGATTTTCAATAAACAGTTTGGGATGCGCCGCGGCACATTATTGTTACTATACAAAGCTTACGTAAGACCTATACTTGAATTTGGTTGCATTCTGTTCTCTGGTAGCGCAAGCTACAAGATTCAACCCTTAATCTTACTGGAAAGGTGCGCTCTCCGCCTCTGCCATGGTCTCCCAAAATTAGTTTAAAACGCCCTGCTTTATCTGGAAGCCCGTATCCCTGATCTAACTTCCCGTTTTCAAATACTCACGGTGCGAACTTTCCTCAGTTCGATGGACCCAGTGTCTGATGTCAGTACTCCTATTTTTGTGTCTCAGCCGGCCTTATTCTTTTCTCATCATTGGCCACGGTATCAAATGCCACAAATTATGTCAACGCAGAACCTTTTAACACGATTGGTGTTGATCTCAGTTCTTTGCCGTGGATTGATGACACGCCGGCAGCAGTGGAATTCCATTCCGACCACATCTTCCCATCTCATGCGAAACACATGCCCGCAAACATTTTAAATAGCATTCTCTGGGATCACATAGAGGAACACCCCCATCATACGGTGCTTGCTACCGATGCTTCCGTCAACTGCCAAAAAGCTGCAGTTGGCATCTTTTCGCAGGATTTGGCATGGAGCTATTCTGTCCGCATCCCAGATTATATTACTATATTCTTTGCGGAATTTTTGGCTCTTGGAATGGCGCTTCACAAAATTCCATGCCATGTGTCTCATGTTATTATTCTCGCTGATTGTTTGTAGGTGTTAGTCTCCCTTGACACTTCAGAAGAAGATTTTTTGCGCCGTATCCTGCGATTTTTTGTCCCATGCACCTTGAAGGTGGTCCGTTTTGTCTGGGTCCCTGGCCATGCTGGTATTCATTCAAATGAGGTGGCTGATTACTTAGCAAGGTAGGCTCTTGATGGGTCGGTGACATATCCCGTCCCGAATTTCAGCCTGCTGGCGATTTCCAGGTTTCAGCGGTTCCTACATATATCAGCCAGGTTACGAGATCCCTTACTAAATACCACTGACTATAAGCACTTAGCATATAATTGGAACGTCCGTTCGTGTAAGTCCAGGCTGTGTGAGGTAACAATGACGCGGTTGCGGTGCAGGATTCCAAGTTTGAATTTATATCTACGCAGGTGTGGGTTGACACCGATGAACCTATGTGACGCATGTGGGAAAGTTGAATCTTTAGACCATTTTCTCCTCTACTGCCCAAAGTTCGCACTTCAGAGAAAGATTTACCTGGAGGTCCCTCTCTCCAGGTTAGGGCTCCCTTTATTTTTGCCAGTATTATTTTCGTTTCGAGCGACCGTCAAGGGATTTGCATTGGGTTCTATTTGAGGGTTTCTCCATGATTACATAATTGCAACTGGTAGTTTGATGTGCTAAATCTTTTAAAGTTTACGAGCTCTTCACCAAAATGCTGTCTGTTATTTAACTGTCTATATTGTTCTGTTGTTTTTATTCATTGATTTTTCAAAATTCACGATTGGTGCTACAATTTTGTCGTCATCTTTCATGGAAGCTTCTTTGTTTATTCTACTACACCTTGGCCAATCCCCCCGCGTGGGTACGTGCCATATACCTGGTGTGAAGAAGCAGAAGAAAAAGAAGCCATGCTTACTAAGCAGAAGAAGAAGATGAAGAAGCAGCAGCCGCGCGCCCGCAGTCAACGACGAGCGCGATCTGTAGCTTAGCTTACGCTGAACTTCAGCCGCTGACTCGGACCGGTACAAGGCTCACCCGACCGGTAAGATAACACTTAATTTCGGCATTGTGCCCAATCCGTTTTGAAGAGACATGTGTCATGCTTTACTTCTTGGCATGCGCCGTTCTTCGTTTCACTTGCTCAGTGAAATGGCTTGAATGTGCCAACGCCTGCTTTCGCCCCTTTTTTTATGCTAATGTCGGAACGAAAGGGAATATTTGCGCAGCACCTCGACTGCAACTCGGCTAAGAATGGCGTATATAACTACGTAGGATACTTGTACAGGATTTTCGGTGCTTAATGTTACTGTGCTTCGTTGTTTTGGTATAGCTGCACTGTGCTCCTTCGACTATTGTCTTCCTTACTGCGCAGTTCTGCCATCGCAACCCAGGGAGCCGGCGCCAAGACGTCCAAGGCACCGAAAGCCAAGTCGCGCTCTGCCCGTGCGGGCTTGCAATTCCCGGTGGGACGAATTCACCGGCTGCTGCGCAAGGGAAACTACGCGGAGCGGGGGGAGCCGCAGCCCCCGTCTACTTGGCCGCGGTGCTCGAGTACCTCACTGCGGAAGTGCTGGAGCTCGCCGGCAAAGCGGCGCGAGACAACAAGACTCTGGTCACGCCGCGTCACATCCAGCTAGCCGTGCGCACCGACAAGGAGCTGTGGAAGCTGCTGTCCGGTGTCACCATATCTGAGGGCGGCGTGCTGCCCCACATACCGGCAGAGCTTCTCCCGAAGGAGTCCGGTGGCTCCGGACTACGCGGAGCGGGTGGGAGCCGCAGCCCCCGTCTGCATGGCCGCGGTGCTCGAGTACCTCACTGCGGAAGTGCTGGAGCTCGCCGGCAAAGCGGCGCGAGACAACAAGACTCGGGTCACGCCGCGTCACATCCAGCTAGCCGTGCGCACCGACAAGGAGCTGAGGAAGCTGCTTTCCAGTGTCACCATATCTGAGGGCGGCGTGCTGCCCCACATACCGGCAGAGCTTCTCCCGAAGGAGTCCGGTGGCTCCGGACTACGCGGAGCGGGTGGGAGCCGCAGCCCCCGTCTGCATGGCCGCGGTGCTCGAGTACCTCACTGCGGAAGTGCTGGAGCTCGCCGGCAAAGCGGCGCGAGACAACAAGACTCGGGTCACGCCGCGTCACATCCAGCTAGCCGTGCGCACCGACAAGGAGCTGAGGAAGCTGCTCTCCAGTGTCACCATATCTGAGGGCGGCGTGTTGCCCCACATACCGGCAGAGCTTCTCCCGAAGGAGTCCGGTGGCTCCGGACTACGCTGAGCGGGTGGGAGCCGCAGCCCCCGTCTGCATGGCCGCGGTGCTCGAGTACCTCACTGCGGAAGTGCTGGAGCTTGCCGGCAAAGCGGCGCGAGACAACAAGACTCGGGTCACGCCGCGTCACATCCAGCTAGCCGTGCGCACCGACAAGGAGCTGAGGAAGCTGCTCTCCAGTGTCACAATATCTGAGGGCGGCGTGCTGCCCCACATACCGGCAGAGCTTCTCCCGAAGGAGTCCGGTGGCTCCGGACTACGCTGAGCGGGTGGGAGCCGCAGCCCCCGTCTGCATGGCCGCGGTGCTCGAGTACCTCACTGCGGAAGTGCTGGAGCTCGCCGGCAAAGCGGCGCGAGACAACAACAAGACTCGGGTCACGCCGCGTCACATCCAGCTAGCCGTGCGCACCGACAAGGAGCTGTGGAAGCTGCTCTCCGGTGTCACCATATCTGAGGGCGGCGTGCTGCCCCACATACCGGCAGAGCTTCTCCCGAAGGAGTCCGGTGGCTCCGGACTACGCTGAGCGGGTGGGAGCCGCAGCCCCCGTCTGCATGGCCGCGGTGCTCGAGTACCTCACTGCGGAAGTGCTGGAGCTCGCCGGCAAAGCGGCGCGAGACAACAACAAGATTCGGGTCACGCCGCGTCACATCCAGCTAGCCGTGCGCACTGACAAGGAGCTGAGGAAGCTGCTCTCCAGTGTCACCATATCTGAGGGCGGCGTGCTGCCCTACATACCGGCAGAGCTTCTCCCGAAGGAGTCCGGTGGCTCCGGACTACGCGGAGCGGGTGGGAGCCGCAGCCCCCGTCTGCATGGCCGCGGTGCTCGAGTACCTCACTGCGGAAGTGCTGGAGCTCGCCGGCAAAGCGGCGCGAGACAACAACAAGACTCGGGTCACGCCGCGTCACATCCAGCTAGCCGTGCGCACCGACAAGGAGCTGTGGAAGCTGCTCTCCGGTGTCACCATATCTGAGGGCGGCGTGCTGCCCCACATACCGGCAGAGCTTCTCCCGAAGGAGTCCGGTGGCTCCGGACTACGCGGAGCGGGTGGGAGCCGCAGCCCCCGTCTGCATGGCCGCGGTGCTCGAGTACCTCACTGCGGAAGTGCTGGAGCTCGCCGTTAAAGCGGCGCGAGACAACAAGACTCGGGTCACGCCGCGTCACATCCAGCTAGCCGTGCGCACCGACAAGGAGCTGAGGAAGCTGCTCTCCGGTGTCACCATATCTGAGGGCGGCGTGCTGCCCCACATACCGGCAGAGCTTCTCCCGAAGGAGTCCGGTGGCTCCGGACTACGCTGAGCGGGTGGGAGCCGCAGCCCCCGTCTGCATGGCCGCGGTGCTCGAGTACCTCACTGCGGAAGTGCTGGAGCTCGCCGTTAAAGCGGCGCGAGACAACAAGACTCGGGTCACGCCGCGTCACATCCAGCTAGCCGTGCGCACCGACAAGGAGCTGAGGAAGCTGCTCTCCAGTGTCACCATATCTGAGGGCGGCGTGCTGCCCCACATACCGGCAGAGCTTCTCCCGAAGGAGTCCGGTGGCTCCGGACTACGCGGAGCGGGTGGGAGCCGCAGCCCCCGTCTGCATGGCCGCGGTGCTCGAGTACCTCACTGCGGAAGTGCTGGAGCTCGCCGGCAAAGCGGCGCGAGACAACAACAAGACTCGGGTCACGCCGCGTCACATCCAGCTAGCCGTGCGCACCGACAAGGAGCTGAGGAAGCTGCTCTCCAGTGTCACCATATCTGAGGGCGGCGTGCTGCCCCACATACCGGCAGAGCTTCTCCCGAAGGAGTCCGGTGGCTCCGGACTACGCTGAGGGGGTGGGAGCCGCAGCCCCCGTCTGCATGGCCGCGGTGCTCGAGTACCTCACTGCGGAAGTGCTGGAGCTCGCCGGCAAAGCGGCGTGAGACAACAACAAGACTCTGGTCACGCCGCGTCACATCCAGCTAGCCGTGCGCACCGACAAGGAGCTGTGGAAGCTGCTGTCCGGTGTCACCATATCTGAGGGCGGCGTGCTGCCCCACATACCGGCAGAGCTTCTCCCGAAGGAGTCCGGTGGCTCCGGACTGCGCTGAGCGGGTGGGAGCCGCAGCCCCCGTCTGCATGGCCGCGGTGCTCGAGTACCTCACTGCGGAAGTGCTGGAGCTCGCCGGCAAAGCGGCGCGAGACAACAAGACTCGGGTCACGCCGCGTCACATCCAGCTAGCCGTGCGCACCGACAAGGAGCTGTGGAAGCTGCTGTCCGGTGTCACCATATCTGAGGGCGGCGTGCTGCCCCACATACCGGCAGAGCTTCTCCCGAAGGAGTCCGGTGGCTCCGGACTACGCTGAGCGGGTGGGAGCCGCAGCCCCCGTCTGCATGGCCGCGGTGCTCGAGTACCTCACTGCGGAAGTGCTGGAGCTCGCCGGCAAAGCGGTGGGAGACAACAAGACTCGGGTCACGCCGCGTCACATCCAGCTAGCCGTGCGCACCGACAAGGAGCTGAGGAAGCTGCTCTCCAGTGTCACCATATCTGAGGGCGGCGTGCTGCCCCACATACCGGCAGAGCTTCTCCCGAAGGAGTCCGGTGGCTCCGGACTACGCGGAGCGGGTGGGAGCCGCAGCCCCCGTCTGCATGGCCGCGGTGCTCGAGTACCTCACTGCGGAAGTGCTGGAGCTCGCCGGCAAAGCGGCGCGAGACAACAACAAGACTCGGGTCACGCCGCGTCACATCCAGCTAGCCGTGCGCACCGACAAGGAGCTGAGGAAGCTGCTCTCCAGTGTCACCATATCTGAGGGCGGCGTGCTGCCCCACATACCGGCAGAGCTTCTCCCGAAGGAGTCCGGTGGCTCCTGACTACGCGGAGCTGGAGGGAGCCGCAGCCCCCGTCTGCATGGCCGCGGTGCTCGAGTACCTCACTGCGGAAGTGCTGGAGCTCGCCGGCAAAGCGGCGCGAGACAACAACAAGACTCGGGTCACGCCCCGTCACATCCAGCTAGCCGTGCGCACCGACAAGGAGCTGAGTAAGCTGCTCTCCAGTGTCACCATATCTGAGGGCGGCGTGCTGCCCCACATACCGGCAGAGCTTCTCCCGAAGGAGTCCGGTGGCTCCGGACTACGCGGAGCGGGTGGGAGCCGCAGCCCCCGTCTGCATGGCCGCGGTGCTCGAGTACCTCACTGCGGAAGTGCTGGAGCTCGCCGGCAAAGCGGCGCGAGACAACAACAAGACTCTGGTCACGCCGCGTCACATCCAGCTAGCCGTGCGCACCGACAAGGAGCTGTGGAAGCTGCTGTCTGGTGTCACCATATCTGAGGGCGGCGTGCTGCCCCACATACCGGCAGAGCTTCTCCCGAAGGAGTCCGGTGGCTCCGGACTACGCTGAGCGGGTGGGAGCCGCAGCCCCCGTCTGCATGGCCGCAGTGCTCGAGTACCTCACTGCGGAAGTGCTGGAGCTCGCCGGCAAAGCGGCGCGAGACAACAAGACTCGAGTCACGCCGCGTCACATCCAGCTAGCCGAGCGCACCGACAAGGAGCTGAAGAAGCTGCTCTCCAGTGTCACCATATCTGAGGGCGGCGTGCTGCCCCACATACCGGCAGAGCTTCTCCCGAAGGAGTCCGGTGGCTCCGGACTACGCTGAGGGGGTGGGAGCCGCAGCCCCCGTCTGCATGGCCGCGGTGCTCGAGTACCTCACTGCGGAAGTGCTGGAGCTCGCCGGCAAAGCGGCGCGAGACAACAACAAGACTCTGGTCACGCCGCGTCACATCCAGCTAGCCGTGCGCACCGACAAGGAGCTGTGGAAGCTGCTGTCCGGTGTCACCATATCTGAGGGCGGCGTGCTGCCCCACATACCGGCAGAGCTTCTCCCGAAGGAGTCCGGTGGCTCCGGACTACGCTGAGCGGGTGGGAGCCGCAGCCCCCGTCTGCATGGCCGCGGTGCTCGAGTACCTCACTGCGGAAGTGCTGGAGCTCGCCGGCAAAGCGGCGCGAGACAACAAGACTCGGGTCACGCCGCGTCACATCCAGCTAGCCGTGCGCACCGACAAGGAGCTGTGGAAGCTGCTGTCCGGTGTCACCATATCTGAGGGCGGCGTGCTGCCCCACATACCGGCAGAGCTTCTCCCGAAGGAGTCCGGTGGCTCCGGACTACGCTGAGCGAGTGGGAGCCGCAGCCCCCGTCTGCATTGCCGCGGTGCTCGAGTACCTCACTGCGGAAGTGCTGGAGCTCGCCGGCAAAGCGGTGGGAGACAACAAGACTCGGGTCACGCCGCGTCACATCCAGCTAGCCGTGCGCACCGACAAGGAGCTGAGGAAGCTGCTCTCCAGTGTCACCATATCTGAGGGCGGCGTGCTGCCCCACATACCGGCAGAGCTTCTCCCGAAGGAGTCCGGTGGCTCCGGACTACGCGGAGCGGGTGGGAGCCGCAGCCCCCGTCTGCATGGCCGCGGTGCTCGAGTACCTCACTGCGGAAGTGCTGGAGCTCGCCGGCAAAGCGGCGCGAGACAACAACAAGACTCTGGTCACGCCGCGTCACATCCAGCTAGCCGTGCGCACCGACAAGGAGCTGTGGAAGCTGCTGTCTGGTGTCACCATATCTGAGGGCGGCGTGCTGCCCCACATACCGGCAGAGCTTCTCCCGAAGGAGTCCGGTGGCTCCGGACTACGCTGAGCGGGTGGGAGCCGCAGCCCCCGTCTGCATGGCCGCGGTGCTCGAGTACCTCACTGCGGAAGTGCTGGAGCTCGCCGGCAAAGCGGCGCGAGACAACAAGACTCGGGTCACGCCGCGTCACATCCAGCTAGCCGTGCGCACCGACAAGGAGCTGAAGAAGCTGCTCTCCAGTGTCACCATATCTGAGGGCGGCGTGCTGCCCCACATACCGGCAGAGCTTCTCCCGAAGGAGTCCGGTGGCTCCGGACTACGCTGAGGGGGTGGGAGCCGCAGCCCCCGTCTGCATGGCCGCGGTGCTCGAGTACCTCACTGCGGAAGTGCTGGAGCTCGCCGGCAAAGCGGCGCGAGACAACAACAAGACTCTGGTCACGCCGCGTCACATCCAGCTAGCCGTGCGCACCGACAAGGAGCTGTGGAAGCTGCTGTCCGGTGTCACCATAACTGAGGGCGGCGTGCTGCCCCACATACCGGCAGAGCTTCTCCCGAAGGAGTCCGGTGGCTCCGGACTACGCTGAGCGGGTGGGAGCCGCAGCCCCCGTCTGCATGGCCGCGGTGCTCGAGTACCTCACTGCGGAAGTGCTGGAGCTCGCCGGCAAAGCGGTGCGAGACAACAAGACTCGGGTCACGCCGCGTCACATCCAGCTAGCCGTGCGCACCGACAAGGAGCTGAGGAAGCTGCTCTCCAGTGTCACCATATCTGAGGGCGGCGTGCTGCCCCACATACCGGCAGAGCTTCTCCCGAAGGATTCCGGTGGCTCCGGACTACGCGGAGCGGGTGGGAGCCGCAGCCCCCGTCTGCATGGCCGCGGTGCTCGAGTACCTCACTGCGGAAGTGATGGAGCTCGCCGGCAAAGCGGCGCGAGACAACAACAAGACTCGGGTCACGCCGCGTCACATCCAGCTAGCCGTGCGCACCGACAAGGAGCTGAGGAAGCTGCTCTCCAGTGTCACCATATCTGAGGGCGGCGTGCTGCCCCACATACCGGCAGAGCTTCTCCCGAAGGAGTCCGGTGGCTCCGGACTACGCGGAGCTGGAGGGAGCCGCAGCCCCCGTCTGCATGGCCGCGGTGCTCGAGTACTTCACTGCGGAAGTGCTGGAGCTCGCCGGCAAAGCGGCGCGAGACAACAACAAGACTCTGGTCACGCCGCGTCACATCCAGCTAGCCGTGCGCACCGACAAGGAGCTGTGGAAGCTGCTGTCTGGTGTCACCATATCTGAGGGCGGCGTGCTGCCCCACATACCGGCAGAGCTTCTCCCGAAAGAGTCCGGTGGCCCCGGACTACGCTGAGCGGGTGGGAGCCGCAGCCCCCGTCTGCATGGCCGCGGTGCTCGAGTACCTCACTGCGGAAGTGCTGGAGCTCGCCGGCAAAGCGGCGCGAGACAACAAGACTCGGGTCACGCCGCGTCAAATCCAGCTAGCCGTGCGCACCGACAAGGAGCTGAAGAAGCTGCTCTCCAGTGTCACCATATCTGAGGGCGGCGTGCTGCCCCACATACCGGCAGAGCTTCTCCCGAAGGAGTCCGGTGGCTCCGGACTACGCTGAGGGGGTGGGAGCCGCAGCCCCCGTCTGCATGGCCGCGGTGCTCGAGTACCTCACTGCGGAAGTGCTGGAGCTCGCCGGCAAAGCGGCGCGAGACAACAACAAGACTCTGGTCACGCCGCGTCACATCCAGCTAGCCGTGCGCACCGACAAGGAGCTGTGGAAGCTGCTGTCCGGTGTCACCATATCTGAGGGCGGCGTGCTGCCCCACATACCGGCAGAGCTTCTCCCGAAGGAGTCCGGTGGCTCCGGACTACGCTGAGCGGGTGGGAGCCGCAGCCCCCGTCTGCATGGCCGCGGTGCTCGAGTACCTCACTGCGGAAGTGCTGGAGCTCGCCGGCAAAGCGGCGCGAGACAACAAGACTCGGGTCACGCCGCGTCACATCCAGCTAGCCGTGCGCACCGACAAGGAGCTGTGGAAGCTGCTGTCCGGTGTCACCATATCTGAGGGCGGCGTGCTGCCCCACATACCGGCAGAGCTTCTCCCGAAGGAGTCCGGTGGCTCCGGACTACGCTGAGCGGGTGGGAGCCGCAGCCCCCGTCTGCATGGCCGCGGTGCTCGAGTACCTCACTGCGGAAGTGCTGGAGCTCGCCGGCAAAGCGGCGCGAGACAACAACAAGACTCTGGTCACGCCGCGTCACATCCAGCTAGCCGTGCGCACCGACAAGGAGCTGAGGAAGCTGCTCTCCAGTGTCACCATATCTGAGGGCGGCGTGCTGCCCCACATACCGGCAGAGCTTCTCCCGAAGGATTCCGGTGGCTCCGGACTACGCGGAGCGGGTGGGAGCCGCAGCCCCCGTCTGCATGGCCGCGGTGCTCGAGTACCTCACTGCGGAAGTGCTGGAGCTCGCCGGCAAAGCGGCGCGAGACAACAACAAGACTCTGGTCACGCCGCGTCACATCCAGCTAGCCGTGCGCACCGACAAGGAGCTGTGGAAGCTGCTGTCCGGTGTCACCATATCTGAGGGCGGCGTGCTGCCCCACATACCGGCAGAGCTTCTCCCGAAGGAGTCCGGTGGCTCCGGACTACGCTGAGCGGGTGGGAGCCGCAGCCCCGTCTGCATGGCCGCGGTGCTCGAGTACCTCACAGCGGAAGTGCTGGAGCTCGCCGGCAAAGCGGCGCGAGACAACAAGACTCGGGTCACGCCGCGTCACATCCAGCTAGCCGTGCGCACCGACAAGGAGCTGTGGAAGCTGCTGTCCGGTGTCACCATATCTGAGGGCGGCGTGCTGCCCCACATACCGGCAGAGCTTCTCCCGAAGGAGTCCGGTGGCTCCGGACTACGCTGAGCGGGTGGGAGCCGCAGCCCCCGTCTGCATGGCCGCGGTGCTCGAGTACCTCACTGCGGAAGTGCTGGAGCTCGCCGGCAAAGCGGTGCGAGACAACAAGACTCGGGTCACGCCGCGTCACATCCAGCTAGCCGTGCGCACCGACAAGGAGCTGAGGAAGCTGCTCTCCAGTGTCACCATATCTGAGGGCGGCGTGCTGCCCCACATACCGGCAGAGCTTCTCCCGAAGGAGTCCGGTGGCTCCGGACTACGCGGAGCGGGTGGGAGCCGCAGCCCCCGTCTGCATGGCCGCGGTGCTCGAGTACCTCACTGCGGAAGTGATGGAGCTCGCCGGCAAAGCGGTGCGAGACAACAACAAGACTCGGGTCACGCCGCGTCACATCCAGCTAGCCGTGCGCACCGACAAGGAGATGAGGAAGCTGCTCTCCAGTGTCACCATATCTGAGGGCGGCGTGCTGCCCCACATACCGGCAGAGCTTCTCCCGAAGGAGTCCGGTGGCTCCGGACTACGCGGAGCTGGAGGGAGCCGCAGCCCCCGTCTGCATGGCCGCGGTGCTCGAGTACCTCACTGCGGAAGTGCTGGAGCTCGCCGGCAAAGCGGCGCGAGACAACAACAAGACTCTGGTCACGCCGCGTCACATCCAGCTAGCCGTGCGCACCGACAAGGAGCTGTGGAAGCTGCTGTCTGGTGTCACCATATCTGAGGGCGGCGTGCTGCCCCACATACCGGCAGAGCTTCTCCCGAAGGAGTCCGGTGGCTCCGGACTACGCTGAGCGGGTGGGAGCCGCAGCCCCCGTCTGCATGGCCGCGGTGCTCGAGTACCTCACTGCGGAAGTGCTGGAGCTCGCCGGCAAAGCGGCGCGAGACAACAAGACTCGGGTCACGCCGCGTCACATCCAGCTAGCCGTGCGCACCGACAAGGAGCTGAAGAAGCTGCTCTCCAGTGTCACCATATCTGAGGGCGGCGTGCTGCCCCACATACCGGCAGAGCTTCTCCCGAAGGAGTCCGGTGGCTCCAGACTACGCTGAGGGGGTGGGAGCCGCAGCCCCCGTCTGCATGGCCGCGGTGCTCGAGTACCTCACTGCGGAAGTGCTGGAGCTCGCCGGCAAAGCGGCGCGAGACAACAACAAGACTCTGGTCACGCCGCGTCACATCCAGCTAGCCGTGCGCACCGACAAGGAGCTGTGGGAGCTGCTGTCCGGTGTCACCATATCTGAGGGCGGCGTGCTGCCCCACATACCGGCAGAGCTTCTCCCGAAGGAGTCCGGTGGCTCCGGACTACGCTGAGCGGGTGGGAGCCGCAGCCCCCGTCTGCATGGCCGCGGTGCTCGAGTACCTCACTGCGGAAGTGCTGGAGCTCGCCGGCAAAGCGGCGCGAGACAACAAGACTCGGGTCACGCCGCGTCACATCCAGCTAGCCGTGCGCACCGACAAGGAGCTGTGGAAGCTGCTGTCCGGTGTCACCATATCTGAGGGCGGCGTGCTGCCCCACATACCGGCAGAGCTTCTCCCGAAGGAGTCCGGTGGCTCCGGACTACGCGGAGCGGGTGGGAGCCGCAGCCCCCGTCTGCATGGCCGCGGTGCTCGAGTACCTCACTGCGGAAGTGCTGGAGCTCGCCGGCAAAGCGGCGTGAGACAACAACAAGACTCGGGTCACGCCGCGTCACATCCAGCTAGCCGTGCGCACCGACAAGGAGCTGAGGAAGCTGCTCTCCAGTGTCACCATATCTGAGGGCGGCGTGCTGCCCCACATACCGGCAGAGCTTCTCCCGAAGGAGTCCGGTGGCTCCGGACTACGCGGAGCGGGTGGGAGCCGCAGCCCCCGTCTGCATGGCCGCGGTGCTCGAGTACCTCACTGCGGAAGTGCTGGAGCTCGCCGGCAAAGCGGCGTGAGACAACAACAAGACTCGGGTCACGCCGCGTCACATCCAGCTAGCCGTGCGCACCGACAAGGAGCTGAGGAAGCTGCTCTCCAGTGTCACCATATCTGAGGGCGGCGTGCTGCCCCACATACCGGCAGAGCTTCTCCCGAAGGAGTCCGGTGGCTCCGGACTACGCGGAGCTGGAGGGAGCCGCAGCCCCCGTCTGCATGGCCGCGGTGCTCGAGTACCTCACTGCGGAAGTGCTGGAGCTCGCCGGCAAAGCGGCGCGAGACAACAACAAGACTCGGGTCACGCCCCGTCACATCCAGCTAGCCGTGCGCACCGACAAGGAGCTGAGGAAGCTGCTCTCCAGTGTCACCATATCTGAGGGCGGCGTGCTGCCCCACATACCGGCAGAGCTTCTCCCGAAGGAGTCCGGTGGCTCCGGACTACGCTGAGCGGGTGGGAGCCGCAGCCCCCGGCTGCATGGCCGCGGTGCTCGAGTACCTCACTGCGGAAGTGCTGGAGCTCGCCGGCAAAGCGGCGCGAGACAACAAGACTCGGGTCACGCCGCGTCACATCCAGCTAGCCGTGCGCACCGACAAGGAGCTGAGGAAGCTGCGGTCCGGTGTCACCATATCTGAGGGCGGCGTGCTGCCCCACATACCGGCAGAGCTTCTCCCGAAGGAGTCCGGTGGCTCCAGACTACGCTGAGCGGGTGGGAGCCGCAGCCCCCGTCTGCATGGCCGCGGTGCTCGAGTACCTCACTGCGGATGTGCTGGAGGTCGCCGGCAAAGCGGCGCGAGACAACAAGACTCGGGTCACGCCGCGTCACATCCAGCTAGCCGTGCGCACCGACAAGGAGCTGTGGAAGCTGCTGTCCGGTGTCACCATATCTGAGGGCGGCGTGCTGCCCCACATACCGGCAGAGCTTCTCCCGAAGGAGTCCGGTGGCTCCGGACTACGCTGAGCGGGTGGGAGCCGCAGCCCCCGTCTGCATGGCCGCGGTGCTCGAGTACCTCACTGCGGAAGTGCTGGAGCTCGCCGGCAAAGCGGCGCGAGACAACAAGACTCGGGTCACGCCGCGTCACATCCAGCTAGCCGTGCGCACCGACAAGGAGCTGTGGAAGCTGCTGTCCGGTGTCACCATATCTGAGGGCGGCGTGCTGCCCCACATACCGGCAGAGCTTCTCCCGAAGGAGTCCGGTGGCTCCGGACTACGCTGAGCGGATGGGAGCCGCAGACCCCGTCTGCATGGCCGCGGTGCTCGAGTACCTCACTGCGGAAGTGCTGGAGCTCGCCGGCAAAGCGGTGGGAGACAACAAGACTCGGGTCACGCCGCGTCACATCCAGCTAGCCGTGCGCACCGACAAGGAGCTGAGGAAGCTGCTCTCCAGTGTCACCATATCTGAGGGCGGCGTGCTGCCCCACATACCGGCAGAGCTTCTCCCGAAGGAGTCCGGTGGCTCCGGACTACGCGGAGCGGGAGGGAGCCGCAGCCCCCGTCTGCATGGCCGCGGTGCTCGAGTACCTCACTGCGGAAGTGCTGAAGCTCGCCGGCAAAGCGGCGTGAGACAACAACAAGACTCGGGTCACGCCGCGTCACATCCAGCTAGCCGTGCGCACCGACAAGGAGCTGAGGAAGCTGCTCTCCAGTGTCACCATATCTGAGGGCGGCGTGCTGCCCCACATACCGGCAGAGCTTCTCCCGAAGGAGTCCGGTGGCTCCGGACTACGCGGAGCTGGAGGGAGCCGCAGCCCCCGTCTGCATGGCCGCGGTGCTCGAGTACCTCACTGCGGAAGTGCTGGAGCTCGCCGGCAAAGCGGCGCGAGACAACAACAAGACTCGGGTCACGCCCCGTCACATCCAGCTAGCCGTGCGCACCGACAAGGAGCTGAGGAAGCTGCTCTCCAGTGTCACCATATCTGAGGGCGGCGTGCTGCCCCACATACCGGCAGAGCTTCTCCCGAAGGAGTCCGGTGGCTCCGGACTACGCTGAGCGGGTGGGAGCCGCAGCCCCCGGCTGCATGGCCGCGGTGCTCGAGTACCTCACTGCGGAAGTGCTGGAGCTCGCCGGCAAAGCGGCGCGAGACAACAAGACTCGGGTCACGCCGCGTCACATCCAGCTAGCCGTGCGCACCGACAAGGAGCTGAGGAAGCTGCTGTCCGGTGTCACCATATCTGAGGGCGGCGTGCTGCCCCACATACCGGCAGAGCTTCTCCCGAAGGAGTCCGGTGGCTCCAGACTACGCTGAGCGGGTGGGAGCCGCAGCCCCCGTCTGCATGGCCGCGGTGCTCGAGTACCTCACTGCGGAAGTGCTGGAGCTCGCCGGCAAAGCGGCGCGAGACAACAACAAGACTCGGGTCACGCCGCGTCACATCCAGCTAGCCGTGCGCACCGACAAGGAGCTGAGGAAGCTGCTCTCCAGTGTCACCATATCTGAGGGCGGCGTGCTGCCCCACATACCGGCAGAGCTTCTCCCGAAGGAGTCAGGTGGCTCCGGACTACGCTGAGCGGGTGGGAGCCGCAACCCCCGTCTGCATGGCCGCGGTGCTCGAGTACCTCACTGCGGAAGTGCTGGAGCTCGCCGGCAAAGCGGCGCGAGACAACAAGCCTCGGGTCACGCCGCGTCACATCCAGCTAGCCGTGCGCACCGACAAGGAGATGAGGAAGCTGCTCTCCAGTGTCACCATATCTGAGGGCGGCGTGCTGCCCCACATACCGGCAGAGCTTCTCCCGAAGGAGTCCGGTGGCTCCGGACTACGCGGAGCGGGTGGGAGCCGCAGCCCCCGTCTGCATGGCCGCGGTGCACGAGTACCTCACTGCGGAAGTGCTGGAGCTCGCCGGCAAAGCGGCGCGAGACAACAAGACTCGGGTCACGCCGCGTCACATCCAGCTAGCCGTGCGCACCGACAAGGAGCTGAGGAAGCTGCTGTCCGGTGTCACCATATCTGAGGGCGGCGTGCTGCCCCACATACCGGCAGAGCTTCTCCCGAAGGAGTCCGGTGGCTCCAGACTACGCTGAGCGGGTGGGAGCCGCAGCCCCCGTCTGCATGGCCGCGGTGCTCGAGTACCTCACTGCGGAAGTGCTGGAGCTCGCCGGCAAAGCGGCGCGAGACAACAACAAGACTCGGGTCACGCCGCGTCACATCCAGCTAGCCGTGCGCACCGACAAGGAGCTGAGGAAGCTGCTCTCCAGTGTCACCATATCTGAGGGCGGCGTGCTGCCCCACATACCGGCAGAGCTTCTCCCGAAGGAGTCAGGTGGCTCCGGACTACGCTGAGCGGGTGGGAGCCGCAACCCCCGTCTGCATGGCCGCGGTGCTCGAGTACCTCACTGCGGAAGTGCTGGAGCTCGCCGGCAAAGCGGCGCGAGACAACAAGCCTCGGGTCACGCCGCGTCACATCCAGCTAGCCGTGCGCACCGACAAGGAGATGAGGAAGCTGCTCTCCAGTGTCACCATATCTGAGGGCGGCGTGCTGCCCCACATACCGGCAGAGCTTCTCCCGAAGGAGTCCGGTGGCTCCGGACTACGCGGAGCGGGTGGGAGCCGCAGCCCCCGTCTGCATGGCCGCGGTGCACGAGTACCTCACTGCGGAAGTGCTGGAGCTCGCCGGCAAAGCGGCGCGAGACAACAACAAGACTCGGGTCACGCCGCGTCACATCCAGCTAGCCGTGCGCACCGACAAGGAGCTGAGGAAGCTGCTCTCCAGTGTCACCATATCTGAGGGCGGCGTGCTGCCCCACATACCGGCAGAGCTTCTCCCGAAGGAGTCCGGCGGCTCCGGACTACGCTGTGCAGGTGGGAGCCGCAGCCCCCGTCTGCATGGCCGCGGTGCTCGAGTACCTCACTGCGGAAGTGCTGGAGCTCGCCGGCAAAGCGGCGCGAGACAACAAGCCTCGGGTCACGCCGCGTCACATCCAGCTAGCCGTGCGCACCGACAAGGAGATGAGGAAGCTGCTCTCCAGTGTCACCATATCTGAGGGCGGCGTGCTGCCCCACATACCGGCAGAGCTTCTCCCGAAGGAGTCAGGTGGCTCCGGACTACGCTGAGCGGGTGGGAGCCGCAGCCCCCGTCTGCATGGCCGCGGTGCTCGAGTACCTCACTGCGGAAGTGCTGGAGCTCGCCGGCAAAGCGGCGCGAGACAACAACAAGACTCGGGTCACGCCGCGTCACATCCAGCTAGCCGTGCGCACCGACAAGGAGCTGAGGAAGCTGCTCTCCAGTGTCACCATATCTGAGGGCGGCATGCTGCCCCACATACCGGCAGAGCTTCTCCCGAAGGAGTCAGGTGGCTCCGGACTACGCTGAGCGGGTGGGAGCCGCAGCCCCCGTCTGCATGGCCGCGTGCTCGAGTACCTCACTGCGGAAGTGCTGGAGCTCGCCGGCAAAGCGGCGCGAGACAACAACAAGACTCTGGTCACGCCGCGTCACATCCAGCTAGCCGTGCGCACCGACAAGGAGCTGTGGAAGCTGCTGTCTGGTGTCACCATATCTGAGGGCGGCGTGCTGCCCCACATATCGGCAGAGCTTCTCCCGAAGGAGTCCGGTGGCTCCGGACTACGCTGAGCGGGTGGGAGCCGCAGCCCCCGTCTGCATGGCCGCGGTGCTCGAGTACCTCACTGCGGAAGTGCTGGAGCTCGCCGGCAAAGCGGCGCGAGACAACAAGACTCGGGTCACGCCGCGTCACATCCAGCTAGCCGTGCGCACCGACAAGGAGCTGAAGAAGCTGCTCTCCAGTGTCACCATATCTGAGGGCGGCGTGCTGCCCCACATACCGGCAGAGCTTCTCCCGAAGGAGTCCGGTGGCTCCGGACTACGCTGAGGGGGTGGGAGCCGCAGCCCCCGTCTGCATGGCCGCGGTGCTCGAGTACCTCACTGCGGAAGTGCTGGAGCTCGCCGGCAAAGCGGCGCGAGACAACAACAAGACTCTGGTCACGCCGCGTCACATCCAGCTAGCCGTGCGCACCGACAAGGAGCTGTGGAAGCTGCTGTCCGGTGTCACCATATCTGAGGGCGGCGTGCTGCCCCACATACCGGCAGAGCTTCTCCCGAAGGAGTCCGGTGGCTCCGGACTACGCGGAGCGGGTGGGAGCCGCAGCCCCCGTCTGCATGGCCGCGGTGCTCGAGTACCTCACTGCGGAAGTGCTGGAGCTCGCCGGCAAAGCGGCGCGAGACAACAACAAGACTCGGGTCACGCCGCGTCACATCCAGCTAGCCGTGCGCACCGACAAGGAGCTGAGGAAGCTGCTCTCCAGTGTCACCATATCTGAGGGCGGCGTGCTGCCCCACATACCGGCAGAGCTTCTCCCGAAGGAGTCCGGCGGCTCCGGACTACGCTGAGCAGGTGGGAGCCGCAGCCCCCGTCTGCATGGCCGCGGTGCGCGAGTACCTCACTGCGGAAGTGCTGGAGCTCGCCGGCAAAGCGGCGCGAGACAACAAGCCTCGGGTCACGCCGCGTCACATCCAGCTAGCCGTGCGCACCGACAAGGAGATGAGGAAGCTGCTCTCCAGTGTCACCATATCTGAGGGCGGCGTGCTGCCCCACATACCGGCAGAGCTTCTCCCGAAGGAGTCAGGTGGATCCGGACTACGCTTAGCGGGTGGGAGCCGCAGCCCCCGTCTGCATGGCCGCGGTGCTCGAGTACCTCACTGCGGAAGTGCTGGAGCTCGCCGGCAAAGCGGCGCGAGACAACAACAAGACTCGGGTCACGCCGCGCCACATCCAGCTAGCCGTGCGCACCGACAAGGAGCTGAGGAAGCTGCTCTCCAGTGTCACCATATCTGAGGGCGGCGTGCTGCCCCACATACCGGCAGAGCTTCTCCCGAAGGTGTCCGGTGGCTCCGGACTACGCTGAGCGGGTGGGAGCCGCAGCCCCCGTCTGCATGGCCGCGGTGCTCGAGTACCTCACTGCGGAAGTGCTGGAGCTCGCCGGCAAAGCGGCGCGAGACAACAAGACTCGGGTCACGCCGCGTCACATCCAGCTAGCCGTGCGCACCGACAAGGAGCTGTGGAAGCTGCTGTCCGGTGTAACCATATCTGAGGGCGGCGTGCTGCCCCACATACCGGCAGAGCTTCTCCCGAAGGAGTCCGGTGGCTCCGGACTACGCTGAGCGGGTGGGAGCCGCAGCCCCCGTCTGCATGGCCGCGGTGCTCGAGTACCTCACTGCGGAAGTGCTGGAGCTCGCCGGCAAAGCGGCGCGAGACAACAAGACTCGGGTCACGCCGCGTCACATCCAGCTAGCCGTGCGCACCGACAAGGAGCTGAGGAAGCTGCTCTCCAGTGTCACCATATCTGAGGGCGGCGTGCTGCCCCACATACCGGCAGAGCTTCTCCCGAAGGGGTCCGGTGGCTCCGGACTGCGCTGAGCGGGTGGGAGCCGCAGCCCCCGTCTGCATGGCCGCGGTGCTCGAGTACCTCACTGCGGAAGTGCTGGAGCTCGCCGGCAAAGCGGCGCGAGACAACAAGACTCTGGTCACGCCGCGTCACATCCAGCTAGCCGTGCGCACCGACAAGGAGCTGTGGAAGCTGCTGTCCGGTGTCACCATATCTGAGGGCGGCGTGCTGCCCCACATACCGGCAGAGCTTCTCCCGAAGGAGTCCGGTGGCTCCGGATTACGCTGAGCGGTTGGGAGCCGCAGCCCCCGTCTGCATGGCCGCGGTGCTCGAGTACCTCAATGCGGAAGTGCTGGAGCTCGCCGGCAAAGCGGCGCGAGACAACAAGACTCGGGTCACGCCGCGTCACATCCAGCTAGCCGTGCGCACCGACAAGGAGCTGAGGAAGCTGCTCTCCAGTGTCACCATATCTGAGGGCGGCGTGCTGCCCCACATACCGGCAGAGCTTCTCCCGAAGGAGTCCGGTGGCTCCGGACTACGCGGAGCGGGTGGGAGCCGCAGCCCCCGTCTGCATGGCCGCGGTGCTCGAGTACCTCACTGCGGAAGTGCTGGAGCTCGCCGGCAAAGCGGCGCGAGACAACAACAAGACTCGGGTCACGCCGCGTCACATCCAGCTAGCCGTGCGCACCGACAAGGAGCTGAGGAAGCTGCTCTCCAGTGTCACCATATCTGAGGGCGGCGTGCTGCCCCACATACCGGCAGAGCTTCTCCCGAAGGAGTCCGGCGGCTCCGGACTACGCTGAGCAGGTGGGAGCCGCAGCCCCCGTCTGCATGGCCGCGGTGCTCGAGTACCTCACTGCGGAAGTGCTGGAGCTCGCCGGCAAAGCGGCGCGAGACAACAAGCCTCGGGTCACGCCGCGTCACATCCAGCTAGCCGTGCGCACCGACAAGGAGATGAGGAAGCTGCTCTCCAGTGTCACCATATCTGAGGGCGGCGTGCTGCCCCACATACCGGCAGAGCTTCTCCCGAAGGAGTCAGGTGGCTCCGGACTACGCTGAGCGGGTGGGAGCCGCAGCCCCCGTCTGCATGGCCGCGGTGCTCGAGTACATCACTGCGGAAGTGCTGGAGCTCGCCGGCAAAGCGGCGCGAGACAACAACAAGACTCGGGTCACGCCGCGTCACATCCAGCTAGCCGTGCGCACCGACAAGGAGCTGAGGAAGCTGCTCTCCATTTTCACCATATCTGAGGGCGGCGTGCTGCCCCACATACCGGCAGAGCTTCTCCCGAAGGAGTCCGGCGGCTCCGGACTACGCTGAGCAGGTGGGAGCCGCAGCCCCCGTCTGCATGGCCGCGGTGCTCGAGTACCTCACTGCGGAAGTGCTGGAGCTCGCCGGCAAAGCGGCGCGAGACAACAAGCCTCGGGTCACGCCGCGTCACATCCAGCTAGCCGTGCGCACCGACAAGGAGATGAGGAAGCTGCTCTCCAGTGTCACCATATCTGAGGGCGGCGTGCTGCCCCACATACCGGCAGAGCTTCTCCCGAAGGAGTCAGGTGGCTCCGGACTACGCTGAGCGGGTGGGAGCCGCAGCCCCCGTCTGCATGGCCGCGGTGCTCGAGTACCTCACTGCGGAAGTGCTGGAGCTCGCCGGCAAAGCGGCGCGAGACAACAACAAGACTCGGGTCACGCCGCGCCACATCCAGCTAGCCGTGCGCACCGACAAGGAGCTGAGGAAGCTGCTCTCCAGTGTCACCATATCTGAGGGCGGCGTGCTGCCCCACATACCGGCAGAGCTTCTCCCGAAGGTGTCCGGTGGCTCCGGACTACGCTGAGCGGGTGGGAGCCGCAGCCCCCGTCTGCATGGCCGCGGTGCTCGAGTACCTCACTGCGGAAGTGCTGGAGCTCGCCGGCAAAGCGGCGCGAGACAACAAGACTCGGGTCACGCCGCGTCACATCCAGCTAGCCGTGCGCACCGACAAGGAGCTGTGGAAGCTGCTGTCCGGTGTAACCATATCTGAGGGCGGCGTGCTGCCCCACATACCGGCAGAGCTTCTCCCGAAGGAGTCCGGTGGCTCCGGACTACGCTGAGCGGGTGGGAGCCGCAGCCCCCGTCTGCATGGCCGCGGTGCTCGAGTACCTCACTGCGGAAGTGCTGGAGCTCGCCGGCAAAGCGGCGCGAGACAACAACAAGACTCGGGTCACGCCGCGTCACATCCAGCTAGCCGTGCGCACCGACAAGGAGCTGAGGAAGCTGCTCTCCAGTGTCACCATATCTGAGGGCGGCGTGCTGCCCCACATACCGGCAGAGCTTCTCCCGAAGGAGTCCGGTGGCTCCGGACTACGCGGAGCAGGTGGGAGCCGCAGCCCCCGTCTGCATGGCCGCGGTGCTCGAGTACCTCACTGCGGAAGTGCTGGAGCTCGCCGGCAAAGCGGCGCGAGACAACAACAAGACTCGGGTCACGCCGCGTCACATCCAGCTAGCCGTGCGCACCGACAAGGAGCTGAGGAAGCTGCTCTCCAGTGTCACCATATCTGAGGGCGGCGTGCTGCCCCACATACCGGCAGAGCTTCTCCCGAAGGAGTCAGGTGGCTCCGGACTACGCTGAGCGGGTGGGAGCCGCAGCCCCCGTCTGCATGGCCGCGGTGCTCGAGTACCTCACTGCGGAAGTGCTGGAGCTCGCCGGCAAAGCGGCGCGAGACAACAAGCCTCGGGTCACGCCGCGTCACATCCAGCTAGCCGTGCGCACCGACAAGGAGATGAGGAAGCTGCTCTCCAGTGTCACCATATCTGAGGGCGGCGTGCTGCCCCACATACCGGCAGAGCTTCTCCCGAAGGAGTCAGGTGGCTCCGGACTACGCTGAGCGGGTGGGAGCCGCAGCCCCCGTATGCATGGCCGCGGTGCTCGAGTACCTCACTGCGGAAGTGCTGGAGCTCGCCGGCAAAGCGGCGCGAGACAACAACAAGACTCGGGTCACGCCGCGTCACATCCAGCTAGCCGTGCGCACCGACAAGGAGCTGTGGAAGCTGCTGTCCGGTGTAACCATATCTGAGGGCGGCGTGCTGCCCCACATACCGGCAGAGCTTCTCCCGAAGGAGTCCGGTGGCTCCGGACTACGCTGAGCGGGTGGGAGCCGCAGCCCCCGTCTGCATGGCCGCGGTGCTCGAGTACCTCACTGCGGAAGTGCTGGAGCTCGCCGGCAAAGCGGCGCGAGACAACAAGACTCGGGTCACGCCGCGTCACATCCAGCTAGCCGTGCGCACCGACAAGGAGCTGAGGAAGCTGCTCTCCAGTGTCACCATATCTGAGGGCGGCATGCTGCCCCACATACCGGCAGAGCTTCTCCCGAAGGGGTCCGGTGGCTCCGGACTACGCTGAGCGGGTGGGAGCCGCAGCCCCCGTCTGCATGGCCGCGGTGCTCGAGTACCTCACTGCGGAAGTGCTGGAGCTCGCCGGCAAAGCGGCGCGAGACAACAAGACTCTGGTCACGCCGCGTCACATCCAGCTAGCCGTGCGCACCGACAAGGAGCTGAGGAAGCTGCTCTCCAGTGTCACCATATCTGAGGGCGGCGTGCTGCCCCACATACCGGCAGAGCTTCTCCCGAAGGAGTCCGGTGGCTCCGGACTACGCGGAGCGGGTGGGAGCCGCAGCCCCCGTCTGCATGGCCGCGGTGCTCGAGTACCTCACTGCGGAAGTGCTGGAGCTCGCCGGCAAAGCGGCGCGAGACAACAACAAGACTCGGGTCACGCCGCGTCACATCCAGCTAGCCGTGCGCACAGACAAGGAGCTGAGGAAGCTGCTCTCCAGTGTCACCATATCTGAGGGCGGCGTGCTGCCCCACATACCGGCAGAGCTTCTCCCGAAGGAGTCCGGTGGCTCCGGATTACGCTGAGCGGGTGGGAGCCGCAGCCCCCGTCTGCATGGCCGCGGTGCTCGAGTACCTCACTGCGGAAGTGCTGGAGCTCGCCGGCAAAGCGGCGCGAGACAACAAGACTCGGGTCACGCCGCGTCACATCCAGCTAGCCGTGCGCACCGACAAGGAGCTGAGGAAGCTGCTCTCCAGTGTCACCATATCTGAGGGCGGCGTGCTGCCCCACATACCGGCAGAGCTTCTCCCGAAGGAGTCCGGTGGCTCCGGACTACGCTGAGCGGGTGGGAGCCGCAGCCCCCGTCTGCATGGCCGCGGTGCTCGAGTACCTCACTGCGGAAGTGCTGGAGCTCGCCGGCAAAGCGGCGCGAGACAACAACAAGATTCGGGTCACGCCACGTCACATCCAGCTAGCCGTGCGCACCGACAAGGAGCTGAGGAAGCTGCTCTCCAGTGTCACCATATCTGAGGACGGCGTGCTGCCCCACATACCGGCAGAGCTTCTCCCGAAGGAGTCCGGTGGCTCCGGACTACGCGGAGCGGGTGGGAGCCGCAGCCCCCGTCTGCATGGCCGCGGTGCTCGAGTACCTCACTGCGGAAGTGCTGGAGCTCGCCGGCAAAGCGGCGCGAGACAACAACAAGACTCTGGTCACGCCGCGTCATATCCAGCTAGCCGTGCGCACCGACAAGGAGCTGTGGAAGCTGCTGTCCGGTGTCACCATATCTGAGGGCGGCGTGCGGCCCCACATACCGGCAGAGCTTCTCCCGAAGGAGTCCGGTGGCTCCGGACTACGCTGAGCGGGTGGGAGCCGCAGCCCCCGTCTGCATGGCCGCGGTGCTCGAGTACCTCACTGCGGAAGTGCTGGAGCTCGCCGGCAAAGCGGCGCGAGACAACAAGACTCGGGTCACGCCGCGTTACATCCAGCTAGCCGTGAGCACCGACAAGGAGCTGAGGAAGCTGCTCTCCAGTGTCACCATATCTGAGGGCGGCGTGCTGCCCCACATACCGGCAGAGCTTCTCCCGAAGGAGTCCGGTGGCTCCGAACTACGCTGAGCGGGTGGGAGCCGCAGCCCCCGTCTGCATGGCCGCGGTGCTCGAGTACCTCTCTGCGGAAGTGCTGGAGCTCGCCGGCAAAGCGGCGCGAGACAACAACAAGACTCTGGTCACGCCGCGTCACATCCAGCTAGCCGTGCGCACCGACAAGGAGCTGTGGAAGCTGCTGTCCGGTGTCACCATATCTGAGGGCGGCGTGCTGCCCCACATACCGGCAGAGCTTCTCCCGAAGGAGTCCGGTGGCTCCGGACTACGCTGAGCGGGTGGGAGCCGCAGCCCCCGTCTGCATGGCCGCGGTGCTCGAGTACCTCACTGCGGAAGTGCTGGAGCTCGCCGGCAAAGCGGCGCGAGACAACAACAAGACTCTGGTCACGCCGCGTCACATCCAGCTAGCCGTGCGCACCGACAAGGAGCTGTGGAAGCTGCTGTCCGGTGTCACCATATCTGAGGGCGGCGTGCTGCCCCACATACCGGCAGAGCTTCTCCCGAAGGAGTCCGGTGGCTCCGGATTACGCTGAGCGGGTGGGAGCCGCAGCCCCCGTCTGCATGGCCGCGGTGCTCGAGTACCTCTCTGCGGAAGTGCTGGAGCTCGCCGGCAAAGCGGCGCGAGACAACAACAAGACTCTGGTCACGCCGCGTCACATCCAGCTAGCCGTGCGCACCGACAAGGAGCTGTGGAAGCTGCTGTCCGGTGTCACCATATCTGAGGGCGGCGTGCTGCCCCACATACCGGCAGAGCTTCTCCCGAAGGAGTCCGGTGGCTCCGGACTACGCTGAGCGGGTGGGAGCCGCAGCCCCCGTCTGCATGGCCGCGGTGCTCGAGTACCTCACTGCGGAAGTGCTGGAGCTCGCCGGCAAAGCGGCGTGAGACAACAAGACTCGGGTAACGCCGCGTCACATCCAGCTAGCCGTGCGCACCGACAAGGAGCTGCTGAAGCTGCTGTCCGGTGTCACCATATCTGAGGGCGGCGTGCTGCCCCACATACCGGCAGAGCTTCTCCCGAAGGAGTCCGGTGGCTCCGGACTACGCTGAGCGGGTGGGAGCCGCAGCCCCCGTCTGCATGGCCGCGGTGCTCGAGTACCTCACTGCGGAAGTGCTGGAGCTCGCCGGCAAAGCGGCGCGAGACAACAAGACTCGGGTCACGCCGCGTCACATCCAGCTAGCCGTGCGCACCGACAAGGAACTGAGGAAGCTGCTCTCCAGTGTCACCATATCTGTGGGCGGCGTGCTGCCCCACATACCGGCAGATCTTCTCCCGAAGGAGTCCGGTGGCTCCGGACTACGCTGAGCGGGTGGGAGCCGCAGCCCCCGTCTGCATGGCCGCGGTGCTCGAGTACCTCACTGCGGAAGTGCTGGAGCTCGCCGGTAAAGCGGCGCGAGACAACAACAAGACGCGGGTCACGCCGCGTCACATCCAGCTAGCCGTGCGCACCTACAGGGAGCTGAGGAGGCTGCTCTCCTGTGTCACCATATCTGAGGGCGGCGTGCTGCCCCACATACCGGCAGAGCTTCTCCCGAAGGAGTCCGGTGGCTCCGGACTACGCTGAGCGGGTGGGAGCCGCAGCCCCCGTCTGCATGGCCGCGGTGCTCGAGTACCTCACTGCGGAAGTGCTGGAGCTCGCCGGCAAAGCGGCGCGAGACAACAACAAGACTCGGGTCACGCCGCGTCACATCCAGCTAGCCGTGCGCACCGACAAGGAGCTGTGGAAGCTGCTCTCCGGTGTCACCATATCTGAGGGCGGCGTGCTGCCCCACATACCGGCAGAGCTTCTCCCGAAGGAGTCCGGTGGCTCCGGACTACGCTGAGCGGGTGGGAGCCGCAGCCCCCGTCTGCATGGCCGCGGTGCTCGAGTACCTCACTGCGGAAGTGCTGGAGCTCGCCGGCAAAGCGGCGCGAGACAACAAGACTCGGGTCATCCCGCGTCACATCCAGCTAGCCGTGCGCACCAACAAGGAGCTGAGGAAGCTGCTCTCCAGTGTCACCATATCTGAGGGCGGCGTGCTGCCCCACATACCGGCGGAGCTTCTCCCGAAGGAGTCCGGTGGCTCCGGACTACGCGGAGCGGGTGGGAGCCGCAGCTCCCGTCTGCATGGCCGCGGTGCTCGAGTACCTCACTGCGGAAGTGCTGGAGCTCGCCGGCAAAGCGGCGCGAGACAACAAGACTCGGGTCACGCCGCGTCACATCCAGCTAGCCGTGCGCACCAACAAGGAGCTGTGGAAGCTGCTGTCCGGTGTCACCATATCTGAGGGTGGCGTGCTGCCCCACATGCCGGCAGAGCTTCTCCCTAAGGAGTCCGGTGGCTCCGGACTACGCGGAGCGGGTGGGAGCAGGAGCCCCCGTCGGCATGGCCGCGGTGCTCAAGTACCTGACTGCGGGAGTGCTGGAGTTCGCCTGCAAAGCGGCGCGAGACAACAAGACTCGCGTCACGCCACGTCACATCCAGCTAGCCGTGCGCACCGACAAGGAGCTGTGGAAGCTGCTCTCCGGTGTCACCATATCTGAGGGCTGCCCCACATACCGGCAGAGCTCCTCCCGAAGAAGTCCGGTGGCTCCGGACTACGCGGAGCGGGAGGGAGCCGCAGCCCCCGTCTGCATGGCCGCGGTGCTCGAGTACCTCACTGCGGAAGTGCTGGAGCTCGCCGGCAAAGCGGCGCGAGACAACAAGACTCGGGTCACGCCGCGTCACATCCAGCTAGCCGTGCGCACCAACAAGGAGCTGTGGAAGCTGCTGTCCGGTGTCACCATATCTGAGGGTGGCGTGCTGCCCCACATACCGGCAGAGCTTCTCCCTAAGGAGTCCGGTGGCTCCGGACTACGCGGAGCGGGTGGGAGCAGGAGCCCCCGTCGGCATGGCCGCGGTGCTCAAGTACCTGACTGCGGGAGTGCTGGAGTTCGCCTGCAAAGCGGCGCGAGACAACAAGACTCGCGTCACGCCGCGTCACATCCAGCTAGCCGTGCGCACCGACAAGGAGCTGTGGAAGCTGCTCTCCGGGGTCACCATATCTGAGGGCTGCCCCACATACCGGCAGAGCTCCTCCCGAAGAAGTCCGGTGGCTCCGGACTACGCGGAGCGGGAGGGAGCCGCAGCCCCCGTCTGCATGGCCGCGGTGCTCGAGTACCTCACTGCGGAAATGGTGGAGCTCACCGGCAAAGCGGCGCGAGACAACAACAAGACTCGGGTCACGCCGCGTCACATCCAGCTAGCCGTGCGCACCGACAAGGAGCTGAGGAAGCTGCTCTCCGGTGTCACCATATCTGAGGGCGGCGTGCTGCCCCACATACCGACAGAGCTTCTCCCAAAGAAGCCCGGTGGCTCCGGACTACGCGGAGCGGGTGGGAGCCGCAGCCCCCGTCTGCATGGCCGCGGTGCTCGAGTACCTGACTGCGGGAGTGCTGGAGCTCGCCGGCAAAGCGGCGCGAGACAATAAGACTCGGGTCACGCCGCGTCACATCCAGCTAGCCGTGCGCACCGACAAGGAGCTGTGGAAGCTGCTCTCCGGTGTCACCATATCTGAGGGCGGCGTGCTGCCCCACGTACCGGCAGAGCTCCTCCCGAAGAAGTCCGTTGGCTCCGGACTACGCGGAGCGGGAGGGAGCCGCAGCCCCCGTCTGCATGGCCGCGGTGCTCGAGTACCTCACTGCGGAAATGCTGGAGCTCACCGGCAAAGCGGCGCGAGACAACAACAAGACTCGGGTCACGCCGCGTCACATCCAGCTAGCCGTGCGCACCAACAAGGAGCTGTGGAAGCTGCTGTCCGGTGTCACCATATCTGAGGGTGGCGTGCTGCCCCACATACCGGCAGAGCTTCTCCCTAAGGAGTCCGGTGGCTCCGGACTACGCGGAGCGGGTGGGAGCAGGAGCCCCCGTCGGCATGGCCGCGGTGCTCAAGTACCTGACTGCGGGAGTGCTGGAGTTCGCCTGCAAAGCGGCGCGAGACAACAAGACTCGCGTCACGCCGCGTCACATCCAGCTAGCCGTGCGCACCGACAAGGAGCTGTGGAAGCTGCTCTCCGGTGTCACCATATCTGAGGGCTGCCCCACATACCGGCAGAGCTCCTCCCGAAGAAGTCCGGTGGCTCCGGACTACGCGGAGCGGGAGGGAGCCGCAGCCCCCGTCTGCATGGCCGCGGTGCTCGAGTACCTCACTGCGGAAATGCTGGAGCTCACCGGCAAAGCGGCGCGAGACAACAACAAGACTCGGGTCACGCCGCGTCACATCCAGCTAGCCGTGCGCACCGACAAGGAGCTGAGGAAGCTGCTCTCCGGTGTCACCATATCTGAGGGCGGCGTGCTGCCCCACATACCGACAGAGCTTCTCCCAAAGAAGCCCGGTGGCTCCGGACTACGCGGAGCGGGTGGGAGCCGCAGCCCCCGTCTGCATGGCCGCGGTGCTCGAGTACCTGACTGCAGGAGTGCTGGAGCTCGCCGGCAAAGCGGCGCGAGACAATAAGACTCGGGTCACGCCGCGTCACATCCAGCTAGCCGTGCGCACCGACAAGGAGCTGTGGAAGCTGCTCTCCGGTGTCACCATATCTGAGGGCGGCGTGCTGCCCCACATACCGGCAGAGCTCCTCCCAAAGAAGCCCGGTGGCTCCGGACTACGCGGAGCGGGTGGGAGCAGGAGCCCCCGTCTGCATGGCCGCGGTGCTCGAGTACCCCACTGCGGGAGTGCTGGAGCTCGCCGGCAAAGCGGCGCGAGACAACAAGACTCGGGTCACGCCGCGTCACATCCAGCTAGCCGTGCGCACCGACAAGGAGCTGAGGAAGCTGCTATGCGGTGTCACTATATCTGAGGGCGGCGTGCTGCCCCACATACCGGCAGAGCTTCTCCCGAAGAAGTCCGGTGGCTCTGAACCCTCGCAGGGTGGCCGCGAAGGTGAACCAAGAGCCGGGAGCCAAGACTACCGATTTATTTGAGCACATTTTTCAGTCTAACGGCTCTCAATAAAGTAACTTGGTTGTTGTCACATGTAATAGGGAGTCTGAAATAAAACTATGAAGGAAATAGGTTTGAAGAAGACAAAGAGGATAGGGATAAGGCTGACGTGGATTAACCGGAGACTAAAGAAGATGAAGAGGAAGCATTCGGTGAGGTGGAGAGATGATTGATGGAGAAGAGAAGAACAAGAGGAAAACGACAAGGCTTACGTGGACTAGCGTCAATGCTATTAAAAGGGCGAGGGAGAGCGAGGCACGGGGAACAACGGAGAAGCGGATGCTCCGGTGGGTCAGGGCCGCTTCGGCTGGGAGAGCGATGCCGGCTACTGCTCAAGTGAGCTCGCGTTCTACGGCTTCGCATTGTGGACTACGTATTAATGGAGGCAAAACGCTAAGGCGCCCCTTGTGCTGTGCGATGTCAGTGGAGGTTAAAGATCCCCAGGTGGTCGAAATTATTCGGGATCCCTCCACTGCGGCACCTCTTTCTTGCTTTCTTCTTTCACTCCCTCCTTTATCCCTTCCCTTACGGCGCGGTTCAGGTGTGAGCCGACGTGTGAGACAGATACTGCGCCATTTCTTTTCCCCAAAAAACCAATTAATATTATTAGGCTATCATTTATCATCATCATTTATCATCACGGGTTTAACCGTAGGATTTATAACCCGACGGTTTAAATATTTCGAACCCGTTGCGATACCAGGTTTCGGTTATCATAACAACATCTAAATTTGATCCGAGAGATTTTAGGAACACATAGATTTCATTATCTTTATTTTGAGCCGATTTTGCGTTAATCTGTACTATGAAACAGAAGTTTTTTTTGTTTAATAAAGCTGCAAATTCATGGGGCGATAAGGAACAGTTTTTTATCCTGCTTTTAGGCCACGCACCGGTTTTGTGGCCGTGTATGCTACTGCATCTTAGCAAAGTCACTTGGTCCTCGAACGTGAAGTGCCCCCCATGATTCGTCCTTTTTCGCAAATGTCTTTCCATCTCTGACTGAAGCGAACTTCCACTTCATCTCACGTTTTTTGGCGATTGTTGTACCGAGCAGTCTTTTCGTGCTGGACAAATGATGCTCAATTATATATATCGGCTGAGGATCTTCGTTGCCTAGGTCAGCAATGAAAACACGTTTCTTTCGAGCCTTTTCAAGAAGGGCGTTGCGCTTTGAGCGACTTTAGAATTGAACAACAATGTTGTAGCATTAATTATCTGTTGTGGCAACCGTGTGGCAGATTTCCACTTCATTTTGGCAAGCTGGCTCACTTACGGCGTCTCCTATTGTAGCAAGAATCTGTGGTAGGCTTTCGCCCGGCAAACTTGGAATCCCTTTGATTTCAACATTTCGGTTTCTTGAACACTCTTCGAGCATTGTGATTCTTTGCTCATTTTCGCAAGCCTGCTTCTTTAGCAGCGCGCATTCTGGCGAGAGAGAGTTATTTGTTTCCTTCAGCTCAGCATTTTCTTCCTCTACTTGCTTGAAACTAGAAGTCATCTCTACAAAATTCTTCTTCAAGAAATCAAGAGTTCTTTTCATTTTGCGGTGCTCTTTACGAAGCATTCTCTCAAGAGAATGGCGTATCTCGGCTAAGTCTTGCCGTAAACCCCTTGTCAACGTTTCCACATCCGTACGAGAAATAAACATTGTAAATTGCCTCTGGTGAACTAACAATGAAAAAACAATCGCAGCATGAAAACAGAGGGAACATTAAACAACAAATGTGGCAGCAGCAGCAATGTAAAAGGTTGCTAAGAATTTCTCTAAAGTAATGCAGAAGTGAAAGCGAACCTGCAAGTAGTAGACAGGTAGGCGCTAGCCGTGAGTTCGCCTGCCGGTGCTGCTTCCAAGGGGTCACCGCAGTGGTGAACGGCCTTTTAAAGCGTTGTTCCTGGTGGGGAGTGTTTTTCCTTGAGGTGACGTCACGATGAAGTGCCGGTACGCAGTCGATGAGCCGTGTCAGTGACGCAGCTCGAAAGTAGGCGCGCATGTACACAGTCGGTGTGATCTGCAAGTAGTAGACAGGTAGGCGTTAGCCGTGCGTTCACCTGCCGCTGCTGCTGCCAAGTCAACTATGTTGACCCCGTGTACTGTATGATGTCAGTGCACGTTAAAGAACCCACGTGGTGAAAATTTCCGAAGCCCTTCACTACAGCCTCCCTCATAGCCTGTGTCGCTTTGGCACGTTAAACCCCGTAATACCAAACCACACCAATCAACTACTTTTACACATTCGTGCTCTAGTGACCGGCAGGTATAGTCCTTGTCAAAAATATACAGCACAAGTGGTTTGCTTCCAAGCCGTGTCGCGGAGATCTGTAGCACATTTGACAGTGCTAATTTAGGGAGGGTTGAGGACGCAAGGTCCTCCTGTCTTCATGAGATTTTGGTCCCTGACTATGTAAGAGAAGCCACGTTGCAGGGCTCAGAGGCAGACCCCTTGGGCTGCATGCTTTTGGCAAAGACTGTGAATCACTTCTGTTGCAATATTTTCTTTAAATAGAAGGCTTCTCTCAATGTTCGACGCTGTTTATGCGTTTGGGTGTTTAGGGATCGTTAGGGTATGGTAGTGCGAGAGCGAACATCGATACCATACGGTAAGGGGAGAGAGTGCGTCCGTCATCAGCGGCGCCACTGATGCCACGCTCCCCAATTTCCTGGCTTTTCCACCTCACTGCATACAATCGAAGAGGGAGCCGCTGTAATTTACCCAGCTAGATTTTGGTTCTACTTCAGGTCCTGCAAACTGCGAGAGACAGGTGGTGCCCCGATTCTGGTGTTGTTGTAGCGATAGCTACATTACGATAGCATTACGAGCCTTCGGCTTGGCGGCGCCTTAGCGGTGGCGGCGCCGCCACGCTGTCACATGGTTGGTCACGTGGTGCGGAGCAGCTGCCGGCGGCGCGGCGCCGTGGCTGATCACTTGTTTCGTAACGTGGTTGGTCACGTGACCAAGTTTCATTTGGGCAGTCGTACCTATCGCGTCACTCCAGGTTTAATCAGAGCTAAACCACCGCCAATTTTGTGCTTCTACGCCTTATCATGCCCGTGCCTGATTGACTGAGCCGCTGAGAAATTGATTTGCGTAGCCAAATTGCTTTTTAAATCACGAACAAAGTCGCACTCCTATTGACTTGTGGGGATGGAAATTTTTATGAGGCGTTTGAAATATAATTAAGGAGGACAGGACTGGAAAATAACCTTCATGACGACGTAACTTACGATGTGATAACACGAAAGCAGTGAAGGTACGCTAGCCATCTTATTCTACATGTTTCTTTGTGACTGCTCGCCGGTTTCTACGCGGTGCAGTGTACGGGAACCAGTGATCCTTATCTTCCGCCAGTGAAGATAAGCGCACGCCTGCAATCGATTGCAAGACAACTACATTAGCTTGTCCATTGCTCTACCTGTACGCTAATTATTAAGTGGAAAAACATATTAAATATATCATTAAAGTCTTCAATTGCAAATCTCTGCCCTTCCCAACCCGCAGTGGAACTCTAGATACAAGAAAACATGAGCCATCGGCTTAACTTGATATGTGTCTGTGAGGCCAGAATGTTTGACATGTGTAGCGCACCAAATATTCGGCGCCATGTTAAGGTCTCTGTTTGTACCCTTCCCCTTAAAATCATTTTAGCGCAGTCACACTATTTAAATCTTTCCTTTCGGTCATAAAACTCCAAATCACTACCTGCTTGTTACGGTTTTGTTTTTTGTCGGTTCAGTCTAAATTTTCTACTCTATTACAGGGGGAGTTAGCGCGTAGTATTTGTGCGACAATGAATCTTACCTGCAGCACCGAACACAGAGCACAGCTGCTGAGGCTTGCCATCTACTTAAACTGCTATTCTCAGCAGGCACGGGGTCTGTTTAAATGACAATTTAGCTAGCCCTTCTTCAGTGGTGAAGTTCTATTGATAGGTCTATTCTACTGAATAGTCGAAATTGCCGAAGCCCTTCACTACAGCGTCCTTCATAGCCTCAGTCGCTTTGTTATGTTAAAGCCCATAAACTAAAAATTATTACCCAAAGAAATGAAAAATGAAGACTGAAAACAGGGGGGTTCGAAGGGGTCAAAATGCTCAGAATGAAAAGCCAATGATTGATGATGCTAACAAAGAAATTAAATATCGGTAATTGATCGATTAGTTTTTTGAAGCAATTCAAAAAATGAAAAATGCGTTCAAAGGTGTTAAACTGCTCCGAATGCAAAGCCTAACCCAGCAAGCTTTCGCGTCTTAAATGTCCTCTCCAATTTTTTTTTCGTCCTTTCATTTCTCTCTCCTCGGCGGACCCCCTCAATTTCCTTCCACTTTATTCTTTCTTTCTTCGCCGTTTAGATCGATGACACAAAGCTGCAACCAGCTTCATTTACACGACTAGGTACGGCGGTCTCCCCAATCGAGACCAACAACCGAGCGTCCTTGCTTTTCATATACCCGTGTATGACAAGAACGTTCAGGTATAATGGTTTTTTATGCTCACGTACGGTGCAGTGGCGTGAGCGCAATCTGCTTCGAATGCAGACGCACTGCTTCGGCCAGCCACTGTCCACAACGAAGTAATCCATAATCGGCTGACATGTTTTTCCACACCATCTAAGAACGAAATGCTTTGTCTTGGCGCACCTGCGGTACATGCATCGCAAGTCCTCCTCACCGGCATGGTTAAAAAAAAAGTCACGAAGTACGCTTCGGCAACTACGAAGATAATGTTGAATCTCGACTTTCAGTGCGATATCTATCTTGCAACGGTGTCGAAAATCGGTTGAAAGGAACACAGTATCCCCGCTGCACCTGAGTCCAGAACAATACCTCTTCCCTTTTGCATAAATAGTAGAAAGGCAGCGAAAACCAGCGCAGCCCTTCTGCGAGTTCAGAAGCAGCCTCAGGGCAACGCACTGTCTTGACGATGCGCAACCACGCTTTCATCGTAGTATTCTTCGTTATTGTGGCTGCGGCCCCATACGTAGCTGGTAAGTACCGCTAATATACCGAGTGTTTCAGCTAAGATGCCCTGCAGCTTTTAAAAACTAGCTGTTTAAGCTATAAGAGTGCTTTTTTCGGCAAAGCATTGTCAGTGGTGTAAACGGTCAGAATGCAGCTAAGACGTGCTAACTTTTGGAAGGTTAGGTAACATTGAAGTTTTAACTTTTTAACAATTGTAGTCAGTTTTCTTATTTATATAGAGGCGTGTGGAGCACCGTCATTAATATCGATATCGGAGTTTAGAATTTTAAAAACGAAGATACCCTCGGCGCTGTGGCCCAACAAATTTTAGCTATTTCGACGAGTTTTGGGGCACTGGAGGAATTGGTTTGCCTGCAAGCTTTTTTAAAGCCCATCTATTTTGGCGCGATGTAGCCAGAATTTGTTGGGCCCCAGCAATGAGGAACTGAGCTCTCGAAATTCTTGATTGTACTAAACTTGCGCTACACGCCTCTCAGTAACTAAGGGGTTAACAGAAATAGTTTGAATCTTACTTACGCAGTCTACTAGTTAGCACATCTTAGAAATATTCTGACGCGCTACACAACTGACAGTAATATGCCGAAAAAAGCTCTCTTCTGACTCGAAAAGACCTTTTTCAAAAATTGCAGATCTTACTCGAGACACCCGGTATATCTGGCCTCTTTTTAAATTTTCCAGTCTGAATATCCCATAAATGTTTAATGAAAGCCAATTCGTTTACCAAGGTGAAGCACGAAGCGTTAATTCCCTTTGTGGAAACGGAAAAATTTTATAAAAATCAATACAACCTTTCTTTACCGCAGCATTGAAGCACGACAATCTTTCAAAACAGGACTCTAGAAACCGCAGTCACATATATTCTTTGTATAAAGTGTACGTGGAGTTACTAAGCGAGAGCGAAGTGATATTAGTCATGGTGACAACATTTTTCTTCCTAGCTACGTCGAAGTTCATGAAGTTAGGTATATTATTTTGTGCAATTTTATTTTAAGGGTTCGCTAGCTAGCATAAAAAGCAATCGATCCTAGTTCCAATATTATGAATATGAAAATCTTCTCAAAACAAACAAAATGCATATGACTTTTGCACACTCTTAATAAAAGTTCGTATTTGCCATGCGCATAATTTTCTCCATGAAGTCTGAAAGTGTCATGTGCAAATGAAGTAGCGGTTTCCAGCTGGAAACAAGTTCTATTCAAGAAGCTAATTTCTTCCTTGAATCTCTTACTCCCGAAAGGTAACCTGTAGGGGTCCCGGAACGTTTTCGTGAGACTGCTAGGCTACGATTTCCTTACATGTTTCTTTGCAGGAAGGCGCCCGACCTGTCATGACAACGAGGTTATGGTCAAAGGCGGAAGGTTAAGCTACGACCAATTCTGTAAGCCATGGATGACACTTCTGTGGCATCTCCACAAGCCTCGCATGTGTCTTTGCAAACAAGGATTTGTACGGAACGCTTGGGGAGAATGCATTAGGAAAGAAGACTGCCTCAAGTGTCTGCGTCATCCGAATGCCGACTACAACCCTTGCTCTTCGGCCTGCCCCGTGACTTGCGGCAAGCCAGTCCCACAGGTCTGCACGTTACAGTGTGCAGTGGGCTGCGCATGCGCTCCAGGTTTCGTGCGGTGAGTGTATGCAGTGCACTATCCTTAATTAAAACTCGCTTAACTCGAACTTCCGGCTTATACGAATAGACTCTACAGTCGTGTGGACATGCATTTTATTCAAAATGCTCTCGTAAACTGTCTTCGGCTTCCTCCGAGAATTGAACATTGAAACTCGACTTACTAGCCCCGCCGCGGTGGCTCAGTGGTTAGGGCGCTCGGCTACTGATCCGGAGTTCCCGGGTTCGAACCCGACCGCAGCGGCTGCGTTTTAATGGAGGCAAAACGCTAAGGCGCCCGAGTGCTGTGCGATGTCAGTGCACGTTAAAGATCCCCAGGAGGCCGAAATTATTACGGAGCCCTCCACTACGGCACCTCTCTCTTCCTTTACTCTTTTACTCCCTCCTTTATCCCTTCCCTTACGGTGCGGTTCAGGTGTCCAATTATATATGAGACAGATACTGCGCCAATTCCTTTCCCCAAAAACCAATTATAATTATATAAACTCGACTTACTGATATACCAGTTGCATGGACACTTTCAGCTGTTCGTGACTCGTATGCGTGAACAGAAAGTCCGTCAGCATCGATTAAACCGGACCTTGCCTGAAGCTGAGTTGCCTCTCAATCACACAGTCGAATCCAAAAACTGAATGGATCTATAGTTATATTTTCTATGGTTCAATTTTAAGCGGACATTTCATGTTAAATCGATATCATTAGATGCCCCATGAGGCCAAAATGCAGCGTCTGCCATAAATTTGATCTATTGGCTGGAGGGAATATGATGTCACCATACAGAGCACTCCCAATGACTGGAGAGCAGTGACGTCACACGGCCGGAAGTCACGCCCTTTCCGGTGAAGGCATCAACCGCAGCTAATGCTATCGCAGTGCCCACACAATGAAATTAGGCGTCTCTGCGAGCTTTATTTTTACTGAATTGCAAGCTGGACACTGCACAGGGTCAAGGTACTCTGGCAAGGCCTAGCCATGAATTCTCCAGTGGCGAACCGCGTATTTGAGCATCTACGTGCATTCGTTAAGTGCAGCTAGTAATACTGGTTGATAATAGCCAAGAGAGAAATCTTTCCCACGATTTCGTAACGTTTAAAAACGAAACAACTTGCTAAACGTGAACACAGAGATCAGCACATTCTCAAGTCACCTGTCGACCTGGAACCGCCTACTCAGTTTAACTGAAATCCCTATAGGAGTCCATGAAGAGCTTCGAATGGGCCTAGTTGGTTTGTAATCTTCGACATTGTTATTGCGCTACTCAAGTTATTGCGCCCTGTCTGTATGTGTCGTTGTTGACTGTGTAAATCTCGACTAGCGCAATAACAATCTCAAAGGTTCCTATAGGAGGTCACCGGCATTTGTCACTGTCATGCACTAACCAATAGTAAACGTTGGTCTCAACAGTTGTTGAAGTAAAGCGCCGCCTAAAACACGAGTGTAACCGAAAGGTTACTAGCACGCCATGCCTAAGCTCGAGCTATGGCACTATGGCAATTTCATAACATTCGGCATTAGGACATGTCTTGAATACCCTTAGCAAGCAAGCCCCTCTTGGCGGGCTTTTATAAAGACAGGTGCATAAAAAAGGCTTATTCCTTAGAGTTTCGTGTTTTTGACCTCAGTAACCAAAAGCTGTTTGGTGTCATGGCACCAGGTTTCATCACGTGGACAACGAAAATCGATTTCCGTCCCGCAAATCAGCGGTTCCTGTGTGACGTAATAACAACGCGTAATGGCGTCATGTGGCCAATGTACAGCAAAGCAACAACTGCCGTTACTTTATGAGCAATTAAATTGTTTTGCATCTGCGCTACCGTACAGTACGGCTACAATTTCGCAAAATCTTTTCAAATCCTCTACGCGAGACTCCCGCCATGGTATTTGTTAGAAGTGCCCAAGAAAGTGCGCGAAAATTAAAGTTAGAAGCCGAGACAATCGAGACAAACAAACAAATAAACGAGAAAAGTGAAACAAAATGCTTCTATAATACAACGCGGTTATCAAAAGCATTGAGACCAACGCAACGAGTGATCAGTGATTTTAATAGCGATAAGCGAATGCGGCTCAGCTAGGGCTATACAGCGAGTTTCACCTATGACGTTACACAATCTGTAAAAATTGGCTTTTTAGTTATAAGAGCGCTTTCCTCGGCATAGCATTGCAAGCGGTGTGGTACAACTTTGTACGTCAAAATACAGCTAAGATGTGCTACCTAGCAGGCTGCTTAACTAATATCAAATAGTTAACTTTTTAACTATTACTGTCAGGAGCTTTAATTATTGAGAGGCGTGTAGCCCACCGTAAGTAATATCCAGATCTGTTTTTAACTTTTCTAAAACGCGGTTACCGTCGGCGCTGTGGCCCAGCAAATTTTGGCTACATCAGGCCAAAATACACGCGCTTTCGAGAAGCTCCCAACCAAAGCAACCTCTCTAGTGCACTTAAGTCGTAGAGATATTCAAAATTCTTTGCACCACAGTGCCGAGAGCAATCGCGTTTTCTAAATTCTGCACGTAACTCGTCGACATAGAAAACATTTGTTGGGCCACAATGGTGAGGGCAACCGCGTTTTCAAAATTCTAAAAACGAATATGGATATAAATTTCGGTGGGCTACACGCCTGTCAGTTATTAACGAGCCTAACAGTAATAGTTTGAAATGTTAACTATTCTATAATAGTTAACCAGCCTGCTAGTTAGCACGTATTAGCTCTATTCTGATGTACTACACCGCTGACATGCTATTCCGAGAAAAGCACTGTTCTAACTCAATGAGGGTGTATTTTAAAATATTGTTGTAAAATCTTAGTTGAAACACCCTGCAAATAGCAGCCTATGATGTGCTTTATTGCCATCATCTTCTTCTTAATATAGGTTCGCCCATGGCCGGAAAAATGATTCTTTCCTCCGTTAACATGTCACTACCGCCCCCTGATTCGTATTGCCTCTCCTTGGGTCATCTCGGTTGCCATGTGTTTTATGCCCTTTTTTTCAGTTATGTTAGAGGCTTGTTGTACTAGATTAGTTACTTGTTTTGGTTCTGTTTTACTCTTGCTATTTGTTGTTTTTCATTTAAAATGCTCACCAACTAAATGTATCTTTTTCAGTTATTTATAGTGACCTTGTAATGCCCTATTGCAACAATCCCAGATGAAATTAGCACCATGCATAAATAAGTAAATAAGCAAATAAGCAGACTAGATAGTTTTGGGCTTTATACGCTGCTTGCACACGATCAGCCCATTTTCTGCTTTCGGTTTGAGCTTAAGTAAAATCGACTCATTTTTCTTCAATAATCCACTTTGCTCTTTATTCCTTTCGTTTTCTTTTACTCAAAGAACTTTCCTCTCCACAAGTCTAAATATTTAATTTAGTGCAAGATTCTGTGTTTTCCTCAGCCTCCAGCTTTGAGCCCGGACGAACATCCCTTATCTGCATCAGCGCCCTTGAAACGCTCCCCCATACAGCATCCCCTCTTCAGCACCTTTAGGTTTTGTGGCCAGCCCCAAGGAGAAAAAAAAAGAGAGTAGATCAAAAATACTATCTCTTTTCGAAGAAAAGAAGTTGTGTATTTAAAATCGCGTCCCTTATTCCAGAAGAAAGTTATTTTATGATCTTCGTACTATTTGTCAGTGTAGGTAGGCAGCGCGCAAAGTATGATATGGTCAATCGTGACTCATCTCTCTTCCTTTCCTCTCATTAAATTCCTCTCTCTCTCTCTCTGTGACTCTCGCTATTCTTTCAGCAATCCATACAGCCGCAAGCTGTCGTGCATCCCTGCCAGCTACTGTGCCCCGCGGTGCCCCCGCTACTCAAGCTTCAGAGTGTGTACCTCCAGCTGTAATCCGGAATGCCACAAGCGGAGGCCCAGCCACTGCGAGACGCGCTGCTCAAACGGAGAGTGCGTGTGCTGGCCCGGATTCGCTAAGACATTCTACAAAGGCAATGAATATTGCATACCGATTAATCAATGCCCAAGGAGAGCGGAATGAACCTGAAATAAATATTATTTTCATCGTGCTTAACCTTTTCGTCGCCGAAACAAAACAGCTTCATTACACTGACACCTGTGCTTGCTGAAGTAAAAGCTTCGGATTTGAAGGTAATGTATGGAGTAGAATTGAAGTAATGCAACCAAGTTGTCTCTAAATGCGATTTTACAAATCATCGAAGCTCTACGTTGCCAATGCTTAGGGCTCAATTCGTCAAGTTCTGGAATGACACGAAAAACTCCCCAGTTAGTGGCTGTTCGCCCAAATGGGCAGACCCCCAGGGGATTACTATAGTTCCCTTCCCGGCGTCGACAGAATGAAGGACGATAAATCTATAGCTGCCTGTGACGTGCACTGCACGGGGTGACATAACAACGGCTATTATCTCTGACTCCCTCCCTACGGAGTGACCCTGTCTTGGCCTAATATCAACATTCAACAATTAGAGGTTGAAACATCCGCGGTCCGCTTTGTCGCACGAAATGAGACGTTTATACAAGACGCAGTTAGAAAAATCTGCAGTAACTCCTATAAAGTGACAACGAAAAAGCCTGATAAAGTCACCCAGCTGCGCACCATCAATGACTCTGGGATAAGGTGCGGCTGCAATCTCCACAGCAGTCGTCGGGACAAATGTGCGAGGCGCCCAAATTGGAAATTGGAGAACTAGTACTGCAAGGGCGCTTGCCTCAGTAGGAAAAAGTTCAGCAATGTCGCTCTCCCGGAGAGGAGAATGGTTTGACATAAAGCCTATGTTCATTATAAGAAAGGGAGAAACTTCACTTTGTTAACGAAAACAGATTAACTCTTAAAAATAACCGCTGCTTGGAACCCCAAGACTAGATGGCCTGCTGGTTCAGCTAACAATTGCTAGGAACTCCAAAGGGTAGGCAGGAGATTTCACAATAAAGGCGCGGTACCGTCATGCACTGTGACAGTTTACGGGTTGGTGCAGAGTCACTAGAGGTGCAGCATAGCGGGAGGAAGAATTAGTTTTAATCAGTGTAAAGATGCACCGGTATGTCACAAGTTTAGGACTGGGGTAAAGGAATATGGGCTCGTGATGAAGATGGCAAGCCGTCTGACCGGTGACCCAGAGCAGCCGCACCTACCCAAACAGCACAGGTAATTAGCCCAATATTAAAAAAATGATTGTTTCACATTGGTTAATTGTAGGACCAACATTTCGCAATTAATTTGCAATGTTGGGCCGATTATCTGTGCTGCTTGGGTAGTGTTCGCCGCCCCTACTTCAAGCTTTC